>NC_079517.1:8806777-9165272 GCF_000801105.2 Raphanus sativus
TTTTCTTAAAATTTATATTTATAAAGAAATTAAATACTGCTATATATGTTGTGATTTCATCATTTACCCAACATTATGTATTTAAAATATTTACGCACTGTCACGATTATTTTATCAGCTATAACATCTATTTAAAGTTATATTTATAAATCAAATTTTGCTTTTTAAAATTTATTTAACTAATTACATTATTGAAAGATTTTGTTTTTGTTTAGCTTTGATTTATTGGATATAGAAAATTAGAGGCCGCGTTAAAGTCTTGAAGATTAAAGGTAGGCGGCCAAGTTGAATGAAGAAGGAACATTGAAGGAGAAGGTGGTCCGTCATTCTCTTGTGCCGGTGACAGTCAATCTTTGATTATTTTTGTTTTGTTTTCAGGGTTAGATTTTTGCTTCACACGTTTTTATAAGACGTTTCTTGTCATTACTCAGATTAGTTTGTATTCTCTTACTCTCATTATTATTGAATCAGCATTAGACGAGTCTAAATTACGTTTGAGATTAAGACAAAATATATTATAATGCTCAACCAATTTTTTAAATTGCATTCGAGAAAGAGATATGCGTAGTTTTGAATTGATGTAAACAACTCAAGGAGAAAGATAAAAAGTTTTTTCGAAAAAAAGAAAATATATAAGATACCCTGTATTTTAATTTATATATAATGTTAATAAACACAACTTAAGGAGAGATTCTCAAATTTTCTGATTATGCATGTACTTCGGACTTAAAATACAAGAAGGGATAATTTTGCATGTTGTGTTCGTGCTCAAGAGTAGAGGATTGTCCAATCACATATATATGTTCAAGGACCACACATCATTAACGATGTGGGACTCTAATAGCCTCTCTCGAGATGTGGGTGGGAAACAGTCCAACACGGAAACATCTAAAGCCCAACATCTCGAACATACCACAGCAAGATGAGCCATTTTTATAGGCTACATAGATAGACAACTATTTATATGGGAAATCATCTGCTGCGCTTAACCTTGGGCTCTGATACCATATTAGTGATGAGCCTAACTCACACCCAAAAGTTAGCTCAAGAGTGGAGGATTGCCCAATCACATATATATGCCCAAAAACCACACATCATTAACGATGTAGGACTCTAATAGACGATAAATCAATTTATAGCCAATTTCTCCTTGGAAATAAGTTAATACCAAAGCTTCGTCAACGCTAGAAAAGAACACATTTTTGGATAATATAATGTAAATTGCTTTTTTATCAAATGGGTAAGTAGCCAGCTGGATTAGGATTTAGACTAATCAACAACTTAACATTCTATATAGTTTTTTTCTTCTAAAAACCCGACTATTTCAGGATTTTGGTTAGGCGTCAAAAGTTATATAACTAATTTTGAAAATTTTGATGCTACAGAAATTGACCGCAAGCAAACTTAATATAATTCCCGTCATTAATAATTTGGTTTAAGCCAACTTATTAACTACGCATTGTTACTGAAACACGGTACTCACTAGTGTCTGCTTAAAAACAATTTGGTTCGTTAGAAAAGCATATAACTTATAACTAACGTTAATGGAAGTATATAGAAAAGTTGTGAACTGCAGCAGCTGCAAACGATATTGCCTTTCTGATTTCGGGTTTTTACTGAACTTTTTGTTCATTTTTTGTTGATACTTATGTTTTTTTTGTTACTAAATTTGGATCCAGAATAGAATTAAACTTAACAATTATAAAGTTACATTTATCTTTTGGTAGAAGTACTGTAGGTTCAACAAGTCGCTTTGTTTGCTTTCTACTTTACGCTCATGATTTTCAATAACCTACCAAACAAATCATTGACTTTTTTAAATAAAATCTCATGCAAAAATCTCATGCAATAACCTCAACAACTCCCGCTGATTGCATTTTTTTGGTAAAAACCGCTGATTGCATTTTCATATAAAAATGAACTAGAATCGTTAAAGCTAGTGACAAGTGTAAAGACTCCCTCCATTACGGGAATACTTACTTGAGAAAATTTTCTTTTAAATGGTTGTTTTGTAGTGAATCGTGATGTCCATATGGACGGCTGATGCATATATGCTAGTAATCAATCGGTTTGAGCTAAAGAAACCATTTAGATACTGACCGTCTTTTATTACAACACTATTTTTTATTTACCTGTCACATTTTATATTAAATTGCATTCATTTCGAACCTTGTTTGTTTTGTCAATTCATTCAGACTTTTGTTTATCGAGTTATTGTGAAGATTCGTTCTTTTGTACATTGTAATATCTGACCAAAAATTTTGTTTTGGTGTGAAAGCATTGCAAGGGTTCGTGGACTTCAATGCGTCGCGGGGGCCAGGCGGCTTGTATACGTCTTTCCTTAACAACTTTGTATTCATCTTTTGATTTTGTCTTCTCTCAAGAAAAACTCGTCCCTCTTATTTTCTTACTTAGCATAATTGTTAGTAATCTTTACTGTACTTACCATAACGGAATGATACAAACTTTGAACACCTTACCTTTTTGTTGTAGTAGTCCATGTCTAAGTTGTGATAATTTTTTCCCCAGGATTATCTACCCAGCATGTAAACCCCAATGATTATTAAGCTAACCATATTCTTGTATATTACATTTATAAGTAAATTGAGGAAACACCGACGATGCTGAAATGCACTACGTCTACATGGACACTTGTAGTAGGTACTGACTACTGACTATTAGACCAAGACCTTGCGAAGTTTCTTTTGCTTTAGGGAAATTAAGTTTTGTTGTTATATATGTTTTGAGTAATTAAATCTGCAAGTACAGAAAAGACTCAACGATGTTGAAATGCACTATATGTACATATCTAGTAGGTAATTGAGTACCGAACATTAGACCAAGACCCAACCACTTTATTTTTGGTTTAAAGGAATTTAAGCTTTGTTGTACATTAACATAAAACATATTTTTATTTTTATTTTTCTGAATATCAGGAGGTTCGGAGCCAAAGCCAATTAATATTTACTCTTTTAAAAGAAAACATATTAATATTTACATGGATCAAACTTATAAATTTTGCTTACCTTTTAATCCCATTGGCTCCAAATTTACAAAAGATGGATAACATAACACTTTATACTTCATTGTTTTATCCAATGATATACTTCAAAGTCGTCTATATTTGGTAAATTCTAAGTCTACAAGCAAAATAGCAAAATAGCAAAAGAAGAGTTATTGGAAATATTAGCTAACAAAATAATTTTCATCTCGAAACTATGACAAAGTAGAATAATTTCTTAATAATTAGACTATATAATATAACACTACAACAATATTGTTGATTAGGTAGAAGTAGAATATATATAAATATGAATACCTATATGGCTAGATCCACTTGAATCCATATATTATAAAATTCGCAATCCCCTAAAGTCTTTCGTCCAGCCACAAAAAAATCTTCAAGAATAAAATAAAATAGTGATTGGATACGATGAAATGATATGTTAATCACCGCCTATATAATCTACAAAGATATTAGATCAATTTTTTGCAAAAAGAAAAAGATATTAGCTCAATTGAACATTTCACCCCTCCTCCCAAATATATATAGTAAAACGTATACATTTTTACGTTATCCCCTATATATTAAAAGAAAAACATTTGAAAAGTTGTAACCTCAATTTTGTAATAATTAAAAAAAACCCTAATGCTTAGATATCATTCAATTATGTATTCAATTACATTCAATTGAAAAATACAGTGGAACTTCTATAAATTAATAATATTGAGACTACACCAAAACTATATTTTTATTAATTTATAAAGATTATTAATTTATCAAAAACTAATTAAACCAAAAACTCAATTAAGGACTATGAAATTATATTAATTTATAGAGATATTAGTTTATAGATTATTAATTTAAAGAGGTTATACTGTAAGTAAGTTCACATTCGATTTTATATGTTGCTAGATAAATTCGTTTGTTAAAAACTATATGATATGATGATATGATATGATATTTACGATAGAAGCATTTATGATTGCTCCGCTAGAAATAATTACTATTTTCTTTTATTTCTTTAAAACAAACCTACGGAATTACCATAAATAACTAATATATATATATATGACAATTAAAATTTCTAATAATAAAGATTTGATAACAATTTATATCTCCTCCATCATTTTTTGTTTAATTTTATATTATTAAAATAAAACTAAGCAATCGAATTAGCTATAAAATTAAAATTTAGATTTTTTCGTATATGTTATAGTTTGATTTTTTTATAATGACAATAAATAACTAAAACTATTAAAATTATTATGATTCCCTAAAAATTAATGATCAATGGTTTAACACTTTTATTATAAAAAGATACACATGATTTTAAAACCATATGAGAAAAAATTATCATTTAATAATAAAACAAATATATATATATATATATATATATATATATATAGATTAAACTATATACCATATAAGATTACATCAATATTTTAATTTCAAAACTTTCAATGAATTTTCAAGAACATTTATAAATTATAAACTTATTAAATTTTTCACATTGAAAATTTTGTTATCAATGATTTAAATATTTTGTTATAAAATGATATGAATGATCACAAAACCGCATGATTATGAAGTTTCATTTAATAAATAACTATATAAAATATAATATATAAAATATACTATTCTTAGAAAACTAGATTGGTCCATCTTAACTTATATTACATGTTTTATAAAACTAACTATCGTATTGATAAATAATGTATAAAAAACAATCTCACACTTTCTTTAAATACAAGTTATGAAATTACCTAATATGATTAACGTATATATGAAAAATAATTATTATGAATAATGAATATTTGATAACAATTTTTGTATCTTAGTTCTTTTATTATTTTATATTATTAAAAGATATTAAACAATCACATTAACTATATAATAAAAAAAAAATTATATGTTATATTTTGAATTTTTCAAAATAAATATAAATAATTAGAAATTTGAAGATCTCACTTTGAAAATTTTATGATCAATAGCTTAATTTGTTTTGTTATAATAAGATACAAATAATCATAAAATTGTATAAATATGAATTTTTATTTAATAAATATTCAAATTAAATAATATATCTCCTATATATTAAAGGAGGAACATTTTAAAAGTTAGATCCTCAAATTGTTAGTAATTAAAATAAACTCCTATCCTATGTGTCACTCAATTAGGATGTTTAATCGTACGTATCATGATTACATTGAAATTGAAAAAGTGAATGGTCTAATTTGATTTATTTATTTTTTTCCTTAAATAAAACCTACGGAATTACTATAAATGACTTATATATATATATATATATATATATATATATACATATATGACAATTAATGATTCTAATAATAAAGATTTGATAACAAATTATATATCTTCCATCATTTTTTGTTTAATTTTATATTATTAAAATAAATTAAACAATCAAATTATCTACAAAATTTAAATTTGGATTTTTGTATATGTTATATATTGAATTTAAAAAACGAAAGTAAATGATTAAAATATTAAAATTATTATGTTAAAATTAATGAATAATGGTTTAACATTTTTTTATAAAAAGATACACACGATTTTAAAATCATATGAGTAAAAAATATCATTTAATAATAAAAAATATATATAGATTAAAATATGTACCATTTAATATTACATAAATATTTGGATATTAATACTTTCAATGAATTTTCAAGAATATTTATAAATTATAAACTTATTATATAAGCGCTGATCATAGAACCATATGATTATGAAGTCTCATTTAATAAATAGCTATATAAAATATACTATTTTTAGAAAAAAATTTTGGTCCATCTTAACTTATATTAGATTTTTTATTAAACTAACTATCGAATTGATGAAATAATGTACAAAAAAACAATCTCGCACTTTCCTTAAATAAAAGTTAAGAAATTACCTAATATGATTAACGTATATATGAAAGTTAATTATTATGAATAATAAATATTTAATAAAAATTTTTTTATCTTAGTTCCTTTTTATTTATTTTATATTATTAAATATATTAAACAATGACATTAAATGTATGATAAAAACGTTTAGATTTTTTCTTATATGTTATATTTTGAATTTTTGAAAACGTCTATAAATTATTAGAAATTTGAAGATCCCACTTTGAAAATTTTGTGATCAATAACTTAATTTGTTTTGTTATAATAAGATACAAATGATCATAAAATTATATTAATATGAACTTTTATTAATTAATATTCAAATTAAATAACTTTCCTTAAATAAAAGCTATGAAATTATCTAATATGATTAACGTATATATGAAAATTAATGATTATGAATAATAAATATTTGATAACAATTTTTGTATCTTAGTTCTTTTTGTTTAATTTTATATTATTAATAGTATTAAATAATCACATTAACTATATAATAAAAACATTTAGATTTTTTCTTATATGTTAGATTTTAAATTTTTCATAATGTCTATAAATTATTAGAAATTTGAAGATCCCACTTTGAAAATTTTGTGATCAATAGATTAATTAGTTTTGTTATAATAAGATACAAATGATCATAAAATTGTATTAATATGAATTTTTATTTAATAAATATTTGAATTAAATAATATATATACTAACGATTTAAAGCAACAAGATTGGCTGCATCAGTTTAATCGTCCAGTTGAAACCTTTCAAAACTATGTGGAAGAATAAAGTCAAAGTAATTCGATTTTGTAAATAATAAGGTGCTAATTCTAAAATCATTAAAATGGTTCTCAATGATGTGAAAGTTAAATATTAAAAAATTGTAGAACCTGTTTTTGGAATAAAATCGACTTATTGACCACATTACAATTTTTATAGATATAAATAAGTTGTAAAAAATTTAAGCCCAAATCGATCAGAGTCATCATAAATTCAAAATATATTTCGGTCCATAATTACAATTAGAAATGTTCAACCCAACATATCCCCTATATATTAAATCACTTAAATCACTTGAACTATAATTAAGTAACAATTTAATACAACTGAGGCTTCTTATTTTTTAGTTTTTATGTTTTGATCTTTTTGCTTTATTTTAATAGTAACTAAATTGAAGTAAAAATTATAAATTTGTTGGATAACAATTAGTTGAAATTCTTTACAACTTTTTTTATCTTTAAACAAACAGAGCTGTGTTCAACTGAAGACATATTAATTTGATGAACACTAAATATGGAAGAATAATAAAAAATTATTTCATGCTTCTGTTTTTTATTTTTTATTTTTAAATTTAAAGATTTGATATTAATTTTAAATTTCATTATTTTATTAGATGATAGAAGCATTTTTTTTGTTTTTTATTCTTTTATTTAAATATATTTTTTTTAATAAATAACTTTTTGACATCATGACTCCAAAATTCGTATAATATATAATATGATCTTAAACTAAATAATTTATGAAACCGAATAAAATGCAAACCGACGGTATATAAACCAAATCGAAGCGAGGTAAATATGGATTTAGAATATTAGTTATATTTTACAAACCGAAATACTGAAAAAACCAAACCAAACTGAAACAAACCCGATATTCGGATTGAACACCCCTAATCCAAATAAAACCGAACTATTATTTCATTCTTCAAAACATAATAAAAATAAGGGAAAATTGCCAAAACGGAACAAAAATTCAGCATGGTTGTCTCTATAGTATAAAACCATCATTTAGTTGTCCTTTTAGTATAATTTTTTAATAATCCCAAAACTAACCCTTGATTAATCTAATTAAACACATTAAACTAATAGAATTTAAAAATAAAATAAAAATGTTTAAAAAGGGAAAATAAAAATAAAAACTTTAATTCTTTTTAATAAAAATAAACTTTGTAAAATATAATAAAAATAAAAATAATCTACAAATTTTTATAATAAAACACGTTAAATTAACCTAATAAAAAACAGTTTATAAAGTTTTATTTTTTAAACTAAAAGAATTTTGAAAAAAATAATTAAAAACGTTTTAAAAAGGGAAACTAAAAAACTTTAAATTTTTTAATAAAAATAAACTTTTTAAAAATAAAAATAATTTATAATTTTTTTAATAAAAACGTTAAATAAACTTATTAAAAACATTTTACAAAGTTTTATTTTTATAAAAAGTTTAAAACGTTTTTAATAAAAATTTAATTAAATAAAAAATTTAAACTTTATAAAAAATAAAAATAAAACTTTACAAATTTTTTTTAATAAAAACTTTAAACTAACTTTATTAAAACAAAATTTCCATAGTTTTATTTTTATAAGAAGTTTAAAATGTTTGTAACTTTTTTAATTTTATCGAACTTTTAATAAAAATAAAAAAATTTAAAATGTTTTTAATAAAAATAAAATTTGTAAACTTTATAAAAATAAAAAATAAAACTTTACAAAAAATTGCACCTAATTTCAAAACACCACATGTTGTATAGATATGTATGATATAGAACAAGAGTTTATGAAAAGAAATCAAAAGAAAAACTATGGAAAAACCATAGATTAATGAAGAAGACAAGGAAAAATCATTTTTTAAAAATTTTTGACAAGTAAAATCGAAAATAACACGTTTTAGGAAGTTAAAATATTTTTAGGAGATTTTTAGAATATTTCTTTAACTGAAACTTTCATTAATTTTCGCAAAATCAGGTAATCTTATTCGTAGAAAGCGCCTTCTAAAAGTTTAGAAGATTGACAAAAATCCAGAACACGCTTTCTACTTTTAGTAGACATAAGAATACATTTTAGAAAACACATTCCGCGAAATTTAGAATACTTAATAAAAGTAGAAGATGCATCCGAACGAAAATTAGATAGCTTTAGGATTAGTAGAATGCGCATTCCACTTATTTAGAAATTTAGTAAATAGTAGAATGTACGTTCTAAAAATAGTAGATGAACGTGTTTATTTTAGAAATCGTTTTCTGCTATACAATTTTCCGTAGAAGGCACATTCTACCTTTAGTAGAACGTATTTTCAAATTTTTATTTATCAATTTTTTGAAAAAGAAAAAAATATTAGCTTGTGTATATAAGTGTTTTATTAATTGTTTATATTTTTAATATTTTTTTGATTCACAAAACTATTTATTTCATTAATTTTCAGAAATACAAAAGGTAAAAAGGAGAAAAATTGGACAAAAAATGATTTATACCAAAGGGACAACACCCTTATTTTTTTGTTCTCTATTGGCAATTTTCCCTAAAAATAATAACTTTATCTTGGGCACGTGTTATCCTAGTTTACTAAATAATAGCGTACAAATTGTAGTTTGTTTATCAAGATATCTCGTTTCAGAAAGAAAAGCAAAATAAATATCAGAAAGAGCCTAAAACAACTTCGTTTATGACTTTATGTTAAACTTCAAAATAAATAAATGACGTCCAATCTTAGCAATACGTTTTGATAAGGTTGAAAAAGTATTTACGGAATCAAATTTAAAGTAATTCAAGTGGTTAAAAATTAAACAAAGTAAGCTATTTTTTATATATATTGTCAATTAGATTTCTATGATTGAGGGGACGACTCAAAGACCATGATTATTAAGGAGTTCGTTCCAAAACTAGTGGCTAATCAAATACTTAGTGCTCGTAAAGTCGTAGTACTGTCAAGCATATTTAAGATATATAGTGAATCAGTGATAAGTCTTATTTGAATATTAGTTTTAGCAGTAAATGTGGACAAAATTAACTATTTATAATGCAAAATATCATAAGAATATGTGCTGTTTGATGAAGTTATTAGAAAATAAAAATAGACTTGCCTCCAAAGTCCCATTCTTATTGCTCGTAATTCAACTACGGAGACGTCCTGCTTGGCCATAATTCAACTACGCTTCTTGAGCCACTAGGTCATATCATCTTTTCTGTAAATAGGTGGTTTCATTTTGTACTTCTCTCAAATTCTTATTTATTTGCCTAAAAATGATTTACTAACAGAAATAAACCTTTGAATACATTGAATCATATTGTTATGATCAAATCATGAGTCGAAAAGCAATCACGTCTATTTGTTTGATACAGAATGTTTACACATTCATACAACGAATGTACCAAGACAACGTTCCATAATTCAAACGATAAATAGATTTAAATAAAACTAATCTCAAATACCACAAGTCGTCCACGACTACAGCACCTCCAAACATGTCTTCATATGATCCATATACATTAATTAGTATTGGAAGACAAAATATAAATCGTTTCAAAACTGAAAGAGAAGACAAAAGGGAGAGGAATACAAGTCAAAAATGTTAACTGAAAAGAAGAAAATTTATACAACTAATACTTGTGGAGAAAGCAGAGCATATTAATATAGAAATTTCATAAAACCCAAGGATCATTATCTAAAAGCCAAGTTTTTTTTTGTTATGAACATTTGATACCAACAACACAACTTTATAACAAGACGAGTTCGAAATCTAGGAAAGGAACCAAATATAATAAATAGCCTTTTTAAGTTTCTATCACAGATTCTACACTCCATATTTGTTTCTCTTGGACTCCGGTTGCGTTAACAATACAATGATACAAACGAGTGATGTAATGTTCGGTTTCATTGAAGTAGGTATATGTCTCTTCTCGCTAAAACTTAGCAGACACGCAGAGACAATAAATAACCATTTGGTTTTGATGTAGTGCATCATCACCTCCTTACTCGTTGTCCCGGTCTTGAAGTTGGTTTTCTTGAAAACTGAAGCCGTAAGAACTTGGAATCAGGGTCGTTTTCATCCATTCGGTAGCCTGTCAAAATGTATTGGTTTCTAACTAACATGAGATTCAGATCATAGCTGCATAGGATAATGATTATAGAGATTATGGTTCAGGGATTAGGGCGTTAGTTCGAGGGTATTGCGAGTTAAAAGTTCACGCTATTGTACATAGTATTTTATGGCAGAAGGTGTAGGGTTTCCCTTTTTTTTTGTTTTTGGACACTGAACTCAGTTCCATCACAATATGTAGTAATCAAAAGACAGTCCAATAGAAAAGAAGAAATTTTATTATAAATTACCTTGTAAGGTGCTAAGAGCAGTTGCTGCACAGGCAGGGCTTGTAAAATCAACAAAGCAAAGAACAACAGGATCTCCGTTGCGCTGCATATCAAACCATAAATATGAACAACCCTTTTAGTGTTTTCTGGAACAAAGCGAATCTGAAGCTTTAAAGCATAGCATAATAGAGAAGTTTACGTGTTTGGAGTCTTTGGTCACAAGTCTGGCTTCTCTATATCCTACAAAAGGTCGAAAGATATCTAGAGACACCCACCCGGTTAAGGAAAGTGGATAACCAAGAGAAAAACTTTGTCAAGTAAGTGTGAGTGATGAGAAAAGGATACGAGAAACTTCCCTCCTAGAGCAATTAGAAGGAAGACCTTCAACGTAGAGAGTGTTGGAGGCATCTGGAGGGAGAGGAAGCGGCTCACGGTTGTTACTACGCCTGTCAACAGAATCTAATGGATCAAAACCACCACCCATATCCCGACCGTTTAAACCTTGACCACGTCTCATCATAAACTCATCGATGGCAACAACACCACCATTACGTGGAGGACCTGCTTCTCCCAATGGCATAGAACTTGTTTGCTTCAAAACAGACAGAGAGATAATAATAATAATGAAGTTCAGGTCAATAAAGAAAAAAGAAAAAAAAATGAATGGAATAAGAACTAAGAAGAAGAAGAAAAGTAGTACCACGCTTTGGAGGTACCGATCATAAGCTGATCCAATAGTTCTTGTATCAAGATCCTCATCACGCGGGAAGTAACAACCACCACCACCACCACCGTGCATCTCATGAGTTTCTACAAGACGGTAAAAAAAACATAACATGTGAACTCACTCACTATAAAACATGTGATCTCTCTTTATCCGTAGCTAATTAAGTTTATTAATCTGTTTCCGCATTATCTTTATCTTTATCACATTCAATTAAGAGCATGAATATCACAATGTGATGATGATGATCAAACAAAGCTTAGCTTCTTCTACCTATAGATGATATCTGTCTAGAGAGAGAGAGGAAACGAAATTACCGAAATCGGGACGGCGACGTTTTGGAGGACCACCACCTGGACCTGGAGGATGGTTCCAGTACCCATCCGCCATGGGAAAGTCTACAGAAACAACAGAGGAAAATCACTAATTTCGCGGGATGACTATCGATTCTAGCTCGCTAGTTCTTCGCTTCCCGAATCGACGATTCTCTCCCCCGATTCAATTGCTTGGTAGTAGGGTTCAATCTCGACATTTTTCTGATTCCATTCTTCACCCGGAGTTTAAGGATCCGAATCGTGTCGACCCGGTCCGGTATGTTTGGACCCGATCCCTACCAGCGACATTGATCTCTCTTTTAGTGGGCTGATATATCATCGTCGCCTTGGCCCATTTTAACGACTTTCGGGGCCCATTTCAGTTTTGGCACGTTTCAAACCAAATTTTAATTTCAAAGGTTGTTTTTTTTAAAAAAAAAATAACTGAAAGTTTTGGTCGAAGGTTATACGTACACCTCCATAGAACAAAATCTTAGACTATGTTAAATTAAATTTTTTTTTTGAGAAAAAAGTTCTTCCGAGTGAAATTGAATGTTTCTTTAAAATCCTCAATAGGTGGTGTGGTAATTCAAGAGTTTTATTCACTAATTCATTTTTTCTTGATAAAATATGCATTATGTATATATGTATCATAATTGAATGTGTGCAAAGCTTATCACGGATTGTCGCATGTCTATCTATAGGTTCTTTCTTAAATACTTTGATCTTGTCTTGGACTATTTATGATGATTCTCTCATTTGCTGCTGACAAAGCAATGTCACAATGAAGAAACTTTTTGTATAGGTGAATTATTGACATATATAAATACATGTATAAAGAACGACAAAATAGAAACAAAATGTTTTTAATATTTTCAAGTGTATATATAAAGGTAGGAGATGTGGATATGTCACAGGTAAAGAGAGGGGTCCCATGCAGAACAACAACCAACAAAGTAAGTAGATATCCATGTTTCCTTGGAGCTTTTCTTTTTGTTCACCGAAACTTTCTTTTGTTCTCAAGCATTTGCCTTCATCATCATTTTTTCTTTCATTTCTCTGAAGTCCAATCATATAATATATCATCGCATTCCCTCCTCTTACTTAATATTTCCCACCAAAATAAAACTTAAGTTTCACCGTTTTATGCATGATGCTGTTTTAAATACAGATTATATTTATTATATCTCCGGACCTTATGATATGAGGACTGTTTATTTAGTGAGTATTTACGTTTCAGTAAGTATTAAATGCACCAAATGTATGCCATTTGTATATTCACAAAGATTGTAGAGGATAACGTACATACGTATACATTGTTCCTTTCAAGGCACTCAAAATTTTCCAATCAAAGATAGGTATTCAGATGTTGATTTTTTAACTCTACTTGATCTATGATTCATTAAATATAATATTCAAATATATACTGTATTTTGTTTCAGTCTAGATGACACAAACATTTCAGCATACATATTAGGATATGTTATAAATATTGTGCATAGGATAGTATATATATTTTGTATGGGAAATTGGACTCCTACAACTTTTGTGTCTTGGTTCTTGGGCATGTGCATCATCCAATCCAAGGTTTCGATTTGCTTTTACAAAACCAAGACTAGCTAGATCCTATGTAGTTATGCGTTGCTATCAAACAAAACCACATTCACATTCGTTTATAACAAGTAACCACTAAACTATTTACTATCTCGGTGAAAATTTTAAAAACAGAAATTAAATAAAGAGACCATAAAAACAAGTATAAACTGATTAAAGAATAAAAAGAAAAGGTAGATAAAATGGAGATACACTATTATTGCTGATTCAGAATAAAGTGATACATTCTCCTCGAGTAACTCCCCGAAATGTGGACGGAAAGCAGCAGACCAAACGGACCCACTCAGCCCCTTAGGAGTGTTTTTGGCTTTTCACCTCTACCGGCAACTAACATTCAATGTGGTTGCGGCTGAGAATAAACCTCTCTCCATGTAAAATTATTACAAAACCCCTGTTTTAAAGAGTTTTTAGACCGGACTAAATCCTAGTGGCAGGTAATATGCGGAACAATTGAACAATTACAGTCAGGGGCGGAGGCAGAGAATTCTTTTTGTTGGGGGCATAAGTAAAATTCTTCAGTGAACTAAGAGTATATTTGCTAAAAACAATGGGCATATTGAACTTATTCAACATTTTATGTTAAGTTTTGAAAAGTTGTTGGGGTCAATGCCTTCCTCTCACACAACAATGTGGCTCCGCCACTGATTTTTTTTTTTTTTTGAGCAAACATCCATTGATTAAATTCAAAAGCAAAAGGTTCAGTCTACAATACTTGTAGGGGAAGCAATAATAGAAAGAGCAGTTTTTGCAATAGTATCTGCCTGAGAATTCATTACACGAGGAACAAAGTGATAAGAGATAGTAGTAAGAGATCGCGCCAAGACATAGATGTTATGGAGCACCCCTCGAAGATTCACGTCTTGACCTTGAGTCTTCAAGAGCATAACGAGAGTCTTGGAATCGGAGTTAATAGTGAGACTGCTAACATAATGAGAGACCGCAGTTGCCACTGCAGCTTTGACCGCCAATGCCTCAGCCACAAGAGCCGAAGACACGAAAAGCCGGTGAGATGATGAGGACTCCGCGATAGAGTTTCCAAAGTCCCGGAGTAGCCACCCAAGCCCGCAATTCCCTGTAGCTTGGTCCCATGCTGCATCAGAAAAAGTAGACCAAGTAAAAGAGTTAGGAGCAGGTGCTAGGTGCGACCCGACCACATACTGTGGGATAGAAGGCTTTTGGACAATAGTCTGAGCCGCCTTCCAGGCTTTTGCATCTCGAATAGCTTTAAGAATTGTGTCTTCCTCTGAAAACACTTTGTTTTCAAAAACAAACTTATTCCTATTTATCCATAGGAGCCAGAGGATCTAGGGGTACAGATGAGTACTTCCTAAACATATCGGTGGTAAGGAGACTATCCTCGTGCATTGCTTGAGAAGCTCTGAAACTGATCGGACGCCTTGGAGACTTGGTTTGTACAGACAAGGAACCAGCTCCCAAACTTTCACTGTAACAGGACAGTGGAAGAGGACATGTATTTCCGTCTCTCGTTCCCCACATCGTTTACAAACCGACTCTACTGCCATTCCCCTAGCATCTAGAGCTGAGCCCACAGGAAGCGCTCTGTTGTTTGCTTTTCATAAAAAGTGCTTAATTTAAGGTGCTGTATCCACTTGCCAAACCAGCTTCTTCTAGTTAAAATCTTGTTCATCCTGCGTCCCATTGTTGAGCTTGGATATCGCATATCCCGACTTTGTGGAATAAACCCCTGAAGTATTAAATAACCAGACACGTTCATCCGCCAGTTGCGATGATTTAGGGACAAGCGTACGTATGCTCTCCTCATACTGAGGTAATGTGCTGCGGACTCTTGCGACATCCCATTCATTAGAATCTGGTTGGATGAGATCACTCACCTTCCACAGGCTGGTAGCCAGAGTTGGCGGTCCCATTGATGCTACTGGTTCCGAAGTTGAGAGCCATGGTTCTGTCCACAGATCCACGTCATGTCCTGATCCTAGAGCCCAACTCAACCCCTTTAATAGTAGGTCTCTGCCTATCAGTAGTCCTCGCCATCCATGTGACGAGCTTGATGGCTGCTGGACTTCTAAGAAGGGAGAGTGTAAGCAGTACTTTCCTAGCAGGGTCTTGGCCAGGAGAGAATTTGGATTCTTCAAAATACGCCAGGAGAGCTTCGCCAATAAAGCATCATTGAATTGGCTTATCTCACGGAAGCCAAGACCTCCCGCACTCTTCGATTTAGTAAGAGATTGCCAAGAGATCCAGCAAATCTTCTTAACTTCCGGGGAAGCATCCCACCAAAATCTAGTAAAAATAGATTGCAACTGTTTAACCAGGGACATTGGCAACTTGAAACACGACATAGTATACGTCGGCATTGCTGCAAGCACCAATTTAAGCAAAACCATCTTTTCCTCGCCTGACAGATATCTTGACGTCCAGCTATGTGATCTCTGTCTAATCCGGTCCACCAATGCAGCAAATATATCTCGTTTTTTCCGGCCAAAATGCTCCGGTAAACTTAGATACTTCCCCAACCCTCCCACATTAAGGATTTGGATTTGCTGGCGTACTCTCCTCTTTGTCGCACTCGGGGTCTTAGCCGAGAAGGTAATGGCTGACTTATCCAAATTAATGAACTGGCCAGACGCTTCCTCATATTTTTTAAGAATTCCCACCAGTGCTCTGCAACTCTGTGGATCCGTTCTAGTAAAGAACATGGTGTCATCAGCAAAAAGGAGATGGTTAATTGCCGGGCAGTTGCGTGCCACCTTCACTCCTGCGATGTCTCCACTCTGTTGAGCCTGTTTGCACATTCCCGATAATACTTCCGTACATAAGATGAAAAGGTAAGGCGAAAGAGGGATTACAGTGCAATTTTAATAGTAACAAAACATGTATATATATGTATACATTTTTGTTACTTAGACTATTGTACGGTCCGAATGCTTACCATCCTAATCTGAATGAACTAGCTTGATTTAACCGGAGTTAGCATTCCATAAAAACGGATCCACTCACCCCTTTAGACCTGATTTAACAAGAGTCGATATATTATTCACATTTTAAACAAAAAGGAATTTTCATAAAACAAATACTGAAGGTTAGGTAGGTAATCAAAAGTGTTTTTGTTTAATAAACTCAACACGGATTAGAAAAGTCGGTTTAGTTGACCTTGTGGATTGTTTTGTTATCTCTGGAATTGATACGAATACGGTGTATGCATTCAATATACCCCTCTGCCAAAAAATGCTGATTCTTAGTGATGTGTATCAAATTATCAAATCATGTAAGTCCAACATTTTCAATTTTTCCTCGATGTCCTAAATTCACTTAAAATTTTATGCTATGTATACAACTAAAATTTTCGCTTAAAATTGTGATAGTTCTAAACGGTTGGTTCCATTTGCTTATGCTCCCGACCGGTCATGATCATGATTCATACATATCGCATCATCTCTGGTTTTTAATAAAACATGCATGTTGACAAAAAAGAAAACATGCATATTGTAAGATTATAATTTGATTTACGCGTATGTATGTACTACTACTGCATGGGGAACGCCTCTTTGCCTTTATTTTTTCTTTCACTAGCCTCTCAATAGACTTTCATAGGGATGCCTCCTCTCTGCATAATCTAATTTTCCTAAAGTTAATTTTAATAGTACAAAAATGGAGAAGTATAAAATAATTCTACAACAAAAAAAAAAGAAACAGTTTCGTTTATTTATTTAAATATTTTAAATTTCGTATTTGACCGTCGTCATTTGATTTCTTTCTTCCCTTTGTCATCGCTGTCTCTGACTTCCTTGTCTTCCCCCTCCTTCCTTTTTGCTTCTCCGCCGTATCCTCTCTCTCTTACCACCACTATTACCTCCGGAGAGTCGAATCACTCATCACAAGCGTACAAAAGCATCACACTCTAGGGGAAAAAAATTCTGAATTAAAAGCTGTGATTTTTTCCGAGTTGGAGAAGTTTGGTTGGATCTGAGAGTTCAATTAAGCGGTAAAAGTTATAACCTTGGCGGGAGGGGGGTTTAATTGATGGTTTCGACGGCGGCTAGAACCACCTCCGGGGATTTTGATTGTAGACGATGAACAAGGGTAAGGATCGAAGAGGAGGGCGGTGGTGTCGTTCTGGTGATTATTTCACATGGAATGGCAGATCTTGTGACCTTTAGTAATGCTTCTTCTGACCACACCCTTGAACAAGTTCGTCTCTTTCTATCTCTCTTGTCCTATTTAGTTGTAGTAGACAAAAAAAAAGCTCAAACCTTTGTTATTACCACAAAGTAGACTATTAAGGTGGTTTAGTAGTTGTCTGAAAGCTCAAAGTTGAAACCTTTTGGAGCTTCTTTTATTTGAATTTAAATCTGGTTTTCTAGTGAACATTTAGGCCTTAAGGAAAAATAAGCATGGCCTTAACAGTGTGTGTACATTCATTCAATTGTTATGTTCTGGATCTTTATATATAAAGTGACCATTGAAACGTGATTGCTTGGGTGATAGCAAAGGAGTTAGTTTTCTTTGTCATTCTTATGTGTATCTTTTGCATTTTGGCAGGCATTGGTTACATTGAAGAAGGGCTCTCAGCTTTTGAAATATGGTCGCAAAGGAAAGCCAAAGTTTTATCCTTTTAGACTCTCTAGTGTGAGTTGCTTTCTGCTCAACTACTTACTCTTTTTTTTTATTCATCTGAGAAAGCTAATGCTTCGTTGATGTTGGTTGTGCAGGATGAAAAGTCTTTAATCTGGATATCGAGTAGCGGTGAAAAGCGACTTAAGTTAGCTTCTGTATCTAAAATTGTACCTGGGCAAAGAACTGTAAGAAGAAGACATTCTTCACTTCTTTACAGTAGTGTTAAAGCATTCGTCTTGGCTTTCAAGAAGATATCTGATAAATAAGCCATTTACTCCCTTTTTTTTTTGTTGCAAATAGGCTGTTTTCCAGCGTTACCTTCGCCCAGAGAAAGATTACTTATCTTTTTCTCTCTTATACAACGGAAAAAAGAAGTCTCTTGACTTGGTTAGTCCTATTATGAAACTGCTGTTTTTTTTTGAACAACTTTATTTCAGCAACGCTTTGTTTAATTAACTCCAGGCATAATAATAACAGTTCACTTCTTAATAGATTTGTAAGGACAAGGCTGAGGCTGAAGCTTGGATTGGAGGCCTTAGAACATTAATATCTGCCGGGCAAGGCGGACGCTCAAAGATTGATGGCTGGAATGGCGGAAACATCTCAGTTGATGTAAGTATTCTGGCAAATCAGTCCTAACCAAAATTTATACAATGGAAATACCCTTTAAATGAAACTTATTTTGATCATTTTGACCTTCGAAGACTATTTTCGTGAAAAAAAAGATTAGGGAATTTTTCTAAAAAAAAGTGTTGTCATGATCTTATCTCTATATTTTATCTTTTTGAAACATTTAACTCGATATATTTAGCAAAGATATTCATTTACATTATTCCTTTATATTCTTTACTCATATAGAAATACAATTTGCTAGACCACAATATTATTCATTAAAATAAATAGCAAATTCTGCTTATAGAAAGTTATCCCCTAAGTATATATCCACAAAATCACCCTATCTTACATAAAAGTAAACATAGGGTTAATGCTCTCATAAATTGATAATATACGGAGCTTAGTAAGTTATATTACCCTAGCGTATGTCTCTGTATAATAAGTAGACACTCTTAAGATATTTCATCATCCCCTACACACCATTGACCACAAACTCTTCTTGCTGTTCGTTATACTATTTTCAAATGGCCGTTTTAAATTTAGTTTCTGAACTGAAACCACTTAAGAATATGTGGAAAACCAAGGCGAAAAAAATAATAATGTTTTGGAGACAGTATTCGTCGAAAGGAGGTCTAGTTCTAAGTGACACAAACGTGAGTGATTTGTTTTCACACTTTTTTTTTCTTAATATAACTCTGCCACTGCCAACTATATATTTATATGTGTTCATCATAAGGTGAGTGATTTGTTTTAAACCTAGTGTGATCTATTACAGTTTTAAGTGATAAGGTGTATTTGTTTGTTTTGTATACATTGCAGAGCAACAGCAGAGACTTGACATCGAGCAGCCAAAGCAGCACCTCTGCGACGAGTCACAGCTCTCCTGGGACTCCCTTTAGTTTTGATCCAGTTGCTTCTCCCAAGAGTGAGGTTCCTTCAACTACTGATTCAGAGAAGTCACATGTTTTACTAGACACCAAAAGCATGATGCAAACGAAGGTCCCTGGTTCAGATGGGTTTCGAGTCAGCGTCTCTAGCGCACAGAGCAGTTCTAGTCACGGTTCCGCAGCAGACGAAGCTGATGCTCTAGGTGACGTGTACATTTGGGGTGAGGTGATCTGCGACAATGTCGTCAAGGTAGGGATTGACAAGAACGCGAGTTACGTGACTACCACGAGAACCGACGTCCTTGTCCCGAAGCCGCTGGAGTCGAACATCGTCCTTGACGTTCATCAGATCGCGTGCGGTGTGAGGCACGCCGCGTTTGTGACGAGGCAAGGTGAGATTTTCACTTGGGGTGAAGAGTCTGGAGGTAGACTAGGTCACGGTATTGGGAAAGACGTCTTCCACCCTCGTCTCGTTGACTCTCTATCAGCTACTACTGACTTCGTTGCTTGTGGAGAGTTCCACACTTGTGCTGTTACTCTAACCGGAGAGCTTTACACATGGGGTGATGGGACGCATAACGTTGGCCTTCTTGGTCACGGCTCTGCTATTAGTCACTGGATACCAAAGAGAATCGCTGGTCCTCTGGAAGGACTCCACGTGGCTTCGGTGACTTGCGGACCCTGGCACACCGCCTTGGTGACGTCGCACGGGAGGCTTTTCACGTTCGGAGATGGGACGTTTGGTGTGTTGGGGCATGGAGACAGGGAGACGGTTCAGTGTCCGAGGGAGGTTGAGTCTTTGTCAGGACTGAGAACGATTGCGGTTTCGTGTGGGGTTTGGCACACGGCTGCTGTTGTGGAGATCATTGTCACGCAGTCGAATGCTAGCTCTGTATCGTCAGGGAAGCTCTTCACGTGGGGTGATGGAGATAAGAATCGTCTAGGACACGGTGATAAGGACGCTAGGCTTAAACCGACTTGCGTCCCTGCGTTGATTGATTATAACTTTCACAGGATTGCTTGTGGACATAGTTTAACGGTTGGTTTAACGACTTCAGGACAAGTGTTCACGATGGGGAGTACTGTCTACGGCCAGCTCGGAAACTTAAATACAGACGGGAAGCTACCTTGTTTGGTGGAGGACAAGCTCGCTAGCGAGTTTGTCGAAGAGATCTCTTGCGGTGCGTATCACGTGGCGGCTTTAACGTCTAGAAACGAAGTTTACACGTGGGGAAAAGGAGCTAACGGGAGATTAGGACACGGTGATCTAGAGGATCGGAAACTACCGACTCTAGTGGAAGCTTTGAAAGACAGACACGTTAAGTACATCGCTTGCGGATCAAACTACACGGCAGCGATATGTCTGCACAGATGGGTCTCTGGTGCTGAGCAGTCTCAGTGCTCAGCCTGTAGACTAGCTTTTGGCTTTACGAGGAAGAGACATAACTGTTACAACTGCGGACTCGTGCACTGCCATTCGTGCAGTTCCAAGAAAGCGTTCAGAGCCGCGTTGGCTCCGAGCGCTGGGAGGCTGTACCGTGTCTGCGACTCTTGTTATGTTAAGCTGAGCAAAGTCTCTGAGATGAGCGATGCGAACAGAAGGATTGTGCCTCGTCTCTCGGGGGAGAACAAGGATAGATTGGATAAGTCTGAGATAAGGTTAGCTAAGTTTGGTGGTGCGTCTAATGTGGATTTGATCAAGCAGTTGGATAGCAAAGCTGCTAAACAAGGGAAGAAGAGTGATAGCCGTAGCTCTCAGCTGCCTTCTCTGTTGCAGCTGAAAGATGCGGTGCAGTCTAATATGGGAAGGTCTACTCCGAAGCTAGCTCAGGGTCCGTCTGGTGGTGGTGTTATTAGCTCCAGGTCGGTTTCACCTTTCTCTAGGAGGTCTAGTCCTCCTCCTCGCTCTGCTACTCCTATGCCTTCGACTTCTGGGATTTATTTCCCGGTGGGGATTGCAAATAATGTGAAGAAAACTAATGAGGTTCTGAATCAGGAGATCATTAAGTTGCGAACACAGGTGTGAATCTTGATCATGCTTTTGCTTCTTGTGCTTTGGTTCCATTGCTCTTATGCATTTTTTTTTTCGTTTGGGTTTAGGTTGACAGTTTGACTCAGAAGTGTGAACTCCAAGAAGTAGAGCTTCAGAACTCGGTTAAGAAGACTCAGGAAGCCTTGGCATTGGCAGAGGAAGAGTCTGCCAAATCAAGAGCTGCTAAGGAAGCAATAAAGTCACTCATAGCGCAGGTACAATCTTTTTTGATATACACACACACAGTTGCCCTGCGGATGTAAACCGAACCGAACAAAAAAAAAATTGGTTTTCGGTTCACTTTCGGTTTTGAATTTGGTTTGGTTCAGAAAGGTTTTGAAAATATTGATATACTTGTGAACTGTATTGAAGCTTGATGTGTAATAAGCTAATCTTTGGTTCTGTAGCTCAAGGATGTAGCTGAGAAGCTACCTCCTGGTGAGAGCATCAAACTCACCTGCCTACAAAACGGTTTCAATTTCCCCGAAGAAAATGGTTTCCTTCATTCAAGATCGGAGTCCATGACTTCCTCTGTATCTTCACTTGCTCCTTCTGACTTCGCCTTTGCCAATGCATCATGGTCTAGTCTCCAATCGCCAAAGCACACTCCTAGAGCCAGCGAAAGAAACAACAACAACAACAACAACGGTTATCCAGTAGATCCGCGGCTTAGCAGCAGCGGGTCAGTAATCAGTGAGAGACACGAGCCTTTCCAGTTCCAAAACGACAATGGTTCGAGCCACACAGGAGCTTTTGACAATACGAATGATGTAGAAGCAGAGTGGATCGAACAGTATGAGCCTGGTGTGTATATAACCCTTGTGGCACTTCATGATGGAACTAGAGAGCTAAGAAGAGTCCGCTTCAGGTTAACACTTTACTCATCTTCTTTATGTATGCTAGTAAGCGGATGATTGATGCTAAAGGTTTTCTATGTTCTTTTGCAGCCGGAGAAGATTCGGTGAACATCAAGCAGAGACATGGTGGTCGGAGAATCGAGAAAAAGTGTATGAGAAATATAATGTGAGAGTGTCTGAAAAACCAACAGCTTCTCAAACGCATAGAGACGGAGACCATGAAGAAGAAGATGTTCCTCAGTAGGTTTGTATGGTTTTGCACTTATAAGTTTTAGTTTCTTTGCTTTTTTTTTCCCCGAAACTCTTGATTTGTTCAACTTAATCCTTCTTCCTTTTGATCTACTCTCTTTGGGAGGTTAATGTTCATGTCCTTAGATGTAATCTTGTATATATAAAAAGACCACCTGTTCTCTGTTCACTTTAGCAACAAAAACAGAACTATATCAAGAACAATCATTTGACGCACTTCCCGAGGCGCCGCACAGCTCTTCAAAATGGAGGTCAGCCACCGCAGCTCAGCCAGTCACGACCTCTCTTCCTGCTAAGCGGCACCGGCTACAGCTCCGTCATCCTGCCCTCCACCTTCAAGCTCGTTTTTCTTTCTCGGTTTCAATGGTGAATGCTCCTCTTCAGCCGTTTTCAAGGCCTCCGCCAGATCCGCCACCGAGTAAGCCTCCTCCACCACCGTTTGAGTCTCTCACTCCAGTGAAGTCGTCTGAGCCGCCAGACCCTCCAGATGCAGTCTTCATCTTCGTTCTTCTCTCGTACGTCGATGAATCCCGCTACCCCTCTTCTCATATGGTTACTCAAGCTGCAGATCTAGAGTCTTCTGTCTCAGGCGTCCTCAACCTCTCTCTCCTGTTGTATGGTGTAGAGGTTTCAACATCTCTAGTCTCTCATCTGGTGGCAAACAGGTCTGAGCCTTGCTCTATTCTTACAAATCAACTTCTCAGAGTACCCACCGGTTTAGTTCCTCAATCCTTAATCTCCCCTTTCCTACTCACCAAAAGTTCCACGGCCAGTTCTGCACTCTCTCCAACTTTTTGTCTCCATAGGGAAACTAACTACCACCGGCTCAGCCTGATCTCAAATGTAGTTGTGGAAGTCATGTTTATTATCTGGTTGGATGAAAGAATCATCTCGAAACTGTTTTCTATCCAATACACAGCACACCAAAGCCTTGAGGACTGGCTTTTGTTTGTCAAAATATTGGTGGTGACTTGTCTAGGGAATGGTCAATCCTCACCAATGTGCTACTTCAGATTGTGGTTTTGTTTCTCCGGCTGGCTGGTTTTTTCCCTTCTTCAATGCAATAATAAAAAGCGTGACTCAACCTCCCTTCCATGTTCTTCAGACGACAGCTTTTTCACTGAGGCATCCCGCCAATTCATATGCCGCTGTCTTACTTCAGTATACAGGGTTCACCTAGCCCCAAGCCGTAATGTTGTGCTTGATTTTGCTTCACTGTTTTATCAGCTATCACAGGCCAGGAGAATCTACGCAGTCTCTTCTTCATTGCTCATGAATATTAGATTCAAATCTAGGCATATAAGGCTTTTCTCTACAGTCAAGGAAACAAGAAGCACACCCTCATCAACTCAGACTCGCATCAGACACGCACAAAGGATTCAACAAGACAGCAACTTGATCACATGTAAGATGGATGCAGCCTTCGGGAAGCTAGCAGGCTTTGGATGGATATTTTCAGGCCACGACTTAGAAGCTCCGATCCATGGATCCTTGGATAAAAGTTACATCGGATCTCCCCTAATCGCAGAGGCATTCGCGATGTGATCAGCCTATTGCATGGTGCTAACCTTCGAGTTCCCAAAACTCAAGGTTTTCTCCGACAATTCAACACTCCTCGGAGCTATTTTCGGCAATCTCTAGTCTAAAGAAATCATCGGACTTGTGAAAGACATCCGTTCGATCTCCTCTGGTTTTGCATCAATCTATTCCTCGCTCTTCTCTATTTTAGTAAAAATGGCTCTTCAAGTCTTCTTATCTTTGTAATGGATTCAAGAGTTGGGTCATTTTTGGACCCATTCTCTATTTCTTAGTTTCTAATGAAATTTCTGTGACAAAAAAAAAATCAAGAACAATCATTTAAAGTGTTGAAGTCTTGTAAGTTGTAACCAAGGTCGTCTTGCTTTTTTACTTTATGAATTTGAAGTAATCCTTGATTTTTGTGATTAAGAGACTAATGACAACTATTTGTCGTCATTACCTAATTGTGTGACCAATATGTTTACCAAAACATAAGTGATAATAAGTCAACCACAATATCTTCACATTTTTATGACAGTGTACATTTTTATTATATTTTTTCAATTGAACTTTTTAAGTGTAACAAAACTAATAATATCTTCACATTTTTATGACAGTGTACTATGCGGATATGCATTCAGATGTGGAATTCTGACTTTAAATTTTCTTACAAATCTTTCAACTTTTTTTCAGAAATAGTCTAGAATTTATACAGTTTATTTACCCTCCCCCGACATCAATTTTTTATTTATTATGCAATACACACCAGTCACAGTTTATTCAATATGATTAGAGGGGAATAACATGTCACTAGTATATATATATATGATTATGGTAACTTTTGTTCATTAAACAGAGACATCATCATGAATGACCAAACAAAATAAACATAAATATCACTTATTCATTACAAACTGCAACATACTGTATTTATAACATGGATTTCACAAGCATTTTATTCCCCAGCAAATCATATTATAATATATGAAGATACCCATAACCCATATACATAATACATCACCTTATTTTATTGGAAAATTGTTCATGTGACCAAATTAAAACTCTCATGGACGACAATAAGGTGGGTTGAAACATCCAGGAGGAACAGGAGAGTACTGTCCGTAAGACGGAGCCGGGTACTGAGTTAATTTCCTACCTGTAACACAGGTCGTAACCATATTAATTAATAATAATGCCACTGTCAATACGAAACCAATGATTCATCAAGATATAATTTGATATTATATGTTTATATGATAAACGTACCAGGAGAAAGGGTTCGAGCCTGGGAGATTACGAAAAGCGCCATGATTGAGAAAATCATCACCGCAAGGAGCTTCGATGAACTTGGCATCTTAGCCATTAGTATGTAGTACCTCCTTGTCTCTCTTATTTATGAGAGTTGGAAGCCTGAGTCATGTGAACCTTGGGTGATTAGTATTTATAGACTATAATATTCGGATAAAAACAAATTTTATTATTTTAGTTATAGCCTTAGAGCATCATTAATCCAAAATCCCAAATAGCAGTTCTTATTCTTTTTTTAAATAATATTAAGTTGTAAAAGTGATTTAAGATGCAACGCTAAGCACCCCCAACACTTTCGTGCTCTAATTGGAGATTTTTATTTTCGGGTTCTTTAAAAAAATTCAAAATATTTTTTTTTAAAAGATGCAATTTATTTATTAAATAAAACATAAAAAGAAACATTTAAATATAGATTCTAAAATAAAAACATAGATTTTTTTATTTTTCATTTTGGGTGTTATTTTGGTCATTTAAAAAAATGGTGTTAGTTAGGTCATTTTCATATTTGGATGTCATTTTAGTCATAAAAACAGTGTTTTAGAAAAGAAAAAAATAGGACAAAAACAAAAGAAAGTTTCTTTCTTTTCCATCTTTGAGTGTTATTTTGGTCATTTTCGAAAAAATTGGTGCTATTTAGGTTATTTTCATATTTGGGTGTCATTTTAGTCATAAAAATAGTGTTCGAGAAAGAAAAAAAGAACAAAAAAAGTTTTTTTTTTATTTTTCATTTTTGTGTGTCATTTTGATCATTTTTTGAAAAAATTGGTATTAGTTAGTAGAGCTGGGTTTGTGGGTCGACCCGCCCCGCCCGCTCCGCCAACCTGCGGATCGACTAGTTTTTTTTATTCAAAATATTTGTATATCATAAAAAAGTGTTTGAGAAAAAAAAATATTTTTAAAAAATGTTTAAGAAAAAAAAACTGCTCAATGGCAGCCCACCACATGTATCTAAGCACATGTGTTTATGGTGCTTGTTTAAGCACCAGATTCTTCTTCTTTCTTCCTCTTTTCCATTTTTTTTTATTTAAAATTTGTTAAGCACCCCGGTTAATGATGCTCTTATGGTTTTCTTAGCGTGAAGGGTTCCAATTCATCTGCTCAGCGCCTCCTCAACCACTGTATTACTAAAAAAAATTACTGACCAGACCTGATTATTATCTAATTCAATAGAAAGCTGAAGATTCTATTAATAGTTTTCACATTCCCAGCCTAGTAATTTTGTTGGGGTGATAACAAATAGGTGATTTGGACCAAAGTTTGACTAACATATGAATGTTGCTATTAAATAGTCTGATGAATGTAGCTATTGAATAGTCCTTCCACTTTATTATCTTAAGGACTTAAAAACGTGATATGATACCAGCTGAAAATGGAGTCCAGATAATAAACTACCTATATAATGTTCAAGACTATGTGGACTTTGTGGCGTCTTTGTTTATTTGTAATCACGGAATTACAGCTGATGAATTTATAAATATGTATATATGTATGTCTATATGTTTATTTTGTAAATCTTCATAGATGAAATATAGATAAATCAGCTTATATGTTAATTCTGAATGTTAGTATTTGAAAATGGCTAAGTAAATAGATTTTGTTTGTTTTTAACTCGGTAGCAAAATTCTCCTTTTTCTCTTTCAATGATCGCCGGTTAATATCAGTTTACTGAAAAATTAAATTTCCATTAAAATTTTGAAACCACATATCGAAAACTGATAGTGACTAATCAACATGCATATACGTTAGACATACCATTGCTCCTATCAAACATCAAACCTCTCTACACGGTGGTCCAATTATGGAGTATCAACCTTTGAATGTATACTAATTTATCTACAAAACTTTTATGTTGATAAAAGTAATAGCTATCACACAAAAACGTTTTTGTCACTCCATACCCTACTAGTAGCGGTAGAGAAGCCATCTAGCTTAGATATTTCTGTTTTCTTTCGCATGACTTTTTTTGCTTGATTGTACTGAGTCTTGAGTGAGTATCGTGGTCTTAGGAAGAATTGACCAAGACAAATTTTCATGAAATATCACCACTAATGATTCATCTTCTTAAGAAACGCGTATTCAGAAAGCTCTTTAACTAGGGGTAATATAAGCTAGAGGTAAAAATAGTCATCTACCTTCAATTGTTGTTTTACAAAAAGTTACTAAATTTGACTTCGGTATGACATGTTTTAAAGAACCATCTATTAAAATCTAGCTCATCCAAAAATCTTGAATGATAAAAAGAAATTATAAAAATAACATCTGTTAGATATATAATTTATTATTGTTGTTAACTCTCATACTTTCAAAAGATAAACTCAACAATTTAGGTCTGCAAGTATACTCCATGCGTGTAGGATGCAGCCAAAGCAGAAATTTGCCTAATTTTTTTTTTTCAAGATTAAAGAAGTTTGGGCCATGGATTCATCCGTACAGCTCTTCATGGTAAATAACGCTTACATTTGGATTGTCATTTCCACAAAGCATACGACTTCAAACAACAAACATTTTGTAAAAATATTTATATGAACATGCGCATAACACAGATACGAATCATACCGTGCATATTTTTCATTCTGAAAAAGATAGTATTTACATATTCACACATACAAATACAACAAGTCAGTATAAAGTAATACTGATATTTTAATTTCATCAAATAAAAACCAATATTTACATTGTCTCAAATAGGTTTGCAATATTATCCATTTTTAGCTCCTTTGTATAATTATTTATGAAAAGTGACAACCTGCAATAACACCCTTAGCTGCATGGCTTAAATGAGGCTCTGGGGAGTTTCTAAACGCCATGACACATCGTTTCGAGGTTTTAAATTTCTGACAACATGGGCTTCCGAATGTAGGATTGCTAGCTCCTACTCTGTACATATGCATTTCGACACAATGCTTAACCTCTGGTCTGCATGTTGCTGGCATTGGCTTCTTTATACAAATGGGATTTTTAAAATTACAACTTCGAATCACACCATTGGCAGCGTTTATTTGCTTAGCATTCTTGGACAAAAGGAATTTACACACACACGATACTTTGTTTTTAAATTCCATACAACATGGTCCACGGTATTGAGGCTCCTTGGGGTTGCCTCCGGCTATATGCTTAGTGACGCATCCTGAAATCGGTTTGCATTCTGCTGGCATTGGCGTCGGTACAGGTTTCTTGGGGAACACAGCGATAGCCGCACCCGTGTCACCTCCATATCGCTTACCCGGTGTAGATCCACTTTTATAGCCATTGCTAGTATCGCCGCTCTTATAGGCGCCGGGACCCCCACTCTTATAGCCGGGGCCAGTAGGGCCGTTAATCCCAGTAGAGCCTCCTGGGGCTGTATCCCCACTCCTATAGCCGGGGCCAGTAGGGGCGTTAAATCCAATAGAGCCGCCGCCGGCCGCAGGAGTGCCGAAAGGGGCTTTGCTCAAAGCTGGATATGGTGCCATGGATATTAAAAATGTAATAAGAGTCAATGAAATGGTCTTCATTGTTATTGAATTAGAATTTACTTTGATTTGTAGAAATGACCCTTTGCTTTATATATATTAGTTTTAGATCTTTAAATAGGAACTTGAAACTTAATGGTTCATATAAAAGAACTGAAATATAGGAAGTGGGAATCTATTCCTATAAAGAAGGAGGGCGGGAGGATGGGGGATGCTAAGCCTCCATATTCTAATTATTTACAAACCAAAACAATTGAGTCGTCAATAATAGCTTCGTTCTACTTTTTTCCTTTGGTATTTTGTTGCATGCTGCAAAATGTATGCGTATTTACAGGGGACTTAATGCAAGAAATCAATGAATTCACAAAACCTAGATAACTTGTCCAACTTCGTTCAAATAATATATATATATATATATATGAAAAGAAGAATCAAGACCCAAGAGTTTTCCTGTGACTTGAATTCTCATTTTCACTACCTATGCTGAAGCTGTAGCTACTTCTCTCTTTTTTTGTGCTCTTGATGGTTGGATGCTTAGGGTTCTTGAGGACTGACCCGACGTGTTCTCTAAAGGTCGCAATGTTAGAGTCTTTCCCTCTGTGGATTTCACCTGCTTTGAGATGTCTTCTGGATTCTTCCGCTCTTCAGCTCCGGGTGGCCCCTCCTGACCTTCCGTCGTCGCAGCAGATAGAAGCTTCATGGTTTCGTCTCGGGTAAATCAGCTCTGCCTAGTCTTCTCCTAGTTCAATAATAGTATTAGGAAGTGCTTGTAAGGAACTTTTGTTGATGCTTGTAGCAATGCTTGTAGATTAAAGTGTTGTTCTTGTTGATGGATGCTCTGATCTTAGATTGATACTTGGGTTTTTCTTTATATATTTTTCAGTCCTTTGTATCAGATTAGCTCTGATCAGTTTGAGCTCTGATCAGTTTGAGAGCAAAAGAGATCGCAAGTCCTTTGTAATCAGACTTTCATTAAGAAGTTAATGATAGTTACAATTTTTTTTTAAAAAAAAGAAGAATATTGGCAGGATTGACATCACGCCGTCACCGTGAACTATTGGGACATGAGCTAGACGTCGAGGTATGATAAAGTTTCGGCATCTCCAATAGCACCTTGATAATAATAGATGCATTCGATGACTGTGCACTAAGCCTTGGATTTATTATCCGGAATCTGGATTCGATCCGCGATCCGTTCCGGATCCGCTTAGAACATAAGACACCTGAAGCATCTGAATTTGGAATCAGATAGTAAAATTTAGGATCCGTCAAAACCAACTCCTAATCCAAATATTTTGATTTTTTAGATCCAAATATCTTGATCCGGATTTTTAAAATATATTGAATTTTTAATTTTATTAATAACTATAGTGGATATATTAATATTTTATATAATATTATTTTTATAATATTATATTTTAATTTGTAATATTATACACATATATATATTTACAAATCTTGTATAAATATTTAATTTATGTATTAATTTTAGAATTTTAGTATTTTTTTAAAAAAAAAAATTAATTATTTTTACGAATCCAGATCTAAATATAGATATATGCGGATAGTATGATATATATGTATCCGGACCGAATATCCACAAACCACAAATTGAAATCTAGTTATTAAGTCTACGGATCCGACGAATCCAGATCTGGATCCAGAAAAAGGAATGTAAGGTTACGCAAATATATACTCATTTGTTATCTCGTCGAAGATGTGTAAAGCTCCGACCGTCCACAGCTAGCGGGTGTGGATGATCCATTAGCCGTGGACAGTCGGAGCGTTACAAGTGGTATCAGAGCTGATTAGCCGTCTCGGTTCTGATTTGAGAAGCGTCTTGATACCTGTCGTGAGGCGGAACGAGGACGTTGCATTTTTTGAAAGTGGATGAATTATAACATCCCGAGTTGTGATATATGAAAATACTTAAGATAATTGATTTGGCTATTTATGTCACCAAAGTTGATTTATATTTTCCGTCACACATTCGTTTAGAACTCTAGAGTTAAACATGTTTGGGCTGGAGTACTAAAATGATGAGTGGTCTATCGAGAAGTGATTCGCGATACCGTGCGAATGTGGCCAAAGCACGAGAAAATGTCGGATGGTGATTGCAGGGTTAGTAAATAATGATTTCAAGTTTTTGAAAAATTAACGGACAAATCGTTAGAACGGGATGAATCCACGGACCGAGAGAACATGTGTGGATGGTCCATTATCCATGGGCAGTCAGGAAGTTACAAAACCACTTATTATTACGTATAAGAATGGTCTGTTCAATCATATAAAAGTGACATACAATATATGAAAATATATTTTCCATAGCGCTTGTTCTCCTATTATAAAGTAGAGCACTCTCTGTTACTTACATTGATTACATTTTTAAAAAACACCAAACATACGTTTGTTTATCGCAATATCCTTGGACTTAATGATACTTTGTAAACAAGTTTGTGCAGCGCCCTGTTTATACTTCATACAACAACCTTTGCTGCTGCCCCGGTTATAATGCTCATTATGCAAGGCCCCTTCCCTTTGCACGCTGGTGGAACTGCCGCGGCTTCAGCGACTTTGATGGAAATTGGAAATTATGTCAAGACTATGATGGTGACAATGAGAATCAATGGAATGGTTTTCATTGCAGAAGCTGGTCAAGATTCCAAAAATAAAAACAAGATGGCTTTTAAAGTTTGTAAAATCAACTGTGTTTTTTCATGTTGTTTCAAGTCCTTTAAATAAGAAATTAGAGTCAATAGTTCATATAAAACATGAAAAATGTAAGGAACTTATTCCTATAAATAAGGAGAGCATATGCTAATTCTATTTTTATTCACCAAACAAACAATTGACTTGTTCAATATCTATTCATTCTATTGTTAGCTTTGCTCGAAGTCGGAAATGATGTCAGGGATATGATTATTGCAATGAGAGTCAATGAAATGATCTTCGTGTCTAGTGAATTAGAAATTACTTTAGTTTGTAGAAATGAACTTTGCTTTATTTATATTTATTTTAGGTCTTTAAATAGGAACTTGAAATTTAATGGTTCATACAAAACATTGAAATATGGAAAAGGGATGGTAAGCCTTCGAAAACTAATGGTGCGTTTGGTTAGTGGCTAGAATAAAGTGCTGAATTGTTTGCCACATCTCTTGAAGTTATTAATTTTAACATTTGTTGAGTTTAACTAAATGAATTTTTATTTTTTCCGGTTGTATAATTGATTATCAATTCTATTAAAATATGAACATAACCTATTATATATGTTTAAGTATGTATTTCATTTCTTTAATATACTATTTTATCGAATTAAATTAATATTAAATATAAATATAATTATCAAAAAACTCAAATATAAAAATTAAAACAAAAAATATATATGTTCTTTGGAATGGAGAATCAGAATCTAGTATGAACTTGTTTTGCAGACCAAACGTATATATATGGACATCTACAAAAGGATAGACATGGACACGGTTATTCATTCAGTCTCCAAGAGAAGGATCAAGACTAGAGAGTTATTCCTTGTTACTTGCATTCACATTGCACTGTATCTTTAAGACAATTTCTCTAGTTACTTTTCGGACACGTTACTGATTAGAGATTTAATTTAGATAATTTATGATATTCTGTTGCAACATAATTAGCCATCATGAAAACATATAGTAAACGATAAAGAAATAGAAATAGATAGATAATACTAGTTCAAGCGTCGTAAACAACATAAGGCTGCAGAAGAGAAGACAGACAAACAAAACAAACAAGGTATAGTTAGTTTGCATGGTTCAACATCTTCATCCAATGAATTAATATGTGAGTTGCCTTCATCAATTTCAAACCCGGATACAGATGTACCCGACACATGTTGTTGACCTAAAGCTCTCAAACCTTGAAGTTCTAATCCATAACATTTCGTTTAAGACAATACTGGCAGGCTTGACTTCACGGAACTATTATTGGGACATGAGCATAGACTACAGGTATGACAACGTTTCGGCATCTCTATGGCTCTTGAATCTTGATGATGATAGTCTTAGATACAATCGATGACTGTGTGAATCTCTCAAAGGAGAAATAGGGTTAAAGGTTACGAGAAAAATATTTGTTTGTCAACTCATGATTGATGTTCTTTCTATATTTTTTATCGTATCAATTTTTAATAAATAAATAAAATACTATTTTATCTTTTTTTTTTACAAATTGTTATCAATCATTCTCGTTTTTAGTTTAATCTGGACATAAATATCTAAATTACAAAACAAAACAAAAAAAATCTCTTAATTCTCAATGCAACATTCAAAGAAATTATAATCAATAGTTCCTACAAAACATGAAAAATATAAGTTGGGAATTTATTCATATATAAAGTAGGTGAGGATATGCTAATTCTATTTTTATTCAGAAAACAAACAATGGACTTGTTCAATATCTTGATTCTGTTTTCGTTTTTTTTTTGTCATCTAAAGATTATATTATTTGTATACTGATGAGCAATCGTATACAAATAAACCGACAAAGAATACTTTCATTATGGAGCCAAAAACCGAAATCTTTATAGAACCATCTACAAGATAACTAATATAAAAAAGATGAACAGTAAAACTTAAAAATAAGTCATTCTATTGTTAGTTCTTGGTTTTGTTGCATAATGTTATATGTATCTTCTTCTTCTTTTTTGCTAAAGTTATATATATCTTGAACGTGATTGGTTGTAACACAAATGTACTTAGAAAAAGGCACACTGTAATATCATATGTTTGTTAAATCAATGATTGTCACACAAGCAAAAGACTCAAAGCGACCTAATGTTTGGGCTTGGATGACCTAGTTTTGGCAAACTCAACCAAGTCTTTGAAAAGCATATCCTCTGCTTTCTTGGTTTCGCTATTCATAGAGAGGTTCCTGGTCTGTCCAACAAGACCATCGTAAGAGGAATCAGAGCCGCTACTCGAGTGGTGATGATGCTCAAAGAACTGCTGCCTCTGGTTGTGCCTTGAAGGCGGAGGTGGAAGATTCCTGATAACCTCAGTATCCCATGGTGCAGGAGGAGGTTGCACAGGAGATTTTCTTAGCGGAGAAGACGACGCAGCAGCAGCAGCAGCAGTAGGAGGAGCAGGATGAGGAGGAGAAGGCTGCTGCTGCTTTACTCCCTGTGAGGAGCCTTGAGGTTTATAGACATCACCACTAAGGAAATCCACCATACTCGACTCAGTAGTACAATGTACTGGAGGTGGTGGTGGTGGAGGAAGAATAGGGCTGGAATCTCTTTTAGACCTTGTAAAGAAGTGAATAGATGGTTTTAAAAAACAAAATGTTGATCTCTCAAAATAGGAATACTACTCTTACCTGTGAGATAGCTGAGCAAAATCATCATCTGATTCATCGTCTTCATCATCATCATGATTGATGCTGACTAGCTGAGCTGTAGGAGGAGAAGGAGGAGTTGTTGTGCTGCTTTCATTTAAAGGAACAGAGGCGATATCGTCGTGACGCTGAAGAACACGCTGCAAGTTATCGTTCAATGCCAATCCCTGGCATAGAAGCTCCTCGTCTCTGAAGAAAAGAAAAACGAATAACCATCTCATGAAAATGAGAGGTAACATTCATGAAACAAGAAGAAGAAGAAAACTCACGTTGTGGTGTTGACAAGAGTCATAACACGTTTTTGATAAGTACGACATTGCTCAACTAAATCAACTATAAGCTCTTCTTTCAATCCCTACAACAACAACAGTTAGTTCCCACACAAACTATCAGTTCCCTTGTAAGACACATAGCTATAAGCAAAACTCTTACATCAGGATTAGCGGGATCAAGTGCTCCGAGAATGTCCATCAAAACATCAACAGATCCCTCAGCACTCTGAATCTCTTCCATACTTACCAAAAAAACAAAAAAAAATCTAAAATAAACAAAACTTTCACCATAACAAACCAAACCAAACCATTAGAAGGTAGAAGAGAGTAGTTACCTGAAGCTAGAAGCATCATCTCCTTGCAATGACGCCTCAATAGCAGCATCTTCATCTAATGGAATGGGCTGAGTCTGAGGTGGAGTAAAGAAGGACATACTACTTTCCGTTCGTGGTGGAAACTCAATTCCAGCAGACTAATTAAAATTAAGTTTAAACACCATTGTCACAGCTAGTGAAATAAAAAAGACACATTGATCTCTCTCAAGTAAACCATACCCTGAGTTCATTATACGCACTGTAGTACTGTGGATATTGACCATCACGTCCACCAAAAGCTTCTTGCCACGTATCTAACAAACTTAGTATCTTCTCCCTCACATTCAAATCCGGCTACAACAATTGTTATAAACGTAAAAGGTAAGCCAAGTTTCCATAAATAGAACGGAGAGATGCAAAGTGAGAGGGCTAAAACCTTTTTCTTCACTATTTTGACCATATCAGTCAAAACATTACGGTCTATGATAAGCTTACACACGTTCTCCCCACAGTTCTTACTTAAAGTCTCCAACGCCTGCCATCCATCTTACAATGAGTTTTCAACAGAGACATGAAACCAAGCCAAAAGCATTGAATGAATCAAAAGTATATTACACTCACATAAAGAGCAAGAATCTGGACTTTAGAGTTTCTACTTCCTAACCGCTTCTTGAGCACCTTCACTGCTTCTTTCGCTTGACTTTACTCATTGAACAAAAAAAGTAAAAAAAGTTACATAAGAGAAACTGAAACAAGCCTAGTATGGTTTTGTTTTACCTTACCTAGGGTTCATGTTGATGATATCACATAGTTCAATGTTAATAGCCCAGTCAGGACCAATCAACATATCGTTTGTAGCTCTCTCTGCACATGCAGCCGCTTCATTCGCCATCTTTATAATCTCTGCCCAATCAAAAGCTCTAAACTTTTCTACATAAGTACAACAGATCAAAGACACACACCACAATCACTTTAGTCCAGAGCTATAACAAAACCAAACATAGCACTGAATCAAAGCAAAGAACTTTTCTTTTTTACCTTGTTAAGACCAGAGAACCAGAAGAAGAGTGGAACGAGAGAAGATTTGTTAATGTTGGCTCAGGATTCGGAAAGAGATGAAACAATTTGAAGAGGGGATTTGAAGGGGGAAAGTTTTCAACTTTTTTGTTTCTCGGACACGGCAAGGATTATTCTTTAGATCGAGTCAAGGCAAGGTCAGGGCTTTGGCCGTTCTAGAATCAACTGCAGACTTTTCTTCTTCTATTTTAGATGCACGAAAAAGGCAAACTTGTGATTTGGGTTTTTGTCTTTGCCTTTCGCTATTAATGTCACAGTCGGTGACATTTAGACCGATGATTTGGGTTTTTGTCTTTGCCTTTCGCTATTAATGTCACAGTCGGTGACATTTAGACCGAGTCACCGTCAACTGTTATTACACGATATTATTAAATACTTCGTGTAATGCTTCTTTCTTCTGGTCTTTTCTACATAAACCAAAAAATAATATTCTCTCTTAAATTAAAATCTGATATATTTGTACATATATTAAATTGAATATTTATTTATTTATATATTTTCTGGTTTTTTTTTTAATTTATTTCTAATAAGTTATACCACCTGCATCTTTAAACTAAAATTTATATTTTAATTAATTCATTAATTAGAATTAAAACATTAAAAATTATATTAATCTGTTTTTTGATAAAATTATATAAATCTAAAATATCAAATTTTTAAATACGGAGGGAGTACTAACCTAAAGAAAATGTTAGTAATAGTCGTTGACTTGTATTCCGAGGAATCCCAAAACCGCTGTTACATAAGGGCGTTTCCCAAACGCAAGAAAACAAACAAAAAAGCGGAAAACGCGTTTGGATGAAGAATAGACTCCATAAACGACAGACGAATCACACACACACGTCTAGAAAGAAGGACCTACCAGTACCAATCACCAAACACAGAAAGACTGACTCCACTCTTGTTGAAGTTTAAGCCAAGGCAAATATGATTGGCACTTGATTTAGTTTTAGGCCAAAAGCAGCAAAAACATAAAAATAAATTTGATATTTATTGATGAGCATTGGTATGTAAACTTTTATAGGTTTATGTTAGCAAACGCTGGAGTATCTATCTACATATATAAAATATCATCAGCATAGGTTCTATAGATACATGACATAAGGCTTACAAAGAAAAGAGAACTACAAGAAGCGGAAGAAAGGGATAGAATCTTGGGCTGTACATTGAAGATGCACATGTCCTATACTTCCATCTTCACCATTCCTGGACTCCAGTTGGATGAATCAGTAATCTTGTACAACCAAATGAAGAACTTTTCGTTTTAGTCTCGTGCATGTACACTCCGGAGGAAAGATAAGCATCCACTCTTTTCATCCCTGTATCAAAACCCCCACAATTCAAACATTTAAACTCCAAAAGTTCCAGAGATACGAATCAGGAAACAGAGAGAGAGACAGTTAGGCATCATGAATCTAGTTGCCCTTGCAATCAATCTAAAGTGTTATACACAGCACATGTGCAACATAAAACCCACCACCAACACAGCTAGATTGACCCTTTCTAGGACCCATTAACTTCTCTCATTACCTTTGAACAGGAAAAGATTGATCCAAAACTTTCAAGCAAAATCTCGTGCAACCAACACAGCTACATTGACCCTTTCTAGGACATCAACTTCAAACCCACCAAAAAGCGGATCAAATTCACAATATATTTACAAGAATCACGTGACGGAGACAGAAGAGTATCACAAACAGTTCGTCCGCATCAATACAGACACTAACAAAGCATTTATATGATCAAAACATCTTACGCCAAATCGTATTTCAGTGTTCTGTCTGTATCAATCTTCAACATCTATGTAGTCTAGAACTAACTAAGCATTTATATGATCAAATATATATATACATATATATATATATATATATATATATATATAGAATGAAACATTTAACATCCCAGAGTTTATGGATTACCTTAAACTGCTTCGGCTTCGATCGCTGTTGCTCCTGCTGCTACTACCACCACTACTCTTTGAGCTCCTACTGTTGATCCTCGACACACCTCTCTGACTCCTACTCGATTCTGACTTCCACCAATCTTTATCCTCCGAAACCCAAGAGCCTCTACTCGTCACAGAAGCATCATCCTCATCCTTCTTCTTCTTCGTCCTTTTCTTAGCACCCAAGCTAACAGGAAACCCTAATTTCAGAAGAAACCCACTACTGTTCACATCTCCGTTTCGAACCGGATCGACCCATTTATCACTCTTCACCTTCCTCATAGCTTTACTACTCGGCTTCTTGGCCTTTCTCTGAGGCATTTCGTCGAACACTTTCCGATCTTTCTCTTCCTCTGTGTTAACCTCGACGAGATCCTTCAAGGAGAGCTCGTAGCACGACTCGGGCATCTTGCTGACCATCTCCATAAGCTCTCGCTGGCCACGAGCGATGGCTTGAGCCTTTGAAACGGGGGAGAGAGTGTGGTAATTGGTTTGAACGTGAGAAGGAGGACTCTTCGGTGGACTGTTCTTCCACAGAGGAGGCGAATAGACGCCGGAATCTGGATGATCATCGAACGTTCTGGGGAATATCAAATGGGTATTGAACGATTTCGATGAAGGACCAAACATTGCTTTGATCTTTGCTTTGGAAGCTAACACCACAGACAAATAAAAATGCGATTTTTAGTCTTTGTTCACAAAGAAGCTACAACAAATCACATCAAAGTATGTAATAATTTATACTAGATTTTGATCCGCGCTTTGGAAGCGCGGAATATTATGATGAAAAATTTTCATTAATAACTTAACAAATATTTTGGTAATTTTTAAAGAGTGTATTTAAAATATTTTTGCATTTAAATCAGTGTTTTAAATCCAACCTGATTGTGATTATACCGGTTAATCCGAAGATCTGACAGTTCAATTTAGATTTTAAAGATATTCATATTAAAAAAGTCACAAAAATCCGAGACTAACCGATTGAACTGATGGATGACCGATATGTAATCTGATTTGATTTAAATTGTAATAGTTTCATAATTTGTAATCTTATAGTCCAAATTTTAAAGTTCATTATTTTGCAATTTATGAATTATGACGTTTCTACAAAATTTTAAAGAGAAAATGATAGATATAAAATAACAAAAATTAATAACTAAGATTAATTACTAAAAATATTAGTTATTTTATAAAATATATTGTTTGGAAACATTGATAGTAGTATAAAAATATATTGTTTGGAGACATTGATAGTAGTATAAAGAAATAAGTATATAGTTTGGAAACATGAATAGTAGTATAAAGAAAGGAATATTAGTGATTTAATGTAGGTTTAACTATAAAGTATAAAGTATATTTAATTTAAAAACTTACAAAATAAATGTTAGGTCCAACAGAATGTTTATGTTTTAATAAGATAGATATTTATTTCTGTGATTTTATAGGACAGACCAATATATTGGAAATTAATATAAAATGGAAATCTTTTTGGGGTTTTTTTGGCAACATTTTTGGGGGTTTAGTTAGGGTATTGTTGTCATTTGGTTTAATATAGATCAGTAATTAAAGATAAAGGGGGTGATTGGTTGAGTTGTATTTCTCTATTTTAGCTTTATTTATTTTTAAAGCATTAAATTTTATTAATCATGTTGTAATTTTATTTCTGAAAGTTAAACTTTAGAACAAATTTTTATTAATTTTTACCAATTATGTTTTAGTTTTACGTTTAAAGGTACAGCAAAAAAACTAAAACAATTTTTTTCCTATGAATTTTAGACAAAAACCCTAAATCTTTGTTTTATATGATGTACAAACTGAAAAATGAATAAAACTATCTATAATATCAAATAAATTAGATAATCATAGCAAAAACATCTATAAATATTTTAATTTAGTTATGTGTGTTTTAAAGATTGTTGAAATATTTTAAATAGCAAAAATATTATTTACATATCACATCTTAAATAACATAAACTTTGATAATTCATAAAAAATCGTTAATATTTATTATTTTAATTGATAAAATAATTATTTTATATATGCATCACATATTTTATTTTGAAATATCTACAACATATAGTTTACAGTTACAACAAATCTAATTACACCAAAAATCTCTACATAAAAATCTCTAGTAACAACTCTACAAGTACAACCAACTTACTTACAACTAAATTTTTACAGTTATAGTCGAACGAATCATCACCAAAAATTATTATTCCGTTTCATAATATAGTTTTAGGTTTTAGCTAAAACCACAAAGAATAAGAATTTGGTTATTTTCTTAAAAACTTAAAAATATCATGTAATACATAGATTATATATAGATTATATATAGATTATATATAAATAAGAGTACTCTATAAATAAACCAATGATAAAAATTATATAATCTTTTTTGAAAACAAAAAAAATTATATAATTGAAAAAGAGTTCTAGAAGGAAAACAAATCTAGAAGAAAAGGGTCTTGGTTACTTACTTAAGTAGAGGTGATAGAAAAATAAGCCAAACCCGTGAAGGCTGCAAAGATGTTTGGTGACTTATGGAGACGTTACTCATTACACAGATGGGGTCCCTTCTAAATTTATATAATTTGATTGGTCAAACTATATCAACAAATATTAGAAATAACTTTAAAATGTGAAAATTATTTATATTTTAAAATAACAATATAAATAAATGTAATTACATTATGAAATGAAAAGAGAATAAAAAAAGCGTGCATCTGATAAAGATTAAGATACTTATGAATTGTATAGAATATCTGAACTAACTTTAGAGCATCTCCAACCCATAACACTGTTTTGGTATCAAAATTACATTATTTTAGTGTAGCTTTAACACTAAAAAATTTAACTCCAACTATAATACTAAATTTAACACTAAAAATAATTTTGTAATATTATATATAAGTTATGTTTTTATTTGTTATTTATTTATCTATGTTAAATAAATAGTATTTTAGTGAGATGAATAGTATTTTAGTGTGGTGAATAGTATCACACCAAATTTGGTGTGAAATTATAGTGGTTCACTAAAATAGTGTAGTTTTTAGTGTTGTGTTAGAGAAATTTTTTTACGTAAAAATCACATTAAAATAGTGTTTTGGAGTTAGGTTAGAGATGGTCCTATTATGTTAATTGCGGTTGCTTAGTGCGATGAAATCATGAAGATTTATCATGAGAAATGAAAAAGGCTATTGCAATGCAACAATCGAAACTTCCTTTAGGCAAATTTTGCTTAATCTGCCGTAGCTTTTTGACTATTATGAGTATAGAGACGTTTAGTGCGTAAGGGATACGCCAGATTCATAAGTCTTTTGAACGTGTCTACTAAGGCATAAGCGTGTCCAATGGTTTCTTTTATCTTTCCTAATTCCATAACGTATCCATCGTGACGACGACAAACATTTTCTTATTTCATTAGTTGTTTCTAATTCCATACAATAAAGTCACATTTTTGTTAACAAAAGGTTCGGCACTTAAATGCGAGTTAAATAACTCTCTAAATGATACTTATAAAATATAGTAGGAAGTTTTTTTTGTTTCGTAATCATAGAAATTTTTTTGTGTATTGACCAAACCTATGAATAAAGAATTTACATAAACGAGAAATAAAACAAAACTAATGAAACTTTCAATTTCTATCCTTCAAGAGAAAAACGTTCAATTAGTGTACTACGATTACGCCAAGGAAAAAAAATAACTAAACGATATATGTGTTCTGTTCCAAAGAAAACAAACAATATACTTCTTCTATTTTTTAATATACGATGTTTTGACTGAATGCACAAAAAAATTAAGAAATTTACATTTTTCTAAAAAATAATCTTAAAAATATAGTTTTAAAATTATTTAACCAATTATAAAAAACTGTAAAATTTTATTAGTCACACAGTTAACTTTAAAATCTCAAAACATATTATATTTTGAAACAACATAACTTTCTAAAATATCATATGACTTCGAAACGGAGAAAATAGTTATTTAGGTAATTTTCCAAAAGAGTAGCTATGTCATCGATGACCTCATGATTATGATCATGATCGTTGTGAATTAAAATCGGATTAGCAATTTCGACAACCACGTGTAACCATATAAAAATAGCGAATAATTGATAACAGACGTCCCTTCTCAAAAAACTATAATGTCAACGTGTATTTATTGATGAGTATTTGCGCTCTAGAGCGACAAATTCATTTGTTTTTTCTTTCTCTAAATACGACAAATTGTTTACTACTCTCCAATTTTTTTTTTCCAACTGAAAAAAATTATTAAAAGCGATAAATGCCCAAAGGACACAAGGGCAGCTAACAAACACACAAAAACTTGGGTCCGAAAGCCCAAACCTCAAAACCCGGAAACCACTTGCAACGCGTCTAGACACGCGTCAAAGAAGAGGGACATGCGTCACAACTCTTCTTCAATCGGCACCGCTTCGACTTCGCCGGAGACACGCCGAAAAACTCGTATCGCCGGAAACACACCAGACGACGCACCGAGCTCTCAAAGCCAAAGATCACCACTACAGAAAAGGAAAACCCGACGAACATCGAATCCCACCGAATCACGCTCAAACCAAATTGAGACTTGACGCCGGAGAAAGCTTCTGAGTTACAACAGAGCTGAATTGGAGAACCTCCCGTCTCCACCATCTTCCCAACAGAGAACTCACCTCCATCGAATGTAATGAAGGTATAAGGATCCCGTCAGCCACAATCTCTACTACCAACATGCATCACACCAAAAGCCGGCCGCCTTCACCAAAAAAAGATGATGATGACGCCAGAAAAAACAAAGCCAGACGACCACCGAAGAAACAGACGCGTCGCCGGAATCAAAGACAGCTACACCGTGTTGGAGAAACCACCGTGCACCGCGAGCAGTCGGGGAAGGAACCACCGCGATTTTGCTTTCTTTCTCTCAAGAACCTAAAGAGAAGAGAGAGCAAATCTACCATTCCTTCTTTTTTTTACTACTCTCCAATTATTCAACTAGTCATATATTCATGGACGTTTATTATAAATAAACAAAAGAACTTTTATTCATGTTAGGCTTTATTAATATTATAAAGCACAGAAATCACACAAATAATAAAGAGATTATGCAATCCTATAGTTTTCGTTTTATCATCGTGATATCGTATTACTACCGAAAGGACTTGAAGGGACCCCATTTATGTTATGAGTAATGTCTCTATACTTCACCAGATATCTTTGCAGCCTTCACGGGTTTAGCTTTTTTTTTTCTATCACCTCTACTTAAGTAAGTAACCAAGACCCTTTTCTTCTAGATTTGTTTTCCTTCTAGAACTCTTTTTCAATTATATATTTTTTTCTCAAAAGATTATATTTAAACTAAACATACATGTAATATTGAGGGCTGATGTGCTCACAATGACGACGACAATTCTAGGGGCTAGTGTCGAGTTGGAAGCTTTTAATTGCGGGAAACAGATACATGCTCGGATTCTGATCAGTGGTGTTGAATATTACTCTGTAACGAATAGTTCTTGTAGTTAGTTTTTCTTTTTAATTAACCAGTGTCCGGCATCAACCGACAATTTTGTGGATCCTGGCGATGTTTTATAGCTGGTTTGTATGCAAAGTGCAGTGATTTTGAGAATGGCTAGTAATATGGTGGATCACATTGGAGAACTTTGGGGCTAGCAATTTTGAGAAGTGGGTGTTCCTGAGAGAGATAGAAGAAGCTTATTTTCGCCAGAAATCTCGCATCAACTGGTTACTTGAAGGTGACCAGAACACCACCTACTTCTTCCGCATCTTTCAGACGAGAACGAGTTACAACTCAATCAGATCATTTCTCCTTCCAACTGGAAATATCATCTCTGATCCGCTTCTGATGAGTGCCCACGCTATCGCACATTTCCAAAACATCCTTGGTCCTGCAGTACTGCCTCCACAGTCTCTACCTACTCCAGCAGAATGGATAACTGAGCTAATCAACTTCTCTCCGAATCCTGCTCAGTTGCAGCAGTTGATCTCTGTCCCTTCTGCAGAGGAAGTCACAAAGCTGCTCTTCAAGCTCAATCCCAACAAGGCTTCGGGGCCTGATGGGTTAACGTCTGCTTTCTTCAAAGCTTCCTGGGGATTTCTTAGCCACGAGTTCCTCGACTCAGTTGCTCATTTTTTCAGATCCTCGTTCATGCCAGCGGCCACCAACTCCATTATTTTGTCGCTGGTCCTTAAGCATCCAGGCGCGTCCTCGATCTCTCAATACCGGCCGATAAGCTGCCTCAACACTCTCTACAAAGTTGTTGCTCGCTTGTTAGTTCGGAGACTTAAGCCCATTATGCTTGACTTGATTGTCCCTAATCAAACATCATTTGTAAAAAATAGACTCTTAATTGAAAAGACCATTCTGGCGGAAGAATTAGTCAACGGTTACCATAGGAGAACGGGGGCAAAAAAAATTACCATTAAAGTTGATATTGCGAAGGCTTTTGACACGCTATCATGGGAGTTCCTCTTCAACTGCTTGGAAGGTCTGCAGATCCCGCAACAGCTCCTCTCCTGGCTCCGAGCATGCATCTGTACACCGAGCTACATGATAGGTTATAATGGGACGGTTCAAGGGTACTTCAAAGGTAAAAGAGGATTAAGGCAGGGTGACCCGTTGTCTCCTTACCTCTTTGTCATTGCAATGAACGTCCTCTCTCTTATGCTGAACAAAGCTGCTGCTGAGATGAGAATCCAGTACCACTCGAGGTGTAGCTCTTCCCGCCTTACTCATCTTTGCTTCGCTGATGATCTACTCATCTTCATAGATGGATCAATAGACTCTGTTCAGAATGTTTTGCAAGTTTTGGATGAATTTGAGCGGAGGTCGGGTCTGGCGGTGAGTAGACAGAAATCTTCCTTCTTCTCATCGGGCCTGCCGCAACAAGAAATTGACACCATCAAAGCTTCAACTGGTATGCCTAATGGGATTCTGCCAGTTTGGTACCTGGGAGTTCCTCTTTGCACCAAGAAGCTCAGCCTTGCCAACTGCGAAGTTCTGATACAACAAATCAGGGTGAAGTTTAACTCTTGGAGCGTCAAGACTCTCTCGTTTGCGGGCCGTCTGCTCCTCATTAAAACAGTAATTGCAGGGATAACTAACTTCTGGTGTGCTTCCTTCTTACTCCCTAAAGCTTGCATCAACAAAATCAACTCTCTTTGTGGACACTTTCTCTGGAAAGGGAACACGGAAGGACATCACTCGGCCAAAGTCTCCTGGGAAACTGTAACAAAGCCAAAAGAATGTGGAGGGTTAGGAATTAAGGACTTGGGGTTGTGGAATAAAGCTTCGTGTTTAAAACTTATCTGGATGCTGTTTTTTCAGGCGGGTTCTGTTTGGGTTGCGTGGTACATTAATGAGGTACTGGATGGCTCTCTCTCTAATTTCTGGACAGTGAGGCCTCACAGGAACAACTCGTGGCTTGCTAATAAGCTTATCAAGCTTAGAGGTGAAGTCTACGGCTGGATAAAAGTGCGTGTGGGTAATGGTTTGAATTGTAGATTCTGGACTGACAACTGGACACCCTTTGGATCGCTGGAGGCTCATCTCCTAACGGGTCTCGGCTCTCGCCAAGGGATCCCTGCAACTGCGTCTGTAGCTGACTTATACTCTGAAGGAAATTGGCATCTTCCTCCAGCAAGAACAGATAAGCATCTTGCTCTTCACGTCTTCCTTACTACTCTTTCTCTCTCGGAATCTCCGGATACCTATGAATGGGCTATTGATGACATGATTAGTTCGAAATATCAGACTGCTCATATTTATCAAAAGCTTAGAGGTGAAGAAGCAACAATACCTTGGGCAAAAGCGGTTTGGTCCTCTAGAGGGATCCCTAAACATAACTTCCTCACTTGGCTCTTCACACTGAATCGGAGCCCTACACGCGATAGACTTCTACAATGGGGTCTCCCGGTGGATGCGACATGTCTCCTTTGTAGTTCCTGCCCTGAATCGCGTGATCATCTTTTTTATGAATGCGCTTTTACTTGGTCAATCTGGGATTCGATAGCAAGGAGATGCACGATAACTCCTACTCATGATTGGAATCAAACTCTTGTTCAGATGCAGTCTCTGGCAGGGAACAAACACTCGAGAAGAATCACCTTGTTGGCTTGGCAAGCGGTCATATATTGGATTTGGCAGGAGAGAAATAAAAGGCTTCACTCTAACCAATCCCGCACAGCAGACTCTCTCATCACTCTTGTTTGTAGACAAATCAAGGAGCGATTGCTTAGCTTCAGGATTGGCTCCCCGGCTTTGTCTTCTCGTCTCCTCCAACTTTGGCTCTCCAACGATCATCTAACTAGGAATGGAACATAGTTTCTATCGTTCCTCTCTTTCCTTTTTGGGCTTAATGGGTTCTGATCTTAAACTATGGGTTCTCTTATTGGGTTGTATGCTTATTAATGGCTTGGGCCGGTTAACTATAGCTTAGGCTTGTAAACTTTTTTCTTTCTCTTTTGCAATTTAAATATGAATGCCTTTTTCAAAAAAAAAAAAAAATTTGGGGGTAGCTGTTGACATTATTGTTGTTAGCACATTGCTTGACATGTACACCACGTGTGGTAAGCCTAATCGTAGCTTGCAAACTTTTTGGTGAGGTGAAAACCTATGACACTATCTTACTGAACTCTATGATCAAGGTATATATATATCAACTGTGGAAGAGTTTAAGACGCAAAATGGGTGTTCGAGAGATTTTTTTTTCCCAAAAGAGCTTGGTTTCTTGGAACTTAGGTCTAACCTTTCCAGCAATACTGCTTTCCAGTGTCATTAATGCGTGTGCAGCATTTAGTCTCTCAAACTTGGTGAGCAGGTTTTTGCGAGAGCAACTTTTGTTGATCTTGACTCTGATCAAATAGTATCACCCTCTCTCATTGATCTCTACTGCAAATGTAGATCTGGGGAGCATGGCAGAAGAATGTTTGACACAATGGTAAAAGTACCATGTCATTTAATGATATCATGTTATGCTATGGTCGTAGATTTGAAGCGATGGAGTTGTTCAAGAAAATGAAAGTTGCTTGTATAAGACCCATTTGGATCACCTTTACTGTTGTTTAGTGGAAGATGGAAGAAGATTGGTTGAGGCAATGAAGCTGGTTTATAGATTTTGTTCCAGACAGGGAGCACTTTTCGTGTATGGTCCAGGTTCCAGTTGGGCTGTTAGTTGAATACTCGATTTGAGTGTGAATAATACTAATAGAAGAAAAACAGTCAAGGTCCAGTCAGAAGATTGTTGGGTAAATTTAAGCTAAACTTCTTTGTCACATTTCTTTTCTGGCCCATAGAGTAATTATTTGCTCCCGAGTCCTGGTCCTTTTTTTCTGCATCTGACTTATCACACGATGGACTACATGATCCGTACATTTGAAGAAAGTGCCCAAACACAAACCTCAAGATCAATATTCACTATGGTTTTGTTGTCCAATTAAAAATAGTAAATGTTGACTTCGAAGACTCAGGGTTGTTTGAAGACAGTGTTTGAAGATATTTTTTGCTGTTCAACATTTAAGGTGGGAGATGTTGAGGCCATCACATTGTTCCACTAAGCAATGTTCTTTGTAGGAAAAGCACTTTGGTATAACTTTATCTTTTCTTGTTGGTGTTGTACGAAAATAATGAGAGGATAATAGAATTAACATTGAACACAAAATGTGGAATACATTATTGAGCATTCACATCAAATGCTATCTCTTGCTAGTTTATTTTCTCTTTATTTAAAGGTTACTCCTTTTCAAGAAATCTCTAGGCGTCATCAAAACTTTATCTCCGTAATCTTTGATGAAAAAATTCAAATTTAGATATCCAAATTAAAGCATTATGAAGTTTATAAGCCACCCAAATTTGAAGAGAAGAAATCTTTAAAATCTCTCTAATAACAACAATTTGATACAATTTGTTGTAATTCGATATAAAGAAAAACGAGCATTTCTAAAACATTATATATAATATAAGGTACATTTAGTACTTGATTCTTTCAAACTAACAAGCTTTGGACTTGTTAATAGTTCTAGTAAAGGAGAAAAACCATTCGACTTCTTTCTATAAGAATCTTCTTGGTGTGAATTATTGCAAACTTGGCTGGTTATACGTGTACTGTTTGTGGTTGACAACAAAAAGAAGTGAACTGTTTGTGATGTATGCATTGATATATAAAGACAAAATGATGGTGTAATTTAGCAAAATGAAGAAATTAATGGACCATTGGTTGGGATTATTTTGGAGAAACGAAGAAACATATAGAAAGAGAGTGACGTCGATAGAATATGGGGAGGAGATTATATTGAAGGGAAAAGACACCGGATCATCTTCTCTCATATATCACACCCACACAATAACATTAATTTGGTGAAATACTTTCAAGGGATAATGTGATCAATACAAATAAATAACAAATTGTATTGGTGCTAGGAGAAGCATGAAAAAACAAAGAAGCAAATACTGTATATATATGCTCATTTGTAATTTTGAAATAGCAAATTTCTTCGCTAAGATTTTAGCCTACATTATTTTCTTCAGTCCACTTTTTATCATTTTTTAAGTTAGAGAATATGAACTAAAACTCAATTGCTCTGCACAAAGACGATACTGACGATTAGTCCAATTTAGATATTCAAATAAGACTTAAAGTATAATCATATCTTCGTCTTAGTGGTCAAACATGTTTTTGTTAGCTATCTCTTAGACCTAAATCAAGTGGAGGTCAGACGAATCGGTTTCCGATGAGTATCTCCGTTTATCCAGATTTGAAAACATTAAAATAACCATCTTCTATATATCATCTTCTGCACCGGTTGAATCCAGAGTCAGGTTTTATATTATTTGTTTGTCCATGCAAGGAGAAGTGTAGAATGCGGTTTGGGTCGTGGAAAATGATCGGGGATTACAAAATGTAACAAGAGATCTAATGAAGACGGTCTTTTGCCCCAAAATACATGTTTTTCAGAACGAATATTATATCACATATGAGTATTATATTAAACCGTTATGGTTTATGTACCCTGTTATCGTTTTACTTTACTTTTTATGCTTTAACCGTTTATAGAACCCTGTCGTTTACTCACTGAAACGTTATTTAACACGTTGTTAAAGCTATGGTCAACCAACACCACAAGAAATCGGCAATACCGATACGTGTTATTTTTTCTTACAAACATATTCATGCAAGAGGGCTATTTGTTGTAATTTTATTATGAAGCTTTCCATGTCGACAAAGCAACTAAGTGACAAAAAACAACCGCCCGTATTAACCCGTGAGATCCAAACGCTTCCACTTTCACGCGCTCCTTGCGTTACTCACAAAGTAATTTTTGTTCAGATTAGTGATGTAAATTACCACTATTAACTCCAACACACGCATCACGTTGATCTCTAAGCAGTGTTTAGTTCCCTTTCACAAACCAATTATGGAGTGTGTTAACACGCGCTGTAGCGAGCGTGTGTGGGGGAATGTGGAATAGTTCGTCTGAAACACCACCACTAAATATTATAATGTTCGCTTCGTCAGGTCTGACTAATACTGATTTAATAAAAGGGATATTTTCAGTTAAATTTTTATAAAGTTTGTCGTACTGTTATTTCTCTCTAGATCCCTATTAAAGCCTCTGACGGAAAGAAAAGTTTCAATCTCATTGAGAGAGAGAGAGAGAGAGAGAGAGAAACGTTTAGGCAGAGAGAAGAGGCAGGTGGACAGACATCTTTTTGTTTCTCCTTGTGGACACTTTAGCTTCTGTCTCTATCTCTCGCCTGGATCTTTTGTCTTCGAAGATGTAATAAGAGATCTTATTATTACCTTAAAAATAATTGGTCCCTTTGTAATAATCTCCATAGATTTCTTTGTCTCTCCGACTCCACAAAGCTTAAGCTGTCTTCTCATACTAAGGTAAAAACCTATTCTCAGTACTCTCTTATTTCTGTGAAATCCATAGCGTTTTCTTGTTTATTCGATTCTGTGTTTTGGTTTCATTGTCTTTTCAAGCTGTGGTTCTGTCACAAGTGTGTTTTGTAATAGATTTATCTTAAATTCTGTGTGGAGAAACTTAAAACACACACACGAGTTCTATAGAAACTCGCACATGTATTTCTACAGAGTTTGAGAACCATTATTATGTCGACAAATCCCATAAGTTTTATATATTATAAAGTGGGAATAGATTTGATGTATTTCACGGAATCGGCTAACGAACTTTGTCTCATCTTCATGTTGTTGGTGTCTATGTTCAGTGTGTCGCAAGTTGGCATATTGTCTTAATGAGTAGTATTTTATTATTTTGTTTTATATTATACAGTGTAACAATTTTAGATTCCATCTTTGACCACCAATAAGATCTTCTCACATCAAAGTTTTTATATTTTATTACTATTTAATAACTTTTGTTTCCATGTTTTTTCACTTTGGACAGCTACTTAAGCATCGATTCCTTTATGCAAATAGTAGAGAGAATCTCACGTCAACTCTAAGGAAAAAGAATAAAAACAGTTGCTCATAAAATATACTATTAGTTTTGATTTTCATAGTAAGAAATCTTTTTAGGAATCTATTCTTCTGTCTTTCTTTGGTTGTGAAAGGACCAGAGAGGAACAGTGAGATACTTTCCAGAGAATCTCAGTTTGTGGTCTCTCTTTGTGAAATCTTTATCTCTATCTTGTCTAGATTCCCCTACTTCTGTCGAGTTACTTAGTGGCCAAGATTCACTTATTTATACTCCCCTATATCTTATCTTCTTGCAAGTTGTTGAGAGACTGAACTAAAGCCTGCTCTTCTTCTTATCTTTTGTCTTGTTCTCTGTCTTGTCTTGCTGATATATAAAGGCTCTCCTGGTTAACTGCAGAACGTGTGAAGAGCGTGAAAGATCTTTATTTCTCTCTAATGGCTAAAGTTTACTGGCCGTATTTCGATCCTGAATATGAGAACTTGAGCACCAGAATCAATCCTCCCAGGTAATAATCACCAACTCATTTCAGATTATTACATTTAAGTGTTGGATGTTGCTTCTAAAGCTTATACTTCTAGATGGTGTTTCTTGTTGCAGTGTGTCTATAGACAACACTAGCTGCAAAGAATGCACTCTTGTCAAGGTAACCATCCTACTTAATTTCTCCTATTTATTCGATTTGATAATTGTCAGTAAATTTGATGCGTGTATGAGTGTTTATTAATAGGTTGACAGTATGAACAAACCTGGAATACTACTTGAAGTTGTGCAAGTTCTAACCGATCTTGATCTCACTATCACCAAAGCTTACATCTCTTCTGATGGTGGATGGTTCATGGACGGTAATACTTTCACATTTAGACATTCACAACAACAAATTTCATTACAATGAAGCATCTCACTGGTTTTGTTTTCACATCTTAATAGTATTCCATGTCACTGATCAACAAGGAAACAAAGTTACTGATAGCAAAACCATCGATTACATCGAGAAGGTACGCAATTACAAACGCTATAAATGTGTGGTTTGTATAATATATCATGATTGATTTTGAGGCCATAAACAATTTAGTAAATATTTTAATTTTTTGTATATTTATATATTAATTCGAATTTTTTTGGAAGTCTACAAGGACAGTGTTACACTTGGTTGTGTCCAGAACCGGCTCTGTCTATATATATGCTTTGGTTTTCTAAGACAATATATATATGATTATTGTTTTTCTTGTCAGGTGTTAGGACCAAAGGGCTATGCTTCGGCTTCACAAAACACTTGGCCAGGTAAAAGAGTCGGTGTCCATGCATTAGGCGACCATACATCGGTCGAGATTATTGCTCGTGACCGTCCTGGTCTCTTGTCTGAGGTCTCAGCCGTACTAGCAGACCTCCACTTCAATGTAGTGGCAGCTGAAGCATGGACTCATAACCGTAGGATCGCGTGTGTTCTCTATGTGAATGATAACAAAACCTCTAGAGCCGTTGATGATCCAGAAAGATTATCTACCATGGAAGAACAGCTCAACCTTGTGCTGCGTGGGTGTGAACAAGAAGATGATGAGAAAGCTGCAAGGACGTGTCTCTCCATTGGTTCGACTCATGTTGACCGTAGGCTTCATCAGATGCTTTTCGCTGATAGAGACTACGAAGCAGTGACTAAGGTTGATGGTTCCGTGCCAAAGATCACGATTGAGAATTGTGAAGAGAAAGATTATTCTGTGATAAACGTGAGTTGCGAGGATAGAGCCAAGCTCATGTTCGACATTGTATGCACGCTTACGGACATGCAGTACATTGTGTTTCACGCAACGATTACATCCAACGGTCCTCATGCCTCTCAGGAGTATTTCATCAGACACAAAGATGGTTGCACTCTTGACTCAGAAGGAGAGAAAGAGAGAGTTATCAAATGTCTAGAAGCCGCAATCCATAGAAGAGTCAGCGAGGTAAGTTATAACCCTAAAAACAAATTTAATTTGGTGTTTCTTGCATTAGAAGGTAACAAGTGCTTTAGTTTCTGTGACATCTATTTTGGTGTTTCTTGCATTAGACGGCAACAAGTGCTTAAGTTTCTGTCACATCTATTTTGGTGTTTCTTTAATTAGAAGGCAACAAGTGCTTATGTTACTGTCTGATATTCAACTCTAGGGTTGGAGTCTGGAGCTGTGCGCGAAGGACAGAGTTGGATTACTGTCCGAAGTGACTAGGATTCTGAGAGAGCACGGGCTTTCAGTGACGAGAGCTGGTGTCACGACAGTAGGAGAACAAGCGGTTAACGTTTTCTATGTGAGAGATGCTTCAGGGAATCCAGTGGACGTGAAGACAATCGAGGCGTTACGAGGAGAGATCGGTCACAGTATGATGATTAACGTCAAGAACAAGGTTCCAAGCAAGAGATGGAAAGAAGAAGGTCAAGCCGGAACAGGAAGAGGATGGGCTAAAACCAGTTTCTTCTTTGGGAATTTGCTGGAGAAGTTGTTGCCTTGAGGGAAAAGGTAAGTCATATCAATCAAATTACGTTGTGTGGATAAATGTACCGTAAAAGGTGTAGTAGGTGTGATTGTGTGGTCTATAAGGTCTAGTGGGGTGTTTTGACTTGGTCAGAGATTTTGGTGGTTTACCGGAAATTGAACCGAACCAAAACCGGGTTTTTGGTTACTTAGCTATAGTGTGACCGTGAAATGCACCATTTGAACATGTCTATAATATAATAGTAGTATGGAACTTTTCCTAATGGAAGGTTTGCTTTTGTAAATGAACCATGATCTTTGGTCAAATGTATATTATTCATGTTTGTTATAAACTACTTTTTTAGAAGTTGATCTATTCTATTATGTCGATAAATAATATTCATGTTTCATTGTATTTATTGTTCTAGATTTTTTCACACAAATTAAATAAATCACTAAATTTCATCTTTTACCTCTAGTTAGTAAATTATTTTATTTGATTATGTTAATTAATTAACTAGGAAAATATGGGTAAAATTAAAAAGAACTTACAATCTATACTATTATTTGAAAAGTATATTTGCCTATTTGTCATATTTTTCCATAATTTTAGGTTTATTCAATAGTTTTTATAAATATTTTATATATACAATTATTAATATTTAAATATGATAATTACAATATTTCATCTATACAAATATTTGATATTATGTTATTTGTTATTATATAAAAATGAATTTTATAAGGTGAGTCAGTGATTTTTTTTAAAAATAATTTTAATAATATATATTAGATAATAAATAATTTTAAGAAAGATTTTTCCCTTATATCTCTATGAAAAAACTATATCTACATTTTTGGTATTAAATTTTTTTAATTTTTTGGATTTTGTTAATATAAACTCATCGATAGTATATACAGTTTATTATTTTTAATTTACTAGTGTTTAGTTTGAAAAAAAAATATTTTCTTAACAATTGTAAATTATGCTAATATGTATTACCACAAAAAGTCATATTTATGTTCTACGGATACAAATGCAGTAGTTGATAACATGTTCTACGACAAACATACCAAAAAAACTTGTAAAGAAAAAAAATGAATATTTAAAATATAACAGATCTCTTAAACATTTAGATTTATTTAGTTACTGTAAAAATATTTTAAAATAAGATATACATTGTGTTGTTATTGTGTTGTGTAGATAATTCATATATATATATATATATATATGTATATATTGTGTTGTTATTTGGAAATAATATTTTCTATTATAAAAGTTAAAAGTAAGATAAAATATTTTATAATTAAATATTAATCAAACAAAAATATATGTGAGTATTTTAAAATATTTGACTTAATAATAAGCATTTATATTTTGATGAAAACTTTATCGTATATAATAATTTGATGTTTGATTTAAACTTTTAGAAAACTTTTGAATTAATAAGATATAAAATAATAAATATTTGTAAGACGATTATGTCTGCATATAGAGACAAAACACCTAGTTAAATATATAAAACATAAAATGACTTTTAAAATGAAATAAATTTTAGATTCTAAAACGACAATTAATCTGAAACCGAGAGAATATTTAATAATATGGAACCTATGTTTGGATTCTATTTTTAAATTGGTCAACCATGAAAGTCAGTCGATTGACTTAAGGCATTTTTAATCCAACTCTATTTCTTTACTTTAAATGGAGTAAAAGTGAATATGAAATAACAAATGCTTTAAACCAATATTTCACTCAATTTTGAAGTTTACTCCATAAATAAAATAATTTATTCTTTGTTTGTTCATGACTTTATTATAGAATGGAGAATAGAGTATAATTGGAACATTTTTATTTCATATTCAATTTTACTCTATTTTAAAAAGAAAAAATAGAGTTTTACATTGGAGATGCTCTTAGCATAAAGCAGTAGAATAAGACATATACTTTGTAGAATAATTCAATGAAAATATACAGTCATATGTAATTCAATCTCTGTACAAACAAATATTTTATGAAGTAAGGTTAAATAAAATTTAGCTAATAATAGGCCCTTTAATTGAGGAAGGCTAAAGAAGAGTAGATGTGAGAAAGTAGGGAAGCGATAAAAGAAAACCTCATGGAGTGCGGCCTCGGATAAGGCTAACCAGCCTAGCTATCCGGTCTAAAGTCTAAATGATGCATGAAATCAAGAAAAAGTAAACGGCTTGCTGTTTCCATGTCCTTTCTATACTTCTTTATAATGTCCATATATGTATTTTAAGCAATACTTAAAAGGTATAATCTCGTTGCGTGACCCCTACAGAAGAATTATATGTACTCGTTCTCACAGAAACAATCAAATAATACGTTTATATTTAAGATTCAGGTTGCGTATTTTATTTTTATATATATGGCATAACTGTTCTTGAAGACTTCTTATATGTTACGTGAGCATACAAACAAAGCCAACCCGGAAAAAAAAAAAAAAAAAAAAAACAAAGCCAACCCGGCTAATTGAGGTCTCGAAGATAGACAGTTTTTATTATTATTAGATTTATCTTTCGTTGACATGCCAAAGAATTTACTCATCAAATCTCCCTTTATTAAATAAATTAACATATGTTTTTAGCTGTTTACTACTCGTTATCATAGTAATGGTAAACATATATGCTTATCAAAGCGGTCCAATAACTTTCATACTAGTAAAACAAGTATTTAAGAAGAATCATTATTAATCTAAAGTCAACTATAAACATGTAATACAGTGAGTATTATGTAGATGTTACTAGATTACGGTAACTTTGATTAGTAACAAAACATGTCAGTAAGTATATAACCAATCAAGTCTTTAATAGTGAATCCATGGGTGGAGGAATGAAGTATTGGTGGGAATTTGAAAAACGTGCTCACCAACCCAAGTACATCCTCATCCTAAGGTGCACTTTTGTAGCTCTTGCGAGTTTTATTCTGTTCTTCATTATATGGATCTTATTATTACGGTCAAGAGTGTTTCATTTCGCGATTCTCTTTTATATAGAAGGTGGAAGTTTCGTCTTGCAATATCGTTTTGTTAGTAATCAGTGGCACTTCATAAATATACAGCAGAGAACATTCATTATTTCACTCTCTTCTAACAGATTTTGTGAATTGGCTTTATGCAACTCAAGTAATATTTAAAACTAAAATGTAACACCTAAATAAAGAATAACTAGATTAGGACCCGCCCTAAAGGGCGGAAATTGATTTGTTAAATTTCAATTAATAATATATAGTATATATAATATGTGTATATAATATTATATATATTTTGTGTAACATTTATATATATATATATACATATTAAACATATATATAATATTTTATTAAATATATATAGAATTTAATAGTATTATAATTTGTGTTGTACTTGTTATTAGTTTGTATTTAATCTTCTTTCATTTTTAGTATAATAATTTGCCTTGTCACACTATTTATTTTTTAACTTATACACATAGTTATGTCCTTTTTCAAAAAAAAAACTTATACACATAGTCTCGTAAAATGTAATATATAAAAAAACATATTTAAAAAATCTACTGACCATATGCCACTATTATTTGGTTGTTTGAACAAAAAAAAATCATGTTCTTGCATAACTGTGTATGTTGTGATATGATGTAGGTGAATAGTAAATATATGGAAGTAAAGTTAGTGATACGAACATGAGCCTATGTTAGTTTATGCCACAATTATTTGGTTTTTGGAAGATCAATGAGTATAAGCATACATGGTCTTTGTATGCTTACGTTGTAAATGAGTCGGATATTTTTTCTCTTATGTCTGGAATGATATGGAACTCGTTGATTTAAGAGTGGTTCAGTTTTATATGATCTAATTATATTAAGAGATAAACCAAAAATATTATAAAAATGTTATTGGTTAGGTTTAACTAATCTATATTGGTTAAGATTTGGTTTAATTTAAGTTGATAGGTTGCATTGTATAAGAGGCATGATATATTCTAACAACAACTATGAAAGAGTCCAAAATTTAAATGAAAACTTCAAATAGTAGATAATCTCTAAATTAATAGATTAGATAATTGTACTCCGGATAAAATTCCCTCCTACAATATTCCACCAAAACATCAATTAGGACAGAGCCATCATATAACAATAGAATCTCTAAACTATATTAGTATAAATCCTTTCGGGCTTCCATGGATAAGTAAAAGGTTTTACCGGCTTCATCTTATTTTCCCCCTAATTTTTTATAAAATTTAATCAACAGTTTGACACAAAAAAAATTAGCAGTTTGACCAAAACAATAATATAAACAGTATGCCGATAAAATAGTTTTTTGAAAGTTAATCGATTGGATCTTAGTTCGCCAAATATCTGAAACGAAAAGAATTTTTGTTTTTTTTGTCAACATGCTACAACTATAATCATAATCATATTACAAACTGTGATCATTATTATGAAACTAAAAGAAAGAACTTTTTCAAACAAAAAAAAAAAACTAAAAGAAAGAAAGAAAAGGTCGAATTCAAGATAGATTCATAGTAATGCAGCCCCAGTCAGGTTTCGACACGTGGCATCACGTGTCGTATAGACATTCCGCGTACGTTTAGTCTTTGCCTCTTTCCCCTTTGATAATACAAACTCCTTTTTGGTAATTTTGTTTCTCCTCTCTCATTATCATTCTCACAAAGCGTCCACGGGGTTCATTTGCTTACAAAGAGCTAAGAAGACTCGAGAACATCACAGAGTCGCAAATAATTCGAAACCCAGAAAAAGAGGCACGAAGAACACTTTATTCAGAGGTATATTAAATCATCAAGCAAAACAACAGAGGATTTATTATGTTTTTTTTTTTTTGCTGCACAATAAAAGAAGTGATCAAAAAGAGTTTCGCAAAGACATTTAATGTTTACTGCGTTTTAGTCTCAATTTTAATTTATTTTTCATACGTTTTGGTGGGTAGAATCAAGAAACCGCTTAATAGAGTCAGTATATTAAACAAGATGGTGAGTGAAGGAGGAGGATCAGTTAGCCTATGCTTCGAGAAGATGGAAGGAATCGTGATCACCGAGTGGAAAGACATCCCTGTGGAGCTTCTCATGAGGATCCTTAACCTTGTTGATGATCGGACGGTCATCATTGCTTCTGGTGTTTGCTCTGGCTGGAGAGATGCTATCTCCTTTGGTCTCACTCGTCTCTCCCTCTCTTGGTAAAACAGTTTCTCCAAGATGGTTTCAGTTCCAAGATTATGTAAGAAACTAGGAGGAATATTTGATTTTTTTATTTTATTTTATGTGTGTTACTTGTTTAGGTGCAAGAAGAACATGAACGGTTTGGTTCTGTCTCTAGCTCCAAAACTCGGTAGGCTTCAGACTCTAGTACTAAGACAAGACAAACCGCAACTCGAAGACAACGCAGTGGAAGCCATAGCGAATCACTGTCACGAGCTACAAGATCTTGACCTAAGCAAAAGCTTGAAACTCACTGACCATTCCCTCTATTCTCTATCTCGCGGTTGCACTAACCTCACTAGCCTCAACCTTAGCGGCTGCACTTCGTTCAGCGACTCTGCTCTGGCGTACTTGACAAGGTTTTGCAGGAAGCTCAGAGTTCTGAATCTTTGTGGTTGTGTGGAAGCTGTATCAGATAACGCATTGCAGGTACCGTTTATACATTAAACTCTCTCTGTATATATCAGCAAACTAAAACAAATGTGTGCAGGCTATTGGAGAGAACTGTAGTCAAATGCAGTCGCTAAACTTGGGGTGGTGTGAGAAGATAAGTGATGATGGAGTCATGAGTTTAGCTGATGGCTGTCCTGATCTAAGAAGCCTTGATCTTTGTGGCTGTGTACTTATTACAGGTAAACACTTAAGTATAAGATTTTACGGTTTATAAGAGTCAGGGCGGGTTCTAGACACAACCGGATGAAACATTAGAATTAGCCCCACATTTTAAAAAATTACTCTGGCAATGCAGTAAATATTTATTTTAACCTTAAGATTAGTTATAACATATATTGATCTTATAAATAATTTTATTTATTAGTATTTGGTTAAATGGATGTAAGCATTTTAATTATTTTTAATCTGTGTAAAAAAAATCAAAATGACATTATCTGCGAAACAGAGTATTGTACACTGTGGCATCTCCTAAGTATGTTTATGGTCTCATAAATCTCAGATCCAACCATCAGAGTTTCTGTATCCTCTTAAGACATTTCATGTTGTTGTTGTTGTTGTTGTTCCAGATGAGAGTGTGGTGGCTTTGGCGAATCGCTGTGTACACTTGAGGTCATTAGGGCTATACTACTGCAGAAACATAACCGACAGGGCCATGTACTCGCTGGCTCAGAGCGGAGTGAAGAACAAACATGAGTTGTGGAGATCAGTAAAGAAAGGCAAATTCGATGAAGAAGGACTAAGAAGCCTTAACATTAGCCAATGCACTTACCTCACACCTTCAGCGGTTCAAGCGGTCTGCGATACTTTCCCTGCGCTCCACACTTGTTCAGGCAGGCATTCACTTGTTATGAGTGGTTGTCTGAACTTAACCTCGGTTCATTGTGCTTGCATCCTCCAGGCTCACCGCGCACACACACACTCTGCTTTACCTCACTCTGCTCATTGAACTAGTGTGTAAAGACAAGAGGGGCCCTCTCTCTCTCTCCCTGGGCATGTGTACATACAAGCCTAGAGGTTAAATAAATAAAGGCTTGTTTGTTTGAGTTTTTTTCTTCCAATCTTTGACCATGCAAGTTAACCGTGAACTGAGTACAAAGTAAATTACCTTTTCAGTTCTAACAAATTTATAAACATCTGCATGCATAGAATCTTCTGTAATTGTTCCATCAATAATATATAAATATCCAGACTCCAGATTACCTATTATCTTTGTTTTACTCTGATAAAAATGGAAAAATACTTGTTAACTATATCATTTATATGCTATCACATAATCATACATGAGAATATGAGATGAGTATCATTAACTATAAAAAACTATGATATATATGAAATGACACGTCGATAACATCATGTTATTCATTATTGTATAACATCAGAAGTCATAACCTTCCAACATGTTTGCATCCTCTGAAGATTGGGAAAACTCAGCGCTTGTGAGGACACTGATGACAGAGAAGCATGTGAAAAAAGAAAAATCCAGGTTCTACTTGACCATGCAAGTTAACCGTGAACTGAGTACAAAGTAAATTACCTTTTCAGTTCTAACAAATTTATAAACATCTGCATGCATAGAATCTTCTGTAATTGTTCCATCAATAATATGAATAACAAAATGAAAATGGAGTCAAGTTGGAGTAGAATGAAAATGCACAGGGAGTGGGAAGATTGCAACAAAATGAAACAAAACTTCTAGTCACTTGGCCCTCAGGTTTGTTGAAGATGAAGTGGTTGAGTTGGAAAGCAAGATTCAGGCAAGAGACAGTAGAAAGAGAAGAAGATGAAGGCCGAGGATAAAAAGATAGAATCATGTGCTGAAACTATTGACAAAGATAGTGAAGAGGTGGGGGAAGCTTGATGTTTCAGACAAATAAGCTTTAAGCTCTCTTTTGTTAAGTAAAAAAAGCTTTGTCTGAGATCATTTGGCCCTTATGGTTGTTGATAATTGTTGAATACTCAATTTGAGTGTGAATAGCACCAATGGAAGAAATATTATAACAAAAAATTATAAAGCAATCTTGTAAATGATTACAAAGTACAAACAGTGCATTTTCCTCACTTTTGTACTTATTTTTAACACTTTGTTAAAGTTTGATCCATCAATCATCATCATTGCAAAATATAAATTTATATATATAAAGAATAAATAACTTTGTGGCTGCAATCACATGCACATGTGATACCATCACTTTCAATGTGGTATTTGATCATTTGCCTTTGTATACGATTTCATCATCGTCTACATCAAATGCTGGATTGCAGAGACATCTGAAGAGTCTACCAATCCCCTGTAAAAATATTAAAGTCAAGAATCTAAACATTTGTTGATGGATTTAACAAGTAGCATCATAAAATGAATCGTTAAGTGAGAATTGTACCTGAGTGAGCAGAGGAGTTCTGTATGAAAGTGGTTGTGAAGAATCATCATCGCTGCTACTGTCATCATCATCATCACTGCTTTCTTCATCTTCTCTTCTTGATGTTGCACCGTTCCTAGATTGCTTTCCTTGCTGTACAAGCAACAATAATCTTGAATCAGCCAAAAGAAACAAAAACAGATCAAGCAATGTGATATGGTTTTATCTTGTTGGACAAAAACCTGGAAAATCTTCCCAAGAATCTTCAGAGCCATTGCTCTAGACTTAAGCTCCTCTTTTCTCAAGTTGTTTTCACGCAATACCTAACCATAGTTTCAACAATCACCATCATTCATATCTTGTGTCTTGAGATCCAACATACATAAGCATTCAAAAAGAACTCACCATCTGACACACATGTAACAATGTCACTTCAATGTCAACTACATTGAGTTTCCAAAGAGATCCCATCAGTGTTTCTTTGTTTGTCTGAATATGAGACTCCAACTCATTGGCAGGACTAGTCCCATCTTTCCTGAATCTCCGGCTACTCTCTTCTTGCAGCTGAAGTAACTGAAAAGCACCTTTGGCTGCACTCATCTGTGATTTCCAAGAATGCCCTTTGTTCCTAACCCATTCAGCTACAAAAGGAACTCCTAAGTAAAGAGCTCTCTTCCCAAGCTCTTGAGCTGCTTGTCTTGTGTATACATATCCAATTGTATTCAACATATCCGCTCCAAAAGCTACACACAAGTCCATTCATAAGAATAACTAACAAGTAAAAGAAATAAAGGAAGGATGGAGACAAGACCTGCATCTGATAGTCTCTTGGCTTCAGATTCAGCACGGTGTATGAAACCTTCTTTGTCTCCATGGACGTATTGGTTTAGAAAATCTTTGAGAAACCTAGCTAGGTTCTCTTCTCTTTCTCTCTGAACAGCCTGCAAATAAAAAAAAGGAAGAATGATCTTTGTTTATGTAAGATTGATGTATATAAAACAGCTATCTAAAATATATGAGTTTGATTTGCCTTTAGTTTGTCATGAATCTGATCAGCGTTTTCGGTTTCAGAAGCCATTGATGCAACAGCTAAGTGACCAATGTAATCCTCGAATAGTTCACTTCCAAAGAGAAGAGCGAAGACAGCCGTTGGATCAACCATAGTTTCTCTGATTCATCAAACCATTAAAGATTCTCAAAGAAAGAAGAGAGAAACAAAACATTGTTTCTTCAAAAGAAGAAAACATTACTTGGGAGCTGAGATTTTTCCAGTCTGATCATAAGCTTCACGAAGAACAGGATCACTGAGAACCTGGTAAGCTTCACCTAAAACCTGTTCCGTGTCGAAGAAGTAAACTCTTGATTTTATCAAAGACTATTTAATAAAAACCAGAAAATGGATGTTATTATAAAGAACTTGCCTGAAACTTTTCAGCAGCTAGAGGATCACCTTGATTTTTATCAGGATGAACTTGTCTTGCCTAAAGAGTTAAAAAGTCAGTCATCCAAGAACAGTGAAAAATCTTTAAAAAAAGAAAGCAAATTATAAAAAACAACAAACCTTGATGTAATAAGCCTTGCGAATCTCTTCCTCGGAAGCGGAGGGAGTGACACCAAGAACATCATAGTACACTGTTTCCTTCACCATGATCAGATCAAAGCAAGAGATGTAAATTTTTGTGTAGATAAGAAAATAAAGGTTGGTTTTGGTAGTCTGTGTGTGAAGCTTTTAGGAGATGTGGGGAAGAGAAGAAGTTGGAACAGAGTCAGGGTCTGTGTGATCTGCTTGAAGAAGCAAATAAAGATAGGAGATGTCTTTACAGTTATGCACTTTTGGTTTAATAATAAAACTTTATAGCGGGAGGCTACACTACACATTCACTATCTCTTTTTAACTGTCCACTCAATTGCTTTATATCATCATTCATCTCATGCTTCCTTTTTTATTATTCATTTGCTTTTTTATTATTCAGTATTGTTAAACATACCGAAGAAAAAAGAAGATGATGATTTATGCAATATGACTGTCATCTGTATATTTAATCATTTAGCTAAATGAAACTTAAGAGCATCATTAACCCTAGCACTCCATTAGGAGTGCTTATTCATTTTTTAGTAATAATTATGTATTAAGAACTCAAATTAAAAAACTTCTAAATTTGATCCTCCAATGCAAAGTTGCTTATTTTGGGATGCTTAAAAAAATTGTTAAGCTTTTAATGTCTTTGAGCTTTCTGAAACTCTTTGAGAACTGACTGCAAATTTTTTGCCAGTTTAGCATCTGTAATGTTCTTAATTGGCTGCACATTGTTTATATTCAAACAGGTCTTTGCACATATCATCTATGATCCAATAGCTTCAACTAATTTATAAACCAAAATAAAGCTCAAACTTTCTCTAGTTCTCACAGAAACAAGCAACTCTATGGTTCCAAAGAGAAACATAAACATCAGAGGTATACATGATGTGTTGACGCAATCATCCTTCAAAGAGAAACATAAACTGAATGTTGTAATTCAGCTCTGTTTTTATCTAAGTTGTAAGAACAAGAACATGCTGACTACCAAAGGAAACTTTGCCAACAAATGAGCAAGAAAAGCCACCGACTTACACACATAGCCAATGAAGTCTCCCACTTCTCAAGTATCCTCTGGTCACTTCTGAAGCGTTGTTACACACTCCATCACACCTGCGTTGTTACACACTCCATCAATACATATCACTCTAAGAAAACCAACGACTATGTTAGACCACAAACACAAAGGAAACATGTAATCAATCATATACAGCAGAAATCTTGAATCTTTACTGACTAAAACAGAACAGGATAATATTGATAACATAACAGAAACTTCAAAAAGGCAAAACAAGAAGTGATTTAAGAATCGAATCAACTCAGCATGTGATTTAACAGGATAATCAAATCGAAACGAAAATAGAGCTATAAGCCTAAAACGTAGGCTAAAACAGAACATGATTCAACAGGATAATATTGATAACATAACAGAAATTTCAAAAAGACAAAACAATACAGTTATTCGACCAGATTAGATTTACCCCAGGAATTCATTGAGAGGATTTTGATTTTTCTTTTCTGCAGCAGCCGCCGAAGTAGAGGTCTCGTGGAAGAGTTTTATGTCTTTGAGAGAAAAGCTTGAATCTTTTAACAAAAGCATCATCATACAGATCAAACACAGCAGCAGCCAAAAAGGCTCAAACTTTCGTATCAATTCCACAAAAAGACTCAGACTTTCAATCTTACCCCCACTCAACATTGAGAGACTCGTAATCCCAATACTCTTTGGGACGGGATCATGTTCACGTCGGTGTAGATACACGAGCCTTCGACATCACGGTGGGAAGAGAGATCTCGTCGAGTGGATATGGATTGAGATGAGGATCGAAGCTGCTTCCTTTAGTGACGACGGTCGAAGGTGAGGTAGGAGTCCGGTAGGAGAAACCGACTGATCAGTCGGGAAAGAGATGTAGATGAGAGAGAGGAGAAGATTTCCATGTATGACGCGTGTCCATAAGCAACGCTGCTTCTGCCTCCTAATTAAGCCACGGCGCTTCAAATAAAAGGTAATTTTCTTTTTTTTTTAATTACAAAAAACCCTAAGCACTCCACTAAACACTCCCGTTAATGCTGCTCTAAGAGGAATGAAGAATAAAAATAGAGGTTGAAAATTAAGAAAAAAAAGAGGTCCTACCGGGAGTCGAACCCAGGTCGCTGGATTCAAAGTCCAGAGTGCTAACCACTACACCATAGAACCTTGTTGACTTCAATCATACAATACTTTTATTCAACATATGCAAAATTTATACCAGGAAATTAAATGAAGATGACACTTGTAAGAGGAACATATGGCCTTTTTTTTTGTTCAACTTTAACTTTCGTTATTCAAATTGTGAATACAAGATTTTAACCTCATCGAGATTTAAACTTCACATCTACCTAGCTTCACATACGACACTGAAATCTACTATCCCCATAAACATATGGCTTTTCTTGTACCATCCACACAAGAAATAGAAATAATAATACAAAATTTAAGTAGACAAGGGTCAGTGCGAGTAACACAACACTTTACTAAGAGATCATTTTTGCCTAAGCTCATTCGTCAACAGAGTCTTGACGTTTGTTTGACTCAGCACCAGCACCTCGAGGAACCCCTTACTTGTCTGGAAGTACAAGAAGGCTGGTGGAGGTTCTCGCTCATCTCTTGGGATCCATATCATCTGAATACTTTTCCTGTTACATTAGCACAGCTAAATTTGAATAGGGGAATAGACAGCCTTTTTAACGGTTCATTTTTGTATGAACTAAAGACTCTCCACCAGCCAATAATTTTCGGATAAATAGGAAATAGGAACTTTTATACGACTGCAAAAGTTACATTATTGTCTTATTGATGAGACAATTGCTCAAATAAATCGTCTGTAAAATTAGCAAAACAGAAGAGCTTCAGAGACATTTGAAAGAAGATAAAACCTTATGGCTCTCTAGTACGCAGCAGCAGCCTCTTCAAGATTTTGTTGTCGTCCCAAGAGCGTTCCTAAGGTTCGAATAACGAGCTTCGAGCTCAAACCACGACTCTAAATCCACCAAACTATTGAACTCCTCAAAAGTCGCCATCTTTTCCAAGTGACCTCTCGTGGTTCCGTTTTCTTTAAGAGTCTTGAGAGCATCCACAAGTGCTCGAGCCGATGCATAGAGCGCGGTCAAGGGATGAACAATCAAGTGAAACCCCATTTCTTTAAGCTCCTCAGGCGTGTGCAACGGCGTGACTCCGCCTTCGATCATGTTGCAGACTCTGAAACCCTTTGTGCGTTTGCCTATTTCCTTGAGCTCATCGTCGTCTCTCGGCGCCTCCACAAAGGAAGCATCAGCTCCCGCCTTCACAGTTTAAAAGACAAATCTGCTTTTATTACATTTGATACCATATCTGTAATGTGATTTGGTACCTATACCTCCATGTAGAGATTGACACGAGCGATGGCGTCTTCAAGCCCTGATTTAGCAGAAGTGGCACGTGCGTCTGTTCTAGCGACAAGGAAGAAGTCAGAATCTCCAATAGCGTCTCGTGCTGATGCTATCTTGGCAGCATGTTCTTCTGCTGATATAACCTGTTTGCCACGCATATGACCTAACACAGAAAAAAAAAAACACATAAAGATCATAAAATGAAATGATTTATCACAATGACTTGATGAAGAAAAAAATGTGTCACACACACACTCACCGCATTTCTTAGGCCATGCTTGATCCTACCAAGAAATAATCAAACAAAATTTCAAATTGAACTTTTAAAAAATACAATACACAACAAGACTTAATGCTTTATATACCTCAAGGAAGCAACCAGCAGCACCAGCTGCGATTAAGTCCTTTATAGTTCTTTGAACGTTTAGTGCATTACCTCCACCAGTATCTGAAACATATCAATGGATCTCCTAAGTAAGAGCTATGCATAGTTTCATCTCAGTCATGCTCTATTCAAAAAAAAAAAAAATCAACAAGCTTTTATTATGTCTCTTCTTTGTACCAAAGTTTGAAACTTTACTAGCAAGTTCGAAACTTTACTACCAAAAATGGAAACTTTTTTTTTGTCTGAACAAAAGATGGAAACTTTACTAAGAAAGTTGGAAACTTTACCGGCATCTGCAATAATGGGGATGTTTGGAGCCGAAGCACAGACGGACCTTGCCGTCGCAGCCATCTCCGGTGGTCTAAAACGACAAAAGAAAACAAATAAAACGACAGCGTACAAACAAAACAAAAAAGTCTAAACAAAAGAAAGAAGATAAAGGAGTAGAGAGAGTCAAATGGGCGCACGTTAGCAAACCGAAGTCCGGTTTACCCAAAAGAGAAGCGGAGAGAGCGTAACCGGAGATGAAACCGGCGGAGAATCCGGTTTGCTGCACGATGGCAGCGGATAAAGCGTCGTAGCATCCAGGCATGAGGATGATGCCTTGGTCTTGGATCAGACGATGGATGCGTGTTTGGATCCTCGCCGTCGGATTCACCGATCTCGCTGCGCGAGGAGGATTGGCACGTTGTGGGAATCTCGGTGAAGCTGTCAGGTTTAGGGTGTTGTTGCAGAGGGAAGGGGTTTTGACCGCCGTGAGCATCATCGACATTCTTGGAAGCTATATCTCGATAAGTCTTTTCTACTTCACCGTCTCTCTGTATCGTGTTTGTTTGTTTGATTGGGGGATTGTGGAGAGACGTGATAAACCGAGGCCGATAAATGGACCAGAAGTGAAGTGTGTTTGGTTAGGTAAACACACCCACGTGCTTTGGATTTTAATTTGACTGTCTTATTTTGTTGTGGGTGTTGGTGGTTTAGTGAAATAATGAGATTTTAATCACGAGTACTAAACGGTAGGCCTGAACATTGAGATCTTTGGTTTAGATCACAGTCGGTTGGGGTACAAAAGCTTTAGATCTGTTAAAGAGCTGTTAGTGTTTTAGTTCGGTTTGGTATTAGTTCGGTTTTTAATGTTTGCAAATCAACGGTTATAGTTTGGTTAGGGTATTTAATACCGGGAAATTATCTGAAGTGCCCGAATATCCAAAAAAATACCCAAAAAATATCGGGGTAAAATGCCATATGCCTAAAACCAATTAACCAAGGATAGGTCGAAGGCACAACTTTACTTCCATTGCAAGTAAGTCACGAAAAGGGAACTATGGCAATGGCTATGGCTCAATGCAATAAAAATGGATCCCTCCCAGTGAAGGCCATAGACAAACCACCAGGTTCTTTTTTTACTTTTTATATGGATCTAAATCGAGAAGACAGTATGCCAGACTTAATGTACTGCTTGGATTTGGTTTACTGTAAAGTTACAGGATTCTCAACTTTATACAAATATATATGACGTACGAGACTGGTGGGTCATCCATAAACTATTTGAGTTCACTTGTAGAAGAACCCATGCATGAATCAAAAAGAAAACTTTTTGCAAATGTCTCTAAACAACGCGGAAAGAAGTAGCTATCTTCTTCAGATCCTTGTAGTATCTCTTCCATTGAAGCCCTATAGTATCAAAACCAATTTATAATTATGTGTTCAAAGTATCATATAAACACTGTTGCTAGAGGAGAGATACTGAACTCACCGTTTCCGGTGACACTGAACAAGTAAAGGCGGTTCCCAGCAGCTGTCGCAGTGATGAGTACATGAGGTGGCTCTAGCTCGAACTGGTAATAGAGCCTACCCTCGTGTTCCGCTACGTTAGAACTTAACACCTTCCCTTCAACGTTTTCTCCGATCTTCTGGTCCAAAGGCGTTGATCACCTTCGCTGGTGTTCCAATGTTTTCAATCTTCACGTTGTCCCCAAGGTCTGTCAAAAAACAATTCATGAAACCAATAATAATTAATCATCATTATACATGAATGTTAAGACTGATATGAATATCAGGGAGAGGGAGAGCACTTACTATCTGCAAATCTAAGAACGGGAGCGACAATTACAGACAAGCGGCCTTCTTTAGGACTAGCGAATCTCAAGTCAATCTCAGTGCCACCGAGATCAGCTATCGACACAGGTACCTATAGATTATATAAATAATGACTAAAAATGAATTGCAATTAAAAACAAAAAAAAAAGTAATAAACAAAAAGAAGAAAGCAAACCTCGTTCCAATCTTGAGGAACAGAGAAGGCGTAAGGGATAATAGGACTCCAACCAACCCCATGCCCTCCTGACTTCTCGTCTGGTCTTCGGTATGTTCTCCAACCTGTCCTGAGACCATTCCAAATTACATTTTCACCCCCACCAAACTCAATATACAACTCCAAGAAGCAATGTCTAAAGCCTAAAGATTTTTTTTTTTTTTTGGAGAAATAAAAGCCTAAAGATTTGCGAATATATATGATTCAATGGATTATATTTTTACTATCTATCTACATGCAAATTTAAATTGCAATCTTACATAAATTTGAATATTTTATCTTTCTTTCGGTCGCGTTTTGAAACATATACAGACAAAAGAGAGAGAGAGAGAGACAAGAACCTTCGTCATCGGGTTCGGATAGACCAGGAACTCTCCCGGCGAGAAGACCTTGTTTCACGACAGCTAATCCTTCCCCTGGAAACGCTAAAGACGTCGAAGAGACCAATGAGAGTCCAGAAACCGTCGCAAGTACCGATCTTCTACTCAAAACCTTAGCAGACCACTCGTCTTCGGATGATCCTCCCGGAATCTCACAACTGGCTCTGTGATGAGCAGCGGCGATTTTCTTGTGGTGGGGGTTACCGGAGAAACTAACGCAGAACCGGAGCAGAGCCGTCTCCATTCTTCGCTACTCTGTTTCGAACTCGCTGCGATACCGAGAGAGATCGAAACAGAGTGTGTGGCTTCTATTCTGTTGTGATTGATACTAATAGTTTTATAGCCTCACACGTGTCACCACCGTGTCATGTTGAAGCGCGCATACACAAGATAAATGTTTCATTTTTTTTTCTTTTTTGAAAAATCATTTTTTTTTGATTAACCAGGGATGATCCCAAAGGATTTCTAGGCCCAAAGACTAATCTCACTAAAACCAACGGCAATCCACGTGTTCTGCGATTTAAAGCTAACCCCAGTGGCCAAACAGAATCGAACCCAGGACGGAAACTCCAGTCGGAGTCCCTTTACCACTAGATCAAAACAACTTGGTTGAAAAATCATTTCTTTGGTTAGATGATTAACTTTTTTTTTGTTAGATGATTTATATATGCATGAATTTTATGTTTCATTCTTGAGAAGAAAAAAATAAAATAAAATGATTCTAAAATACCTCTAATAGGAAGTTCTAATGTTGGAAACTTAAAAGTGTATACATGTATGTAACTGTGGAGTTCTAAACTTTACGCGAAATCTTATCTAGAAATATTCGAACTCAAGATATTATGGTGAAACGGTTAAGTATATTGCAAGTTCACGTACATTTACGAATGTATTTGTATGAGAATACTTGATTGATCAAATACTTCAGAGCTCACAAGAGTTTTAGCAATAACCAAAGCTAATGGTGAATGTAGTGTTATAGAGCAGTTGTGTGTATTCTATTTGTGTTAATGAGAATTAGGAGTTTTCCTCCATTATGCGCCGATATAAAATTTTAAAAATACTTTTATATAAACAAATTTTTAATTTTCAGTATTTAAATTTAAATTTTATTAGTTAAAAAGTAAAAATATAGTGTAATTTTTCTAGTTTGATTTATTCAAGTTTACTTTAACTTTTTAATTTAATTTTATTTAAATCGTAATAATAATAATTAAAACTTATAGAGTTATATTATTCATATTATATTTTATTCAGTTAATTTTTATTTTAAATTAAGTCTAATAAATATATACATTAATATAAATAACATATATAAGTTGATAAATTTATAATTATAACTACACTTATTTTGATAATATAAAATATTATTCATAAATTGATGAAAAATAATTAAATTCGTAATTATTATTTATATATATAATTATTTTATTTTAATAGATATAGAAAAGTTATTAGTATTATCATATTTTAAAAATCTTACCAAAATGGATACTTGTAGAAAAATAATATTTTTGATATAAATTTTTTTGATGTAAAATTTATTAATTATTACTATATTACGAAACTTTGCCAAAAATATGTATCCGTATATAGAAAATAACCATTACCATATTTAAGAAATCTTGCCAAAAACATAAATATTAATATAGAAAATTTTACATGTCACAATTAAATTGATGACATGTCATATTTCTTTTAAACCATATCATTTTTTTATTGAGATTGATTGTAATGATGATACATGTACAAATCAATTCTTAAATATAGTCTGGAAATACTTGTTATAGATATTGAAGTTTGTAGAAGCGGATAAATAATTGTGATTTTCTATTTTAAAATTTGTTGTTAAAGACTTTTGTCAATATTTTTTACATATCTAACAACTACAGCTGCTGCGGATGTAAATGTTGCATTTTATAAAAATGGATAAATAATTATTATTTAAGATATTATTATACAAATTGGTTTTATTTTTTTTACCAATTTTTTTGTTTACATGTTTTATCATGATCTTAAGAATCATAGATCGAGACTAATTTGTAGCATTGCATATGCGTCTGATCTCTCCTTCAACATTAGTCTTCACCCCAATGGCACCCATCTTTACCACAGCTTCAGCAAAATCCGCAGCAAAATTAGCCTCCGAACTCTCGTTCCTTGCCAAATACGAATCAATTATATTCTTCATGTCATTGTCTTGGTACAGTACAGAATCCGATTTGATAACTCCTTTGCCATCTCTGATGTTCCTGAATATTTGGTCGTCGAACAAAAACTGGCTTTCCAATCCAACGGTATCCTTACATTCACATCGCCACCTCTCGGACACTTTGATCTCAGCACTTGGAAAAACTCGGGATTTAACGTTGAATCTTGAGCATCTAAGCGTGACATGATAAAGAAACATGCTGTGGTACCGATAGTATGTGCACCTTTTACCAGAAATTATAAAGTTTCGATTAACAAAATATATTTATATTTGCGTAAAGTTGTTGAGATTAGGATAAGTACCAGCACTAAGAAGTACAAGATCTTTATCTGAAAGCCCCTTTTCTCTGAATTTTGATTTCAAAATGTTTATGGAATCTTCAACATCTGGCAAGTTCGCAGCGTTTCTCTTATCTGATGTCAGGCCATCTCTTCGACCTGTTGGAACCTCGTAAAAAGGTCCTTTTGCCTATTATTTGCCAAAAACAATAACATGAATACAATGATAAAAAATGGTCCTTTTGCTTTTCTTTTCTTTTTTTTTTTTTTGGTCGGAAGTATTGTAGTGTTACCGCAACGACAGCGTCCCTAGCAGCAAGAGCAACGATGTCAGCACAAGACACAACGCCTGGACACAAACGTTCAAGCTCTGATTTAGCATTATCTATAACATCGAAACCACCCACGCCAGCATTACCCGGAGCAAACCTCTCGTCATCATTTACTTTGTGTTTGATTAGAATAGACCCATCACAACCCTCCAAAAACATAACCAAACCAATTTATGTTGGTAAACTCGGAACAAAAAGCATCTTGAAGAATAGTGACACCATATGGTTTTTGCAATGGTTTTTTCTTAGAACCATACCTCAACAAAGCAATCGTGGAAGTGGAGACGGAGTAAGACAGCAGCATTTCCAGGGTCCTTGGTCACTGCTTGTTGAACCACGTCACGTACGATGGATTCTGCTGATGGACATGTATCTGAGTAGAACCCAAATTGGAGTTGTGCCTCTGAAAAACTTAATTGATCATGAGCAAAGAACAAAGCTAGAAATATTGCAATGGCGATCATTTTCGAACTAAAGGAATGATTCGGTAAACTCTCTCTTACTTCGAGGCTCGTTTTGTTATGAATGATCATTTAAGGTATGTTGGAAAGGTTTACTTGCTTCGTCTATAATTATATGCATGGAGGATATTAAATATACTTTTTGACTTTATGTCAATGTCATTCATTGCATTTGTATAGCTGTTACTGCCTAAAATGCTTACGGAAGTGACAAAACTTTTATTCGAATTTTGTAAACCGTAATTCTAGATTTAAACAAAATATTAATATTAAGTAAGGTTTTTACATATTTATTTATAAATAAAAAACTCAATATAAAGTAGAAGTGTCAAAATGAGTTAATTCGCTCCACTTATAATAAACTCGACTCTTTCATGAGATAGTTCAGTTCAGCTCATTTATTATATGAGTTTTAATATGTAAACTTGAACTCAGATCATCTAGATTATAAGTTAAATGAACTAACTCGCGATCAATATAAAATATATAAAATTATAAAAATATAGAATATTTTTTTGATAATATAATTTAAAATTCAAATATTAGAAACCCAAAATGTTAGTATTAAATACTGAATAAAACCAACACCTAATAATATATTAAATCAAAGCTGAATCAATGATCTTTTGAGATGATTCATCTTCAAACTCTTCATCTATTCCAATCGTATATATATTTACATGAGAGTCTTGAAAATATTTTGTTTTATATTTTAATTCTAAAGATATATGATATGAACATTGATATCAATATTCTTTTATATTTATATCTAAATATATAAAGTGAAAACATTTTAATTAAAATAAATAAATATGATTAATATACAAACTATCTTTCTTACTTAAGAAAAATAGAAATCATATATATATATATATATATATATATATTTAATATGAAAACAATCAAGCTTATGAGTTAGATCATGTTCATTATTAAAGATCGTTCATATAATTTGTGATCTAATTTAAATTCGATTATAAAGTTCATTTATTAAATAAGTCTAAGAAATATAATTTATGCTCATGAAAAAATTGAGGTGAGCTCAGTCAACTCATAAGCGATAATTTATTTTGACATCCCTAATATAGGGCGAGTATTAACGTGGATATAACTAAAACGTGGATAATATATTAACGTGGCGAGTATTAACGTTAGGAAACTGCATCATGCATGCAGAAACTAAAGAGATATGTACAAAATTAATCGTAACGTCTTTTGTTTTCTCTGCAAATTGCCAATGTGAATATTTTAAAAGCTCAACCAAATAACCCCACATGGCAACAAATTTTAGAAGTGCGACAAGTTCGATGAATTGTTCTTAGGTAGACTACTCTCTCACTCAAAATAAATGTTATAAGGACATCTCCAATCTCATCCATTTTACATTTTAAAATAGAGTTTAGAGTAAAAATATTTTAATAGCATTCTATTTTTCACTCTATAATAGAGTAAAATTAGATTAATTTATATATAAATTAAGTAAATTATTATTTTTTGTCTATCACTGTATTTTCCATTTTAAAATGAAATATCATTAGAATATATCCCAACTCTACTACAGAGTTATACCAGTTTAGAATGAAAAATTAGGTAAAACCATTGGAAATGGTCCGACGTTCTGTCTATATACAAGGTTAGTTCTTTGTCACGTGAGGATATTTGTTAAATATAGCAGCTAGCACGTGGAAGTCGGCTTGTTCGCTATAACAGCAAAGGATGTTTCTAGGATTTTGCATTCTCTGCATCGTCTTCTTTCTTTGAGTTTATAAAACAGAAGAGTGCCAAAGAGGATACAAAAACAGTTATAATATTTCTAATAATTCATCAGGAAAACTGTAACTTAAGTAGTAATATATATATATATATATATATATATATATATATATTTAAGCCGGTTTACCAAAAAAAAAAAAGTAGTAATATAGTGTGTTTTTTTGGAAACTTTGATAAGTAGTACTGTAACTTAAGTAGTAATCTAGTGTGTTTTTTTGGAAACTTTGATAAGTAGTAATCTAGTGTTTAAATGTGAGAGAAGTAAATATGCAGCTACGTATATGATCTTATTCTAATAAATTAAAATGTCTTGGAAATCCTTTTGTGTGTTCTATATCACAAGATGACAATATCTCAAGTCTTTGAACTGGAAACATTAATTTGGCGATTGCATATTTTCCTTGAATTTGCTTATGATCATAAATGCTTCAAATTGGTTACATTTTAATTTTAAAGCCTTTCTTTTTACATCAAGAGCATTTTAAACTTAAAGAAAATGCTATATTTTACACTTGTAAACAACTAAACAAGTGATGGAGATTTATATTTTATGAACAATTGGGCCAACAAATATTTTATTCCTAAGGCCTCGAAAGCAAACCTGAATGTCTGAACCGGATATTACTTAAAACTTAAAGTTATAGATTTTCTTAAGCCAAACCACTTATTAAACTAGATCATATAGTACATGAAACGCAAAAGATCATGGCTTTTCTCAAAAAAAATATTGAAGTATATGCTATTAGAGTCCCACATCCTATGGAACGATTGGTCATTGGATAGTATATATGTAATGTGACAATTTTTTACTCTCGAATTAGATTTTGAATATGAGTTATACCAATTATTAGTATGATACTAGAGTCTATAGTTTGATCCATCAGATTATTTCCTACATAGACAGTTTTCCATTTGTGTGTTATATATAAATGACCTATTTTGTTGTGGTATTTCTATTTTGTTGTGGTATTTCTCGGATGGTGGACTTAGATTGATTTCATTGGATTGTATTCCACTCACATCTCTCCATAGATTATCAGGATCCCACATTGTGTGAGATGTTGGTCTTTGGACAATATATAAGAAGCTATCCTATTCTTTTACTACTTTTTACTAAACGATGTGGAATTCTAATATATGCTTAACTCAAATGGATCAAGAACACATGAACTTAGATGTTTTTTATAAAGTATGCAACAACGAAATACCTAAATTTTCTACGTATCTAAATATCTTATCAAATGTTATGTACGTTGTTAATGTACATATGCGTATACATTGACAATACGGAATAATGTAACCGTGTTTGTAACGAAAAATACATAGGTTGGTGGAAAATGACCCAAAGCAACAAAAATAAGAAACGAACAAAATGATGAATTGATGGCACGCGAAGAGAAGAGAGTTAGACTTATGTTATGTCACTTTCCTTTGATATACACACTCCCTACCTCTCTCTCTCTCCCAATGACTAGACCAGACACGTTTTAGTTCTTGCGCCCTTATCTCAGACCATTTTTCACTGACTTTCCAAAATTTCATTTTATATATTTTTACTACTATAAATAATAGAGTATGTAGTTTATAATTTTGAAATGAATTAATCATTTCTCGCACTTGAATTTGATATGATTTATAACCTACCCATAATCCCACACTATTTCCTCCCTTTTCCTCGATCCCATGCGCTTCCTCTTAGTCTTCTTTTCCATCATCATTGTTGTTTAATATATATTTTTGTACATATTTTTTTTCTAACACCTTTTGTAACATAGTTTCTCCTTTGTTTTTAATATATGATGTTTTGGTTAAATACACAAAGATTAAAAAATTTATATTTTTAAAAAAATATTTTTGAAGATGTAATTTTAAAATCATTCAGTCAATTATAAAAAAACTGTAAAATTTTATTAGTCGAATATTTTTGAATGAAGTTAAAGTTAACTTTAAAACTTTAAAATATCTTACTTTTAAATAACATAAACTTTCTAGATATTGTATAATTTGAAACGAAGGGAGTATCATGTAAGACATCGTATTCGACGGCGTGTTTCATTTGTATATTTGTGTGTAAGTGTGTTCTATGACAACATAAAGAGACGATGTGATCTAATATTGCAATATACATAGAGCGAGAAAGACAACTTCATTCGAGAGTCGTGATTCGAGAAAGCAAATTTCATATTTTTAATTTCTTTGTCTGGTTTATGCGTGTGCTTATATAAACATACAAGATAATAAGAGATTTTATGTTGGAACAAAAGGGGCACCCCAATAGTACTGCAGAAAGTAAACCGAGAGACACAACAAAACAAGCAACCACTATGCTTTATTAGAATCTTCTTTAAACAATCTATTACAAGATCTGCTTAATTCAGCTTTTACACGTCTAGTGTTAACACCTTAACACACGCTACTGAAAGATTCCTAAGCTACACCGCTTATATATCTCCTTCGTCAAGTACTTCAGCCACTGCTTCAGCACAACTCCGAACACTTCCAAGAGCTTCTCTCTCTCTATAAACTCAGCCTCTGTGTCTCTTTCTTCATACAGACGACTCCATAGCTATTTTATATTATTCTCCACGTTCCTGAAACCTAGTTTCCAAGGCAACATGAATATGGACATCTTCCATAACAATAAGTGCAACTTTCCTTTTCTTGGAATGCACTTATTCCTTTTCCTTTAAGTCATAAACTTGCTTCTCAAGTTTATTCCTCTTTCCATATCTTCAAGATACTCTCTTGCTCTCCAAGTCTGTTGACTCCAGCTCAGCATCTCGACTCCACATGGTCTTCATCACTCAACAAGACGTCTCCTTCAGCAACTACGTCAGCGACTACTTCAGGGTTGACATTTTACATCAACAATCTCCCCCTTTTAGCTTTGTGTGCCAATCAAGCACAATACTGTTCTGGTTCAACAACCATGTTTCCCACTTGGAAGCTTCCATGCTAATTGTGCTTTTCTCCCCCACGGGATGTGCACCACACCATGTTTTTCTCCCCCATGAGATAAGCACAATCTACATCAGGACGTCATCCACCATACTCTTCTCCCTCACGAGATATGCATGCACTCCTTGTACCAGAACGTCACCATTCTCCCCCTGCTTGATTGCATACTAAGCTAAAACACATATGCTTAAATGTCAAGCCTTATAGACAAACTCCCCCTGAGTCTATGCTTCAATCTTGTCCACTTCTCGGAAGTACTTCACCAAGTACGTCAGCACCTAACGCACACCAGCGACACCAAGAGCACGTTATCTTCAACGCACCACACGCTCACCACGAGCTCCACACGATGGCTAACTCCACCACACAGAACATCAACTCCAATGCCATAAAACTAAGTCCACATCGGACTCCATTATGAACTACTTCAAACACTGCTTCGAAACCAAGCAGTAACATACACTAAGGAAACCTCTCTATTTATTCTACGAGGTATATCTTTCTCATAAGGCACGTATCTTCTTTCCTTTTCCAAGCTCAGGCAATCAACACACGTACTCTAATATAACTCCAGCTTCATGTAACATGTTACGTACTACCTCCTGTAGTACTCCGCGAACTAATACTTATCTCCTCCTTTTTGACTATGCATGTGAACTCATCACCTCTAGATAGAAAACCACGTCTTCATTCTCCCCCTATGAGTCACATCATGGTCAAAAACTAATATGAAGATTTATATCCTCCAAAGTAAGGAGGAAATCTCATTCCACCATCTCCATAGTGATCAAATCTCCTAGACCACTTATTCCTGAGCCCAAATCCTCCATGATTAGCCCTTTGAACAGACTTGAAACACTCACGTCGAATATGTCCTTGAACTCCACAAGAATAACATATAGGACCATGTCTCCTCATACCATAAGCTTGCACCGTTTGGTTCTTCTCCCTCAATAACTTGTAACACCTTGGCCTAATGTGCCCAATAACACCACAATGATGACAAACAGGCCGAAACTTCCGTTGAGTTGCACTCTTCAATCTAGAAACTCTCTCTGGAGCAGTCACCGTAGCAGTTGCCGTAGCAGTACGTGTAGCAGTCGTGTTCTTCACATCAGTTACAGTCTTCATTGTAGTCTTTCCATTGGATGTCTTCTTTGCAGACACTTTAACCCCTGGTCTTGTAGCAGACGTAGCTAAAACCCCAGGTTTCCCTGCTGATACAAAAATACTTTTAGCTGTAGAACTTTCTCCTTGATATCCAAGGCCACATCGATCACTTTTCCCAATACTAAGAAGATGATCTAGCTGCTTCGTCCCACCATTCAGCATCCTCAAACCCTTCTGAGTCTCTGCAAGTTGAGCACTAATCTGTCGTGCTTCTTCTTCTTTCTCTGAAGCATACTTAAGTGCTTCAGCAACTTGAGCTTCTAGCTTGACCTTCTCCTTTGTCAACTCTGAATTCGCCTCAACCTGTTTGAGCCAATTCTCATACAGTTTTCCAGAATTCTCAGCAAGATCAAAATCCCCATCATCATCATCACTTCCACATGAAGCCCTTGTCACAGATGCTGATGCAGATCCCGCCGCAGATTTCGTCTTAGAACCAGACTCAAAAGTTGTAAACGCCACCAAGTTCTTCAACTCTTCACTATCATCTGAATCAATATCAGATTCATTCTTGACATCACTGTTATTCTTTTGCTTCAGTAAATTGTCACATTTCTTCTGAGCATTACCAAATTCATTACCCTCAACGCTTTTGAATCTTAGTCTCTTGAAAGTTGGACACTCCCTTTTGAAGTGCCCATATCCTCTGCATTTGTAACATTGCACCTCTGTATTGACACATTGCTCGCCAGCTTCATGTCTTCGCTTTCTCAAACCAACTTTCTCATGTCCTTGCCACTTTATCATTTCCTGTAGTACTTGGTGAAGCACGCGAATCATCTTGATCACCTCATCTTCATTCTCTGATTTTTGACTTGTTGTTTCATCAACTGCCAAATTCACTTCAGTATGATTCCCCACGTCATCAAGCTCCATCTCATGAGCTTTTAACATCCCTACAACTTCATGAAAGCTGAATTTATCTATGTCAAGAGACACAAACATTGCTGCCTTATAAGCTGTGAATCTTTCTGGTAGACACCTTAAAAACTTCTTCACCAGTTTCTTGTCCTTGTATTCCATGCCAAGAACACGAGCCTCTTGTGCTAACCCACTGAGTTGAGAACTAAAATCTGATACAGATTCATGTTCTTTCATCTTCAAGTTCTCAAATTTTGATTTGAGAAAATCCATCCTTAAGCTCTTAACCTTCTCAATTCCTTCAAAGTGTAATTGCAGAATATCCCACGCCTCTTTTGCATTCTTGCATCCTTGAATAAGATCTAGTTGTTTCTTTGTGACTGATGTAAAAATACCAAATAAAGCTTTTGCATTGTGTCTTGACATATCCTTCTCACGCTTTGTCCATTTAGCCAATGGTTTGTTGACCACAACACCATCTTTATCTACTGTCTTGGGAACTTCATAGCCATCTTCTACTGATGCCCAAACATCCATATCAATACTTTGTAAGCTTGCCTTCATCTTTGCTTTCCAATGCCCATATTGTTCTGGATCTAGCATAAACTCAACCACCATGCTTTCTGCTGTACTTTATCTTCCCTTCTTTCCTCTTGCCTTCGGGATCCTCACCAGTAACTTAGGTGACCCGCTCTGATACCACTTGTTGGAACAAAAGGGGCACCCCAATAGTACTGCAGAAAGTAAACCGAGAGACACAACAAAACAAGCAACCACTATGCTTTATTAGAATCTTCTTTAAACAATCTATTACAAGATCTGCTTAATTCAGCTTTTACACGTCTAGTGTTAACACCCTAACACACGCTACTGAAAGATTCCTAAGCTACACCGCTTATATATCTCCTTCGTCAAGTACTTCAGCCACTGCTTCAGCACAACTCCGAACACTTCCAAGAGCTTCTCTCTCTCTATAAACTCAGCCTCTGTGTCTCTTTCTTCATACAGACGACTCCATAGCTATTTTATATTATTCTCCACGTTCCTGAAACCTAGTTTCCTAGGCAACATGAATATGGACATCTTCCATAACAATAAGTGCAACTTTCCTTTTCTTGGAATGCACTTATTCCTTTTCCTTTAAGTCATAAACTTGCTTCTCAAGTTTATTCCTCTTTCCATATCTTCAAGATACTCTCTTGCTCTCCAAGTCTGTTGACTCCAGCTCAGCATCTCGACTCCACATGGTCTTCATCACTCAACAAGACGTCTCCTTCAGCAACTACGTCAGCGACTACTTCAGGGTTGACATTTTACATCAACATTTTACTGTCATTTCTGTTGCGGTTGGAAACTATAATCATAGATGAACGTTATTTTATAATATATCCTACAGGGATCCTGTCTACATGTTAATTAGTATATAGTAATTAAGATAGATGTTTAGGTTAGACATATAGGACGGAATCAATAATCTCGAACTTTTGTATAGCCTTTTATTGACAAAATATATTTTTGTCTTCAATAAGAAAAAAGGTTAGGTCTGACTTTACTTCTTAAATTTTTGAAAAGGCCAAAATCTTTTAAGCTTTAAAGCAAAAGGCTAACACCGTATAGTCTCCACCCATGGCGCTAATATCATTGATCTTAGATTCTAAGAGGATCTCCTTTCTCTTCCTTTATGCACACATTATATATTGCATGTATATAATTAATATAGACGTGCGTAAATGTATGTGACTATACTAACAAGGTAATCCGTATTATGCAGGCCAATTTCTTATCATCTAAGTTGACATGTAATTTTTGTTGTTGTTGTTGAAGAATTGACATCCGTAGAGTTACAAAAGTAATCATATATTAATAGGATAATACTATGCTTCCTTACCAATTACTTAATTTTGTCTCTTGAACTATTGATGTCTCCATTTACTTTTATTTTAGAATACGAGTCTCATGATAATATTGTGTGTACCAGAATGAAATGTAGGAATATATATATAGAGGTTTAACTACATCAAACAAGTTGCATAAGACAAATATATGACTCATAAGTGAATATCTTGTTAGGTTGCTTATCGCTTTACTTTGCATTATTTTAATTTTCATTTTCGTCCACCAATTTGTGGTGGATTTTGACTTAAATAGCAGTTTAGTTTTCTATTATAACATACACCAAACAACAAGTTTTATCGTAAGCAAGAGAAGAAAACAAAAGAGTTAGGGAGGTAATTTGGGTGAAAGCCTATTTCGACAAAGCATATTTAATTTCTTTCGATGTCCCAATAAAAATTTGAGACTTATTTTAGTTTTTTATAACAAAATGACGATGATTATCTTCATCTACGTTTTTCTTTTGTCGATGATAACAAAACAACTCTATAGCAAATGAGTAATTTTATAACCGTTGGTCTCTTTTTCCTATAAATATCAAATATTTCAATGGTTGTAAATGACTCTTCTGGTAATTGGTTGGACTGTAGATACATAATTTAGCTTTTACTTTTATTTAAAACCTTAAAAATTACTAATCATATTTTAAGTCAACATCAAAAACCACAACAAAAAATTTAAAAATTTATTGTAAACAATTTATTTACTGAAGCCATTTTTGTGTTATAGGAAAAATATATGGTTGCAGAATATATTTTAAGTATTCTTATTTTTTCTATTTATTTTTTATAGCTTCAGCCGATATATATATATAGTGAAAAAGTTTCTACTGACTAAATTTTACATTACAGACTTTAAAAATACAATCAAACCAATCACCTCCTAAAATATACCAAATAAATTAACCTGATCATGAGAAAGAGTGAAAAAACAACAAAATTAGGTAGATAATAAAGGTGAAAAGCTTACTTAGTCAAAACACTGAACACCAATAAATGATACAAAATGATTTTTTTCTTCGTTACCGATTTTGTAAAGATTATTGAAGAAAATAAATCATGCCACAATTAAATAAACATGTATTTTTTTTTTGTTCACACTGGATTTATAAAACACCACCCCAAAATTTTGAGAAACTTCATCTCCAACTTCATCTCCGAATGGACCAAATATATGCATATATGTATAAGGTAAATATTATTTTTTCTACTTGATATATAGAAAAAAGTTAAGGTAGAGAAAAAAGATTATGAGAACTTTTTTTCAAACAAAAAAATTTTAAATTAACTGAAACAATGTTATGACTATTTATAACTAATTTAACGTTCATATATAATTTAAAATTAACAACATAGTTAAGCTATTATAAATATAATTGTATTTTATTTATAAAAACATATAAAAATATCTTAGCATCGGAGATGTTCTAATATAATTGGTGGAAAATATTTTCTGATTAACTCTTAAAATTTATAATGAAAATAATGTATACTACTATATAGTAAACTTATAAAAAGTTGAATTTAATTTCGAAAAATGATTAGATCATAACTCTCAGATGACATAAGAAATGAAAAGTAAAACGGTAATGCCTCCATTGTTCACGGTTAATGAATTTTCTATACCCATTAACTCAACCTATGTGTTCCATTCTAACATGAGTGTGTTAATTTTTAGAGGCTCGAAAGTTTCTTTTATTGACCCTATAATCACCGTGATTTTTTTTAGTATTTGGTATCATTCACACGACACTTTCTAATATGTTACTCATCTTTCTACTACTTTATCTCGATCACGTTTAACTCTAAAATTTTAAAAGGATGTAAAACCAAAAAAAAAATTATTTTAGTGACGAATCAAATCAATTTTTTCTAAGTTTTTCCATATACCATTAACCGGAATATCCAAAACCATATTTGAAGTTACCTAAAATAATTTTAAGAAGTTAGAACACCATGAAAACTAGGATGTCATCACATTAATTATGATGGATACGCAAATAAACAAACAGACTAGGGGTAACCTCGTCAACAAGTTCCTATATAACCCAACACACATTTGCACATATGACATGTCTCGACCAAACTACACACCTTAACTAACCCACAAAGAAGAAGACTCAGAGCAGAGAAGATGATAACTGGAAGCGAATTCTACAAAGTGATGTGTGCAATGGCACCACTCTACTTCGCCATGTTCGTAGCCTATGGTTCTGTCAAATGGTGGAAGATCTTCACGGCGGAACAATGCTCTGGAATCAACCGTTTTGTCTCGGTTTTCGCCGTCCCAATCCTTTCTTTCCACTTCATCTCACAAAACAACCCTTACAAAATGGACATGATGTTCATCATCGCCGACACTTTGTCTAAAGTCATGGTCTTAGTTTTGCTCTCTCTATGGGCCATTCTCTTCAAGTCAGGTGGTCTCGATTGGCTCATTACTCTCTTCTCAGTCGCCACGCTCCCTAATACTCTCGTTATGGGCATCCCTTTGCTTCAAGCTATGTACGGAGACTACACTCAGAACCTCATGGTCCAACTCGTTGTTCTTCAATGCATCATTTGGTACGTTATTCAATTTTTCATATACGTTTACTTTCTTTACATTATTTTTATGTATAAATATAAATATTAGAATTTCTACATTATTTTAATAAATTTGTCTATGATTATAAAACATTATAGTTGTTACCAAGTATAGGAAAAAATACTAATAATTAATAAATTATTTACCGATTTATATATCTGACTGAAAACAAGCACAATCAGATGAATTTTTTGTTACTGTGTGGTGTTTTAGTTGATTCGAACATACATGATTTGCTTAATCAGTTGAACTATTATATAACCTATGATACAAAATGTAAATATATCTATGTCTAGGTATACTCTACTACTCTTCCTCTTTGAGCTCCGTGGGGCCAGGTTGCTTATCCGAACCGAGTTTCCGGGTCAAGCAGCCGGTTCAATCACTAGGATCCAAGTCGACGATGACGTCATCTCCTTAGACGGCATGGACCCTCTCCGTACAGAAACTGAAACCGATATCAACGGTCGTGTAATGCTGAGGATCCGACGGTCCATATCATCCGTACCCGACTCTGTTGTCTCATCCTCTCTATGCCTAACCCCTCGAGCCTCAAATCTTTCCAACGCCGAGATTTTCTCCGTCAACACTCCTAACCGTTTCTTTAACGGCGGAGGGGGAAGTGGTGCGCTTCAGTTTTATAACGGTAATAACGAGATCATGTTTTGTAACGGTGATCTTGGCGGGTTCGGGTTTACCCGACCCGGATGTGGTGTCAGCCCGAGGAGGCTATCGGGTTATGCTTCTTCCGATGCTTACTCGTTGCAGCCTACGCCACGTGCCTCGAACTTCAACGAGCTTGACGTTAACGGAGCCGGCACGCCGGTTTGGATGAAATCTCCTGTCGCCGGGAGAATATACCGGCATGCGGCGTCGCCGAAGATGACGTGGGAGTCAGGGCAAAGACATGTAGGCAAGGATAGTATTAACGGTACGTTTTCTTTGAAAGATGTGGTGCTTTCTCGTTTTCGTAACACTGACACGGCGGCGTTTAGTCATTTTCCTTAAGCCTTTTTCATGTCTTAATTATTTTATTTCCATTTGCTATTTTTTTATTAGTTGGCCTTTTGTTTTATTAAAATCTGGAATAAAAAATCTTGTCAGACTTCATAGAATACAGCTTTTTCAGATTAAAACTTGGCTTGTGTCACTTTTACCTTACAAACCCCAAGGAATATAAACATACTAATTGAAAATCTAATCTAATTAACTTCAATTGATTTAATCTTTTGTTTGCATATTTTGAATTTTGCTAGCTTTATCATTTATCTCGTGATTGTGAGCTTAAGATTCTAATGAAACAACATGATGAAGCATGTAAATAAAGCGGACCCATTATACCACCCGCAAGCTTACTATAATCAATAAAATTACAAAAATGGTGAACAAGATGTTGACTTTTTTGTATCCATACTTTTTTGGTCTCACAAGTCAATCTTTTTTTTCTAAGAAAGAGAGATGCTATCATATTCCTTGAGCACGTGTGTAATCATCAGCGTAACCGACGCATGATTTTTATATACTTCTCTATTAACTATATGTTCCCATTAGTACATTCTACTAGTAACAAGACGATTATATAGTAGTGTCTGCATTGCTGACGTGTGTATATATGATTATGTAGCAGTTCCAGAGAAGGAGATCAGTTTCAGAGACGCACTTAGGGCAGCACCACCGCCTACGGCAGCCGGTGTTGCTTGTTCCATGGAGGAAGGAGCCGCCGGGAAAGACACAGCTCCGGTTGCTGCTATTGGCAAGCAAGAAATGCCAAGTGCCGCTTTGATGGTGCGGCTCATACTAACTGTCGTGGGACGCAAGCTTTCTAGAAACCCTAACACTTATTCTAGCATCATAGGTCTTGTCTGGTCACTTATATCCTTCAGGTTAGTAATCCATTCTTTAATTCCCTCTATAACCTTATATTTTGATTGTTAAATTTAGCTTTTTGTGATAATGGATGAGCAGATGGAATATAGCGGTGCCAGATATTGTTGCGTTTTCGATAAAGATAATATCAGATGCAGGTCTTGGAATGGCCATGTTTAGTTTAGGTATGTTAATTTTCATAAGCTAGATAAAATGTTTTTTTTAAAGCATATGTACAAATTGTCAATAAATTTATATTTACAGGCCTATTCATGGCGTTACAGCCGAAGATGATCAATTGTGGGGCGAAGAAAGCAACAATTGGGATGTTGATTAGGTTCATCACAGGTCCCGCTTTCATGGCTGCTGCTTCAGTTATCGTTGGATTGAAAGGTTCTAGGTTGCATGCTGCCATCGTACAGGTAAACATTGGTTCATATGAGTATTCAGAGTTTCCTTCAATTAATTCCCATAGTATATATAATTTCATATGGCTATAATTTTGAAAAATGTATAATGCTGATTATCAATGGTATATTAGTAAGCTTGACGAGACCTATATGTTTTTCTTTCATGCATAGGCGGCTCTGCCTCAAGGAATAGTACCGTTTGTGTTTGCGAGGGAGTATGGTTTGCATCCAGACTTACTCAGTACATTGTGAGTTTCTGTTCTCTATATATTTTTTAATCATTTCTACTCAAATGGTTTGAGTGTTTTAAAATGTGGAATTTATGTGTGTGTTGATGTTTTCTTCTTCTTCAGGGTTATCTTTGGTATGATAGTATCTTTACCGGTAACTATTCTGTACTACGTGCTCTTGGGCCTATGATTCACAACAACATTGAAGAAATAAAAATTCACGATAAACAGACGTGGAAATAGAGACTAGTGAGCTCTTAAGAGTTGTCATTAAGAGCTTGTAAGAAAAGATTAGCTTTTACATTCAAATTACTGGTCCATGACTCAATAGTTATGGGAACGTTTTAAATTATGTACTTACTTAATTTTTAACATTGAAGGTAAGTGCATGTGCCTAGAGGTTAAGGTCAAGAATTAGTCGTGAATATTGTTTCAACGTTGGATTTCTGTAAAGCTAAATGGGTTTATGAATAGTGAAAGCATGATCCATATAAGAATCATCATGAAAATTCTTGTCAGAAAGACCAATATCAAACCAAATACTATTTATGCATTACGTGACAATCAATAATACACATGAATAATTGAAAATGCTATCATTCTACATAGACCCTAGCTAGCTCGTATGACTTTGTCATATATAAGTATATAACCCTTGTTTTTTTCTTGAAATACATAACCATCCTAACGTTTACTTGAAGGATAGTATATACTATATATCATGAATTACCAGAAAATGTAAAAGTAAAATACATTGTCGGTTCAGAATAGAATTCGGAAGAAACAAGTAATAAGGAAGAAGGTAAAAGTACAATAAATTGACTCTCACAATGCTATCTATGTTGAGACTTGAGAATGACGGTAAAGAAGGTAATTAAAAGCCAATCAAGATTAGCACCATTAATAAAAAACAAAATTAAATTGCATCTTGATGCCCAAGAATACATTTTCAATAAAAAATAAAAATCTTGATGGCCAAGGATAATATTAAAAATGCCACCTAATTTCCAAATTAACGTTAAACAGCCGAGACAAACCATTTCGATGGGTGCCGACATGCTGCTTTTAGAAAGAAAAAAACCACGGCGTGAGACGAAAGTAATTACTTAAGAGATTTCAATATAATTTAACTGATAAAGTTTCGTAACTAGAGAATAATAAAATGCCACGTGGACGAATACCGTAAGCGCCAAGTGGAATTAGGCAAAAAAAACGCCCCTAGTAAAGGCGTAACCCAAAACTATCCCAGTGGTATTGTGTTATCTGTCAACACATGGCCTCTCGACTATAAATAAACATTCGTCTTTTCTCATCTCCTCACAATCAAACACAAACAAAAAAAAAACATAAGAAAGATCTATAAGTTCATCACTGTTGATCATGTCTACGACCGGACAGATTATTCGATGCAAAGGTTTCATCTTTTATATCCTTTATTTTTTTTTTTTTGTATAAAAGGGTTCTGATCATAAGTGTTGTTATATGATGAAACTAACCCAAAACGGTGACGTTTTAATGGTTGGTGGTTTGCAGCTGCTGTGGCATGGGAAGCTGGAAAGCCACTGGTGATGGAGGAAGTAGAGGTTGCTCCACCGCAGAAGCACGAAGTTCGAATCAAGATTCTCTTCACTTCTCTCTGTCACACTGATGTTTACTTCTGGGAAGCAAAGGTAATAAAAGAGATTCAAGAACTCATGTTCTTCTGTTCTCTTAGTTCTGTAATTAAACTCAGCATATTGTCGTCTTCCACAGGGACAAACGCCTTTGTTTCCACGTATCTTCGGACATGAAGCTGGAGGGTAATCAATCTCTCTAAATCTTAATTCAGTTTTGGTCTCTGCTTTTATAAGTTGTTATATGTTGTTTGTATAGGATTGTGGAGAGTGTTGGAGAAGGAGTGACAGATCTTCAACCAGGAGACCACGTTCTCCCCATCTTCACCGGAGAATGCGGAGACTGCCGTCACTGCCACTCGGAGGAATCCAACATGTGCGACCTTCTCAGGATCAACACGGAGAGAGGAGGGATGATACACGACGGCGAGTCTCGATTCTCCATCAACGGCAAACCGGTCCACCATTTCCTCGGGACCTCCACCTTCAGCGAGTACACCGTGGTCCACTCCGGTCAAGTGGCCAAGATCAACCCCGAAGCTCCTCTCGACAAAGTATGCATCGTCAGCTGCGGTTTATCCACCGGGATGGGAGCGACTTTGAACGTGGCGAAACCGAAGAAAGGTCAGAGCGTCGCCGTTTTCGGTTTAGGTGCTGTTGGTTTGGCTGCTGCGGAAGGTGCTAGGATGGCTGGTGCCGGTAGGATCATCGGTGTTGATCTTAACCCCAAGAGATTCGAGGAAGCTAAGAAGTTCGGTGTGACGGAGTTTGTGAACCCTAGGGAACATGATAAACCGGTTCAGCAAGTCATAGCTGAGATGACGGACGGTGGTGTGGACAGGAGTGTGGAGTGCACTGGAAGCGTTCAAGCTATGATTCAAGCATTCGAATGTGTTCACGATGTAATGTCTATTCAGACCAAACCATTTATTAATGTGTGACATGTGACATGTGATGTTTTGTTGGTTTTTTTCAGGGGTGGGGTGTTGCGGTGCTGGTAGGTGTGCCAAGCAAAGACGATGCGTTCAAGACACATCCGATGAACTTGCTGAACGAGAGGACGCTCAAGGGAACTTTCTTTGGGAACTACAAACCCAAAACTGACATTCCTGGGGTGGTGGAGAAGTACATGAACAAGGAGCTGGAGCTTGAGAAGTTCATCACTCACACAGTGCCCTTCTCTGAGATCAACAAGGCCTTTGACTACATGTTGAAGGGAGAGAGTATCCGTTGCATCATCACCATGGGTGCTTGAAAAATGAAAACCAAAAAACATTCTCCTTACCAATAATAAAATGTCTACTTATTAGTAGACTACTGTCTCATCTCTTATTGCTTTTGGCTTTTCTGAAATGTGTTTATTTTAAGTCTCTAAATCTATTTTAACATATCGTTATGATAGTTGTTTCATTCTATTAAGAAGGAAATCTTTTAGACTTATAAAAAGGGAATCTTTAGATTATTACTACGCACTATCTAGAACATCTTCGAGAAGAAACGGCGTTGTTTGGAAGGAAATGATTGGCGGCGGGAAGGCTACTTAAGCTAGAAGCTGGCAAAACTGAAATTCCCCGACAATAGTGATGCGGTGTGGTCGGAAACAACAGATGAAATGGAATCCATCTTCTCCCTGCGCAAAGAGACTGCTAGAGGCCCGCAACCAATTTTGCGGTCAAGATGTTTGGTACTCCTCACTACAAAAATCAATTTTATCGGTTCGATTCACTAGTTCCGATTACTAGAGGTGGTTTTTTTAATGTCGACCCAATAACGCAATTAGCCTAATACCAGCCCACATTTTAAGCAGACCGTCGTGTTTGTGTGTTTTTTTTAATAACGTGTTTTCTTTTTCCCCGACTAATTTTGTTTTTGTAACTTGCTTGCATTTTTTTTTTTGAACAACAAGTAACTTGCTTGCATAAATAAAGAAAAAGACCGAAAATGTTTTTACAAACCCATTGGCTATAGTCAGCCCAACCCCAAGTTTGAATCACATATAGAACCCACTAATAGCCTAAAAAAAAGTAAAAGAGAAGCCCAAGTTGAAAGTCTGATAGTCTTCTGATCGATGTCTTTAGTTAGCCTCGTTGTTAACGAGAGGAGAAATAAGAGAGCAGCGGTGATGGTGATCAAGCACTTCTCAACCAGTTTTGCATCATCTGTGATGATCGGGTTGGGTTGTCCCCTCTGAAGCTCTGGAGCTTGTTCTTTAGTTGGGTATTAATCACTTTGAAGAGTTGTTCTATGGATCGGAAGGTGTTGGAGTGGAGCCTAGCGTTTCTCTCATTCCAGACCCAATAGAACGTCGATTGCCATGCCAATAGAGTTAGAGATCGTTGAGCAGTTGGCGGAGGCAAAGAGTTCATCTGTTCGACAGTATCGGGCCAGTTCCGGTGAGCCACCAAGCGCAGCCTCCCAGTTATCTTCCTCCATAGGTTATACCCATAGTCGCAGTTGAAGTAGATGTGATCCCTGGACTCCTGAGCCGAGTTGCAGAGCAAGCAGGCTCCATCAACTCCCAGTCCCCAACGTAGTAGGCGGTCTCTTGTTGGTATCCCCGACTAAATTTTATTAAATTATAAAAAATTATAGACACAAACAAAATTACATAAAGTACAAATATTTATGTGTGTTATATAGGTCCGCTCTTGAAATATTTTGGGATGTAAGCTCAAAACTATAAAAAATAACAAAAGCTTTTTTTAAAGGTAATCAAATAAACCAAAACCTTTATTTCTAAGACTATATATAGGACTCGGCAAAAAATTTAAATTCGAAGAACCAAACTGAACCTGATCCAAAAAGGTATTACAAAATTTGAATCGATATTGATTAAATATCCGAATATGTTTAAAATTTTGGTATTTAAAAAATCAAAATCAAATCCGATCTGAACCAAAATATTTCTGATAGCCAAATACATCCGAAATAAATTTATATCCTTGAATATATTAGTTATTTTAAAATTTAATATATATTAAAACATCCAAAATAGATACAATATACTTTTAAGTTTTTCAAAATACTTTAAAAATATAGTCAAAAGTAAATATCTAAAATATATTTAAAACATCAAAAAATACTTAAGAAATCTAAACTTAAAATATATTTCCGATAGTGGATCTCGTGAATTTATAGTCTGACAAAAAATCAACATGAATGATCTAAAATAAAGGAATAAAAAATTCACGATCATTTTGTTCCAAAATTTTGGTCACCAATCTATACTATTAAAGCATGATCCTATTATTTTTTTTTACTAAAAATACCTTTTTCTTTACTAACATCGCATATTTCATTAAGGGCAATCAAGTAATATTAATAACACATCTGTATTGGGCCTTTTTTTTATTCATCCCATTGCCCACATTATTTCTTTTGGGCCATTTGGGCCGATTAAGAAATCATATCCAATTCTTATTTTTTTCCAAGTTCAAATTATTTATTTTCAAGCATTCTTAATATTTTGTGTAGTGAACAAAAACTAATCACTTAATTATTATGTTTTTTCTTTTTTAATATAATTTAAGCATTCATAAAAAATTGAATTTTTTCATTGAAAAGTATAAATCTTTACTAAAAGTATTTATTTTTTTATTAAAAAAATTAACCACATAATAAAATTAATTTATCAGAATTATACCAACTTAATTCATTAAAAAGAAAGTTTAATCTTCTAAACATAAATACTCATTAGACCTCGACGTTCAGATACCCAAATTTTTATCCAAACTATCATATTTTATTCAAAAATATTCAAAAGTACCAAAAATAACTACTATATTTAACTTATAATATTAATTTAAAATATTAAAATAATTATAAATATAATTATAACATATATTTTTAGATATATATTCACATTTCGGATATCTTCGGGTACTCATGGTTCAGGTCGGGTTCGGGACCGGTTCTTCGGATATAGCAATTTAGAACTCATTCGGATATTTATTCCGGGTCTGATTCGGTTCGGGATCCTGATTTTCTGGTCGGTTTCGGGTTGGTTCTTCGGGTTCGGATATTGTGCTGAGACCTATACTCTTTTAAAATGAAACACGATAAAGAAAGATAAAAAGCTTAAGTGTTTTATAAAAAAACAAATATATGAAAATATGACATTTACTAAATATTTGTCAATTTAAAAAAAAAAAAGGAAAATAAAATCTAGTTGAAGCTTAAAACTGTTTCTTTTGCCAAAAAAACTAAAACTATTCTTTTTCACCTATTTTCTCTTTCTATTTCTTTACTCTTTTTTCTCTCTCAAATCTTTTTTTTTTTTGACAAATAAGCCCTAAAATGTTTATGTGGCATTCAAGTGTTCGAAACTGGGCCCGAAGAATTATAAATATCTAAACTTACCAATTAAAAAGAAAAAAGAAAAACAAAACAAAGCGACAAAACCGTCTCACTTCCTTGAAAATTCGTTTCGATTGCGAGGAGCGATCCCTTGCCCTGCGCACAAGTTTCATCCTCTTCTTCTTCCCACTCTACCCTAAAATTCTCTAAAGTCCTTTTCTCTTTTCATTATTAATCTCAGCAAAAAAACAAATTAGGTTTTTCAGAATTCAAAAAGCAGAGACTCGAGAGGTATGGTCAAATCATCGTCGGACCGTGTTGATTCTTCTTCGTCTCCTTCAGTGGCTCCGTTCCTGAGGAAATGCTACGAGATGGTCGACGATTCCTCAACCGATTCCATCATCTCGTGGAGTAGTAATGGAGACAACAGCTTCGTTATCTCGGACACCACCCTCTTCTCTACTCACCTCTTGCCCAAATACTTCAAACACAGCAACCTCTCTAGCTTCATCCGTCAGCTCAATATCTACGTCAGTCTCTTCTCTCTCTTTCTCGCTAGAATTGGCTCTCATCAGAATCAAAGAACTGTTATGATGTTTTCTTGAATTTGCCCGTTTGTTGTTTCTTGAAATCTGTAAAGTTGATTTCTTTTTTTTTTTTTTTTAAAGAAATTTGATTACTTTGTCAAACTAGTGGTTAAATTTGATTACTTTATCAAGAAAGATGTTTTTTTTTTGGGTCAATTATAGTGATGTGGTGGTGAGAGAAGAGTAAAGTTTGTGTTTTTTTTTTTTTTTTTTTGGGTTTCAGGGATTTAGAAAAGTTGATGCAGATCGTTGGGAGTTTGCTAATGATGGGTTTGTGAGAGGACAAAAGGAGTTGTTAAAGAATGTTATCAGGAGGAAGAATGTTCAGAGTAGTACTAGTAGTGAGCAGCAGCATCAGAGAAAGACTTGTACAGCTGATGCTGATGATGCTTGTCAGGAGAAAGAGTGTAGTGGGGAGAGTGAGCTGTGGAAAGAAGTTGATGTCTTGAAAGGGGATAAGAAGGCATTGGCGCAGGAGCTGGTGAAAGTTAGGCAGTACCAGGAGAGCACAGACGCTAAGATGCTGCACTTGGAAGACAGGGTTCAAGGGATGGAAGAGAGTCAGCAAGAGATGCTTTCGTTTTTGGTTATGGTTATGCAGAACCCGAGTCTGTTGGTTCAGTTGCTTCAGCCTAAGGAAAACAGTTGGCGAAAGACGGAAGGAGGAGGAGGAGGAGGGGCGAAGATTTTGGAAGAAGTTACCGATGAAGGAGAAACAACAAACTCGAAGGGTCTTCCTTTAGTAACGTACCAGAAGACACCATCAGAGGGAACAGCAGCAAAATCGAGCTCCAACGAGGTTAATGATTTCTTGAGAAATGCGGATATGTTGAAGTTCTGCTTGGATGAGAATCGTGTGCCGTTGATCATACCTGATCTGTATGATGATGGGGCTTGGGAAAAGCTTTTGCTGTTGAGCCCTTCAAAGAAGAAGAAGAATAAGATGCAGGAGAAGAATGATGTGACACTGGAGGAGGAGGAGGATGAAGATGGAAGAATGGAACTAGACAAGAGTCTAGCGCTGGAGCTGATAGAAGAAGAAATGGAGAAAGCAGATGACTTTGATTTTGATATTGGACAGCTTACTCCAGAGAGGTCTAGGAATCTTGAGATTCTTACACAGCATATGAGATTACTGGCTTCAGATCAGTAAGTAGCCAGAGAATGAGTTTTTGAACTTTTGTTATTATATATAATGAAACAACAAAGTTAGGCTCTGGAATATTATTTTCACCGGAGCTATTCTTACAGCATCTTACTAAATATTAAAAAGTTTTAGAAACATGGACTTATACAAGTCTGCTAAGATTTTACTTTTGTTTAGTAGTAACGACAACTAGTACATAAGCCTTGATTTGTTATGGAAAAAAGTAAAATGGTACTGTCTTTTTCTTTCTTTTTTTTCCTTAAAACATAAGCAGAGAAATCTTGTAATAACTGGAACAGGTATTAACTGAGACTGGTTGTATTAAGGAATAATAAACAGTCGTTATCAACTGACTGATTCCTCATCTCGTCTTGTGATCTTATTGCTCACACGTCATTAAAACAAGACAACCTTTTTTCTTTTTTCTTTTGAATATAAAGACGACCTTTTTCTTATACTGCTCAACCATCAAAACTGAAACACAAAAAAAAGATTAAAAAAAAAACTCAAAAGACGATGCCATCACTCTTGTCTGGTGAATCCAATGGAGCGTTGCGAGAGCACCTACTGGACGTGGAGGCTCTGTCTGGTCAAGAACCGAAGATACGGGTGAGAGACCTGACCCGAGTCTCCGATGACGGATCTCTGATTCTGAAAGGAGTGTCGATGGATATACCAAAAGGGATGATCGTTGGCGTGATCGGTCCAAGTGGCAGCGGAAAGTCAACGTTTTTGAGATCTCTCAACCGTCTCTGGGAGCCTCCGGCGACGACTGTTTTCTTGGACGGCGTAGACATCGCGAGCATCGACGTTATCGCTCTCCGCCGTAGAGTCGGCATGCTTTTCCAGCTTCCCGTTCTCTTTGAAGGTACTACAATTCAAAATTAAAAAAAAGTCGTCTTTTTCTTGTTCAATCGATCTAGAAAAGTTGTCTGCTGCTTTATAGAAAACGTGTGAACAAGTCAAGAGTTTTAAGATTGTTTGAAGGTTACTACTATAGTTGGAGTTTGGAACCAATGTCTGGTTTCTGATATGTTAGAGCATCTCCGATGTACACCTCTATTTTTTCCTCTAAAATAGAAAAACTTTATTATAGAGGTGGATTTGCTCCAATATATGCCTCTATAATAGAGTTTCTCTATTTTAGAGGAAAATATAGAGGAATTCTATTTTTTACCTTTATATTTAGAGATGGAAATAGCATATCTCTATATTTTCTTCTATAAATAGAGAAACTCGTTGTCCAAAAAAAAAAAAATAGAGAAACTCTATTATAGAGGCATACATTGGAACAAATCCACCTATATAATAGAGTTTTTCTATTTTAGAGGAAAATATAGAAATTAAAATAGAAGTGGGTTAGAGATGGTCTTATGTTTGGTTTCACAGGGACTGTTGCTGTAACTGTTATTACCAATGTTCAAAAAATAAAAATAATTGATTTATTTATATATTTTTTTTATTTTTTCTAAGATATTTTAATTTTTTTGTTTAACTTTAAAATTATTTTGATTGAATTATCAAAATTAGATTTACAAAACTAAATAAATTAGTCCATTTATAGATTTATAACAACATTATTACATGTTTAACACAATTTCTTATAATAATGTAGATTTGGTTTAAAATGAATTAGAATGAGTTAAACAATTTGAGTCAATAGTCAGACACTAAGAAAATAGTTTCAGAGTAAAATTGATTTGCTGCTAAACCGATTTTAAGAACTACACATGTCTTGTTTTTTATATGATTGGTTTCGGTTGTACAGGGACGGTTGCGGACAATGTGAGATATGGTCCGAACCTGAGAGGGCATAAGCTAAGTGACAAAGATGTCTACAAGCTGCTAACTCTCGCGGATCTCGATGCTTCTTTTGCAAAGAAGACTGGTTCTGAGTTATCCGTCGGTCAAGCGCAGCGAGTAGCACTTGCAAGGACTCTAGCCAACGACCCCGAGGTGCTGCTTCTCGATGAGCCAACGAGCGCTTTGGATCCCATATCGACGGAGAACGTCGAGGATGTTATAGTGAAACTGAAGAAGCAGAGAGGGATCACGACTGTGATCGTCTCTCACAGTATCAAGCAGATCCAACGAGTTGCGGATATCGTCTGCCTTGTCGTTGATGGAGAGATCGTCGAAGTTCTTAAACCTGATGAGCTATCTCAAGCTACGCATCCAATGGCAAGGAGGTTTCTTCAACTCAGTTCTTAAGAATATGACAAATGTTGTCTGAATGTAACAATAAGGTTTATATTTTTTTTTCCGCTGAATTATATTATTAAACCTTCAAGGTAAAAAATTCTAAACAATGAGAACCAACAAAACAACAATAAAGTTTATGTTTGTGCAATGAAAAGATGACAAATGAATATGTAAAAGCATATATATGCACAAAGAATGAGAGTTTGAGACAATGCAATCTTTTAGAAACTTAGTTTGGTGATGAAGTCTGTGTCCACCGAGCTAACAGGAACAACAGCAGGAGCTTTAGGTGAAGTGTCATCAAGCTGAATAATCTCTTTCCTCCCCTCTCCTCCATTCTCAGCTCTAACGGCCTTTGTCACTGCACCAAAGGCGTTTGATAACCAAGAAGCTCCGCTTGAGACGTAAGGGTTAGCCATCAGAGCTGTGCCTGCGCTGATCGCTCTCTCCTCAGCAGCTGCTAGAGCAGATTTCGTGATCTCCCTCACTTGATACCGCTCGTCCACCTCTCTCAGCTTCTCGTTGACCACGGTTGTTCCCATGCTTAGCTTCTCGCTCAGACCAATCTTGTTGTCGAGGGAGGCGATGGTTGCCGAGGCGTTTGAGACCAAGTTGTGTTTGTCGTCAAAGGCTTTGGCTTTCTCCATTGCGTCTTTGCCGACAGCGTAACCTCTTTCCATCATAATACTTACTACATGTTCGGCTTTCTTGACAGTGAAGCCATTGAATGAGTATTCCTGCTGCAACAGAGGAGACAAAACATGACACAACTGAAGGTGAAACATTAAAGCAAATTAGGATTTACCGAGTCAAGTGCAAGGGCTTCTGGTGGTAGCTCGTAGTTCACAGCAGGAGTAATACTGACACGATGATCAGCAATGACAGCTCCCTAAAAAGAAAGAAGTATAAATAATAATCTTACATTCCAACAATATGCTCAATCAAACACATAAAGAAAGTACATACCGTTAAGAGCATAGCAGTTTCTGCGCCTTGTGGATCTTTAAAAGTAACATAAGCAAGCTGAGTTTCTTGCGTCTCGCTGTGATTGATGATTTAAGTAAAACTAACATTAGATATTTTTTTGGGGGTAAAAGATCATGTTATAACAAAACAAGGGGCAAGTTTACCTTCGCATCTCGACGTAGTGAATGTCACCGGAGAAAGAAAAGAACTCATTGACATCTTTCTTGGAAACGTTGAGTGAAACATTGCTAATCTTCACTGTTTTCACCTGCTAGCCACACGAACGGGACCGAATCAAGAAGGCTTATTATAGACATATTGTTCCAGTGGATAATAAACAAGAAATATTGTGCTTACAGGGGAAGTAGTAGTAGTAGGCTGGGAGTCCATGAGGATGTTGTGGTGAGATTGATGATCTAAAGGAATGAAAGCAGCCTGTAGAGATATATAGAGATCAACAATTCATAAAAGACAAGAAAAGGCCAGAGCTAATAACTAAGTGAAATCGAATCTTCTAAGAATCAAGGTTTAAAGTTAGCACATTCAGAAAAAAAAAAAAAAAACTTTGAATGAAGAAAGTTTCGATTTTTTTTTTTTTTTTGGTAACCGACACAGTGAAGAGATCTAAGACTTGTTCAATATCATCATCAGATCAAGGGTCGGTGTAAAGTTGATGATTTTTAGCGGAAATCTCAAGTTTTTCAGTACAACTTTCATCACGGGGAACAAGTAAAAAAAAAACGCAACTCTTTATCTAATTAGATCTGAAGATAGAGGGACGAAGGAAGCATAAGACTTGAGAACCCGAATCTGAAGAGAAAACAAAAGGAAGGGAGAGAAAGCTTACCGACATTGTTGCAGGAGCGGTGGAGAAAGTGTAAAGTGGGAAAATCAAATCTACTGGAGAAGAAAAGGGTTGCAAGTCACAGCGTTTACCAGATTTTTAATACTTTTCTATGACGTTTCCTTTTTTTTTAATGTTAGAAAGTCGTAATATTTTGGGAAATTATGACTAGTAATATATTCTGCACAATCAATTGAATATTAATTTTTTATATACAATATTTTTTTAATCTTGATAAAATATCTTTTATTACGTTAAATAAAATTTAAAACATTATAATACACAGAAAAATATATACAGTTATACACAGATTTATATTTATTTTTAAAATATTGTGATATAAATTATTTTAGATAATATAATATATAATTTTTTTAGATAATGATGATTATAAAATTAATGAAATTTGTTTAAATTTATGGGTAAGTTATATACTATCATAAATATATATTAAAATATAATCGACTTAATAATAATAAACCAAATATATTATAAAATATAGAATATTTTAATATTACTAAATATTTTAACTATGATATTATCATTATATTATTTTAATTATTTTCAAGATGATAATAAATTATCAATAAATCATTCAAATTATTTATTAAGATTAATAACTAATTATAAAATATGACTAAATCTAAAATTAAAAACAGCATGACAAACAAGTAAATTTACTTCTCTATATATATATATATACAAAATTCTAAAATTCTCTTTACATACAATACATACACTTTTACACAGTTCTCACTCTTCAACTTTATGTACCTCTTGTTTAGTAAAAAAAAGAATTTTATGTACCTCTTCTCATTTATTTTACTTTAAAACTTTTTCTGTGTTTATTTGTGATTAATTTTTTATTTCTTTTTAATAAAGTTTAATCTTTCATATTTTTATACTCTATTTCTAAACTCATATAGTTTATTAAAGTCTATAATAAGTTTAAATATAAAACAAAAGTTAAAACATCAATCATTTAGAAATACATTTGTGTGGGTGCATATCATGATTTTAATTTAAGAAAACAGATAGAATTGTTTTTTTAAGGGTTTAAGCGAAGTATTTTTTTTTATATAGAAGAGGCAATCTCACTCTCTAGAGTCTCTACACATGTTAAAAATCGATTCCTTGAATATTCAATACGTATAGGATCACAAAGTTGATCTTAAACCCAATGGTGAACCACGTGATTAATGAACCTCTTTTTATTCACACTGCATCACATGTTAGAGGGTAATGGGATGAAAGTGTCCTGTGATGGGAGAGTAGTATTTATGGCAACTTGTCCTGCGATAGCTTTTTTGTTCTTTTGCCAAAATGGTCCATGGAATCTCTCTGTACATATTTGCCTAACGATACCAAAATCTCTTCATCCAATATTAAACATGTATAAGATCACAACGATGATCTCATATCTCAAAACGAACTTGTGAATTGGATCGGAGTTGAGTGCAGCCCGGTAGCTTTACTCCTCCTTCTGCAAACCAAACTCCATCCTGCTGAGGTGTCAGACCTTTCTTCAATTCTCTCTGTAGTTTTTAAGACTCAAGACTAATCGTTGTGTAGATGGGAGGAGTTTCGCCTTCTGCATCTGTTAATATACCAAGTTGCATGTTTCCTAAGTCCCATGCCGATGAGAACTTTGAGACTTGTCAGCATTATACATGTTATGACAAATAAAAAGACCATCCACATCACTCTCCATGGGAGGGGACTACAAGGCAAGTGTGCCGCATATACTGGAGTCAGTACTCTGATCACCTGAAACTCAAAAAACACTCACTTATTCATTTTGACTCAACACAAGAATCCTACGTTTCTAGGCCAAAAGGGAAGAGGAATATACCACACAGGCGGGTGCAATAGGGACGAATGTGAGATTTGTCTTTCTATCTTCCGGGTGAATGTTCAAAGTCTGTCATGGAAGATTACCAGAAAAAGGATAAATGGATGTCAGAAACACAACACTCGCAGCAATATAAGTTATGGGGCTAATGGAACAAAGACAGGGAGAGAGAAGCTTATATCATCTAATACCTGCTCACAGAGAGCTTGAAGAAACTCAGAGTACGCTATAGGTCTGATGCCATTGAACTTCGCAAGAAATGAATGCTTGATGATGTCTATCATCATCTCACAGAAGAAGACCATAGTAGCATTCTGCAGAGTCCAGGTAAAATTAATTAAGAGCAACCTGTAAAGAGACTTGTGTTTAATTTACCAGTACTTACGTAGACAAAGTTTCCAAACCATGGACCTTCAGCCTCGAGAATGTTTTGAGCCAAAACAGAGACTAGGAAGGCCGATATGTGGAATCTCTCTATTGCATCTGGTAGATAAATAGTAAAAGAACCAGATCATACCAGTAAATAGCTGGAATTAGAGTCTCAATCCGACCACATCCTCAAAGGTGGTTGGAAAAGAACTAAGCTGCTGTTCAAATCTGTGGGAGTAGCTTAAGGTAATGTAGTAGAAGCTTACCCGCATATACTAGACCATGAATGTTGTCTTTGCTGAAACGCTTGAAGACACTGCTCTTGATCTCGGCAAAGTTATTTGACACCAAAAGGGCCAACAAGGCATTGTTGTGAGCAACAATACAAGTTGACAACGTAATTGCCTGAGCTAATAGAATGAATGAATGGAGAAGTGAAGAGACAGTCAAGGAGACAAGAGAATAAAGATGTGAAAGTAGTTAAACAGGAACCAAACTAGGAAACAAGTCATAAGGATATTCGACGCAACCATCGTTAATGCCAGATCCGAAACGAATCTCCATGTAGAAAATCTCAGTTTCTCAGGAGGGGAAATAGCCAGTCCCGCTGCGGAATTAAACAGAGCCCCAAATACATCTCCACAAAAACTTTGACAGAGTCTATCAAATATCTGAAACACAATATCTGTATTAGTACCAATTGGATAGAGCAGGGAGCAAGCTGGATAGAAGCAGTGAACTTTCCAACTAACTTATGCATGTGATGGAAGGAAGTAAAAGTGAAAAAAATCTAGTTACCTCTAAGATATTATAAACCACATATAGTTTTATGGTACTTTGACCACGAATCATGTGGTAAATCAGGCTGATATCTGCGGGAAACAAAACAAATTAGAGAACTGTTTGGAGAATTCATTTCCACATCACTTTTGATGAGCTGAACAGAAAAGTCCATTCTAGTAAGTGACAAAGTTAATGCCCTATCCAAACCATGTTTCATTAGACATGTTTTGATAGATTAAACGTAAAATATGCAAATCAAGAAGATTTTAGTGCACCTGTTCTGCCAAGAAGAATGGTACCAGACGCCAAAACTAGAAAACAAGCAAGATCAGACAGCTCCGATGAGGAAGGCCTCCTGAACTGCCTGCCACGAAAATTACTAAGTTACTTCCTCACAATCGGAACAACAGAATCGTTTATTATATCGAAGATATATATACAGTCGAGTCAAAGATGCACATTGTGGTAATATAGACTAGTCCATAGCATGTTATACTATCAAGGAAGAATCTAGGAAGTAACTCACCTCTTCTTAAGAGCACCCCAAAACATCAGCAGGACTCTTATTGGCATGACTGTCAACAATGACAGAAACGAGTTGACGCAGACAAAAAAGCCAGTGTGTAGAAGCTGCATAAGATGTAATATAACTTCAGTTTAGGTAGTTCCTCACACCACACGTTCAAACTCATCAACTACAAGAAGGAAGCTAAACCAAGAACGTTCAGAGAGTGTGTTTTTTACCACTTCGCATCGCCATGGCAAGCGGAAGATCATATCATATATCCTCTCCCGTTCAACATCATTCCCAGTGGTGGTTGTGCTCCGTAACGAGACCCCACCATAAATCTCCCCCATAAAGTACTTCATAGGTGACCTCGTCTCAGCACTAAGAACTGATAACAACAAACAGCACAGAACATTACTACACGGAAACAATCGTAGATAACAAATGAAAAAAGATTGAAACCTTACAATCAGGATCATCAGCCATAAGCTGATTCCAGTCCAAAGAAGCTTCGGTGTCAAGTCTCGCCGTCACCACAACATTCCCCCCATTCGTCTCACTCCTCGGAAACTGATTCTGCACTTCCTGAAACGGCGGATGATTCTCCTTATCAGAAGAAGCCACGGTCTCGGAGAATCTCTCATCGTTAGTCGAGTCCATACTCCCGTTGACGTTCCTCTGCCTCAGCTCGCCGAACTTGAACCCGTTGTGCTGTATCGTCTGCGTTACTGTACTGCCACCACTGCTGCTGAAGTAATTCAACCTGTTTTCGTAAACCGATCTCTCACCACCGCCGTCGTCGCAGGAGGCCCAGCTGGGATCCTCCACGGAACCGTTCGCGATCGATGCGAATTGAGGATCGCCATTCTCAGGGATAGTCTCGACTTTGTTGTGCTTCTTCTTCTTCTTCCTTTGTCTCCTTCGCTTAGGAGATTCAGTGGAGTCGATTCCGGTGACCGGATCTGAGCTGGAACGGGGGATTATTGGCGGACGTGAGTCGTTGTCCAAGGAGCTGAGAATCTCGAAGGAGAGTTTTCTCCCGTTGGACCTAACCGTCATTGTCAAGAGGAACCAATGGAGAAGAGATGAAGCAAAATAAAATCGCCAAATCGGAAAAACAGAGAGGAGAGGTGGAAGGGGCGAGGGGATTGTCGTTGTCGAGGCGGAGACGCTGTTTTTGGGAAACGCCGTTTAGATGCGTGGCAGCAGGCGTCGTACGTTTTGAAGCGATTCAAGAGGGACGGTGACGTAGCATGCCAATTATATATTGACAAGTGTCACCTGATGTCGCTTTCACGATTCTTAGCTGTGACAAAAGTGTGATTTCCCGCATTCCATCAGTAATCAGAGATCCCTATGTACAGTAGTAGCCCACTTGGATACAAAAAAACTAATGGACTTTAAAAAATTGTTACATTATACTAATATACTCTTATTTATATAATCATTTAAATAAAAAATAAATAGATTATATATATGAAATATTGTATTAAAATATAGAATAACCCTTATTTCGAAACAAGAAAAATGCAAATGACATTTATAATGACATAGAAAATATTTTTTTAGGAAAAATAGTCGTAAGCTTTTTAATAAACCAGAAAATACATGCTCTCACCATTCTATAAATAATGTAACTTTGATATTTTTCATACATATTAAAAATAGGTAAAATATATTTATTTTCTCATTAGTTACATATATTTAACCAATATTATTTCAAATAAATAAAATTATTTGTAAAACTATTATATTCTGTGTAACAAAAAAAATTATCAAAACAATATTTTTTGTGAAACAAAAGTATTATCTATTCTATTAAAACAGAAGTACAAAATTAGATTAACCCTTAATTTTTTACTATATTTACATTGTCATGCCACTGAAGCATTGAATGAAGTTATATTTAAGTATGATTGTCTTTTCCTAATTTAAATAATAGATTTAAGCATTTAATGTTTTTTCCTAATTTAAATAATAGATTTCCTTAATAAAATCTTAACTAAAATATATTTCCTAATATATTTCGTTGTAAAATATTAAATATTTTTAATATCTATTAGTAATAAATAATAAAATAAAAAATCACACGTCATAATCAATTCATGTAACATATAAATAAAATATTTTTTCCATATATTATTAGCATAATGCTTCCTATATATGTCCAATTAGTTATAAATATAAAATTTGTTTATATGATAATAGATGACTAAATCAGAAAATATAATTATTTTAAAGTAATAAATAAAATCGTTATGTTTTAAAATGTTATATTAGCAATTATGTAATACATTTTAATTTACAAATATATATAGTATACCATTAGTACAGAGAAAAAAATTTAAGTGAAAAAAAATATTTGTACTGTCACGGTCTCACGGGTCAAACTCTAGAATTAAACAAAAACAGCACAACGTTATTTTTCTTTAACAAATTTATTTTAATAGAAATTATAGTTTCAAATATGATTATATATTTTATGTATTTATAATTTTATTTCTTTGTATTTGAGAGATGCTAAGATTTTTGAATTGGAAAAAATGAAGACTCACTTCTATATTATTTTAATTAGGAAATTTAAAATTTATATCATAATATTTTATTTTTATTTTAATTTTTATTATAACTGTAAAAACTAAGTTTCAATCTAAATTTATATTTAAATATTACAAATACATCATTTAATATTAAAAGAAAAATTAAAAATATAAAATAAATACCCGCCCGGTCGGACGGGTCAAAATCTAGTTAACGTTAAAACAAAGGATCTATTGTTTACAACTTCAAAATCTGTAAAATATTTTTTTCCAAATTTTCAATTTGTGAATTTTTTATAATGATTTCAAAATATTTTTCTTTATTTTTTTTAAATAATCATCAAAACAGTGTACATGATTTGAATCAAAGTCGAGTTCACATTCGATTTTGGGTATTCGACAAATAAATTCAAATAAAAAACTGTTTTGTAATGTTTACGAAATAATAGAATCATCCTCATATTTTACAGGTTACAAAATTTTAAACCCGGTTTCAAATGTTAAAATATGTTATTTTCAACAGATTAAGTAATAATGTTTGGTATAGCTTACCAAACATATAATGTTAATCCTTTGTTGGGCCACAACATTTACAAGACCCCTTAGCCTAAAAGGCTTCTTATACACTGATACTCTACCAAATCAGCAAGGTCACATAGCTGACGGATGATCAGATCAACTTCATAATCGAATAATCCATCCCCGCGAGAGGAATCATCATGATGGCACTTCCACCTCCTTCTCCGTCATCCTCACCTTCTCTTCAACGTCTCTCCACCTTCAAAAACCCACCTCCTTCCGGACCCTCACCGTCTTCCAACTCATCTTCTCCACTAGACTCCTTCGCCAACGACCCCATCCTCGCCCCATTCCTCTCCCCATCCTTCTCCTCCTCCACCTTCTCCTCCGCCGCACTCGCCTCCGGCTCCCCCGCCTCCACCGCCGAGCGTCTCCACCAAGCCATCCGCCTCCTCGACGCCCAGCTCCGCACCGACGTCGTCTCCCGCCACCCCGAGCTCCTCTCCCAGCTCTCCTCCCTCTCCCACGCCGAGACCTCTCTCTCCTCCCTCCGCTCCTCCGTCTCCTCCCTCCAATCCTCCATCCGCCGCGTCAGATCCGACCTCTCCGAGCCCGTCCGCTCGATCCGCTCCAAATCCACCCAGCTCACCAACCTCCACTCCGCCTCCGAGCTCCTCTCCCACTCCGTCCGCGCGCTCCGCCTCTCCAAGAAGCTCCGCGATCTAACGGACGGATCGGATCCGGAGAAGATCGATCTCGCGAAATCCGCGCAGCTCCATTTCGAGATCTCAGCGATGTGCAGAGAGTACGATCTCTTCGGGATCGAGGCCATCGACGAGGAGATCAAGTTCGTCGACCAGATCGGGGAGAAGCTGAGATCTGAAGCCATGAAGGTGTTGGAGAGAGGCGTGGAAGGGATGAATCAAGCCGAGGTTGGGACTGGGTTGCAGGTTTTCTATAACCTCGGGGAGCTGAAGCAGACGGTGGATCAGTTGGTGAACAAGTACAAGGGGATGGCTGTGAAGAGCGTTGGGGTTGCTATGGATATGAAAGCGATTTCTTCTGGTGGGCCTGGTGGTGGTGGTGGGTTTGGGCCTGGAGGGATTAGGTCTAGCGGAGCGCCGCATATCGGTGGTGGAGGTAAGGTTAGGGATGCACTTTGGCAGAGGATGGGGAGTTGTATGGATCAGTTGTATGCTATTGTGGTTGCTGTGTGGCATTTGCAGCGTGTGTTGTCCAAGAAGAGGGATCCTTTTACTCATGTTCTTCTTCTTGATGAAGTCATCAAGGTATATATACTCGTTAGTTTAAGCTGCATTTAGGTAATTGAGAGAAAGATGGAGTGTTCTTGGATGTGGATGAGATGATTCTTGTTACTTTTAGGGAGCATGATTTATGTTTGATCAATGTTAGTAGATGATTTTGCATAAGAAAGAAGCCTTTGGTGTGTGTTTTTTGTGATGTTAGGGTTAGATTCAAGGTATAAGGAACTTCTTGAATTTTACTGGAAACTTAGACTCTCAGAGTTTACTTGTTAGTTTAAGCTGCATTAGGTAATTGAGAGAGAGTGTGTTCTTGGATATGCATGAGAAGATTCTTGTCACATTCAGCGAGCATTATTGGTGTTGGTCAACGTTAGTTAGTGATGCTTCCATGCTTTTGCATAAAAATGAAGCATTTGGTTTGTGATGTCAGGGTTAGATTCAAGGTATAAGGAACTTCTTGAATTTCACTGGAAATTTAGGCTCTCAGAGTTTATTCGTTAGTTTAATATAATTGAGAGAAAGATAGAGTGTTCTTGGATATGCATGAGAAGATTCTCGTCACATGTATCGAGCATGATTGATGTTTGATCAACTTTAGTTTATGATCCTTCTATGTTTTTGTGATTCAGGGGAGAAATTGGTTAAACTAGATTCCAGCCTTTATTTTGAGGTTATATTGCTGATGTGAAGTGTTTATATGCGACAGGAAGGTGATTCTATGCTAACAGACAGAGTCTGGGACGCACTTGTGAAGGCGTTTACCAGCCAAATGAAGTCTGCATTCACAGCTTCGAGTTTTGTGAAAGAAATATTCACCATGGGATATCCAAAGCTGGTGTCTATGATAGAAAATCTCCTTGAGAGGATCGCTCGCGACACCGATGTGAAAGGAGTGTTACCTGCGGTTGATTCAGAAAGGAAAGAACAAATGGTTTCGTGCATTGCAATATTCCAAACTGCTTTCTTATCACTATGCTTTGGACGGTTGTCAGATCTTGTGAACTCTATATTCCCTATGTCGAGCCGTGGGAGCTTACCTTCCAAAGAACAGATCTCACAGGTACTGTCACACATTCAAGACGAGATTGAGGCTGTTCATCCAGATGGTCGTTTGACTCTTCTAGTTTTGCGTGAGATAGGCAAGGCTCTTAGTAACCTTGCTCAACGAGCTGAGTGCCAGGTATACGTTACTTCTTTTTGTCTTCTATTTCCCTTCGCAACTGGTGGTATATGGTAGACATTGTCCTCTTCCTATTCGCACTATCTCACTGAGTGTAGATTCTATAAACTTTGAATAGTATGGCCTCAAGTTCTGTTTGAATATAATGCAGGTTGCATGCAGATGTAAGGGTAGAATGTGTGTGTATAAAGTAATAATTCGTGCGGCTACTATAGTTTCCTTGTTAGGAAACTAGAGCTATTTTTACCTGTGCTATGAAATGTACATGTGTTAGCTGTTCCTTTGGCTGATATATTAATTGGGGTTTAGCAGAAAGAGAAGTTAGACCATTATGTATGCTTTTATATTTGATATGTAACGCGGCTACATGTATATGGCAGATTTCTACAGGGCCTGAGACACGCCAGATAACAGGTCCTGCAACTTCAACACAGATCAGGAATTTCACATTATGTCAGCATCTGCAAGGAATCCACACGCATATCTCATCCATGGTAGCGGACCTTCCCAGTATCGCCGCTGATGTATTATCTCCTCATCTGGGTGCGATATACGCTGCGGCGTGCGAGCCAGTTACACCTTTGTTTAAAGCGATGCGAGACCAGCTGGAGTCATGCATTCTTCAGATCCACGACCAAAACTTTGGTGTTGACGATGCTGCCTTGGACAGTAACACCTCCCCATACATGGAGGAGTTGCAGAAATCGATTCTTCACTTCCGTAGGGAGTTCCTATCCAGGCTGTTGCCTTCCGCAGCAAGTGCTAACACTGCAGGGACAGAATCAATCTGCACTAGACTCGCGAGACAAATGGCTTCAAGGGTTTTGATCTTCTACATAAGGCATGCTTCCCTGGTGCGACCACTATCAGAATGGGGGAAACTCAGGATGGCTAGAGACATGGCAGAGCTGGAACTCGCGGTGGGACAGAATCTGTTCCCTGTGGAGCAGCTCGGTGCACCGTACAGAGCTCTTAGAGCATTTAGGCCATTGGTTTTCCTGGAAACATCTGAAATGGGATCATCTCCTCTCATCCAGGATCTACCACCGAGCATCGTCCTACATCATCTCTACACGAGAGGCCCAGACGAGTTAGAGTCACCGATGCAGAAGAACAGACTGAGTCCAAAGCAGTACTCACTGTGGCTTGATAACCAAAAAGAGGATCAGATCTGGAAGGGGATAAAAGCGACTTTGGATGATTATGCAGTGAAGATCAAGTCGAGAGGGGACAAGGAGTTTAGTCCAGTGTATCCACTAATGCTTCAAATTGGTTCTTCTTTGACAGAAGGAAACTTATAAGCTCCTTATGTGTGCTTTGTTTCATCTTTTCAAGGCTTTTAAGAGTTCTTCGAATCAATAACATGTTTTGTTGTCTCAAGGAGTTTTCTTACAGTCATAGTGACAATACCTCGTGTCATGTAAATCGAGATTCAGACATCATGACATGGCTTGTGCCTTCTTCTACATAGAGCTTTTTTTTTTTTTTTGGTTTCGTTTGAAGAACTCTTGCTTCTTCTGTGTATGTTTTATGTTAACATCAGAGTTTTACTCTGCAAAGAAGGGAGATTCATAGTTCATGTTCTTACCAAAGAGTATTTACATGACATAATACAAGCTGTCATATATACAACAAAGGCTGCAAGACGCTATATAAGTATTAAGAACCCTCTCTCGTAAGGAGGTTCTTCTACTACTAGTAGTCTAGTACTACTACTATATCTCTCATCAGTTCCCGACGGGAATAGATCTCTCACCTAAGCCGAGTGGTGAACGTGAACGTTGACGCCTCTTGATCTCGGCGAGGACCTTTCTCAGCGATGGCTGCCTTATCTTTTCGAATTCTTTCTTTATCTTCACCACTTGGCTATGTTTCGGACCATCTTCGTTTCCATTACTGATCTTGTTCTCCATTTTCACCGCACAAACCCGAGGACAAACAAAGAAAAGCCCAGTTATAACTCTGTTCTGCTAGGTGAAAACTACACACGAGTTATGTCTGAAAGTAGAGAAGAGAAATCAGGTTGGTGCAGAACGGCAAGAAGATAATAATATACAGAGCGACGACTCACCATTCTTTCTTGATCTTATCTCTCTATGTTTATATACAAACATGAAGAGAAACGAGACAAGGGCTGCGTTCTCGGTGAGATGTGGTTACGTGTCAGATTGTGACGATTCTCCTCTACACATTTCTTCGAAATTGACCATTCCTTTGATAATTGAAACTCGAGGAAGAGTCGGGTTTTGAACGTTGAGAGACTTAAAAGGCTGCTGCAATGTGGACTCAAGTCGTTGGTCAACTAGAAGATTCTGGTGGATATCCTTTTGAGACCATTATCAGTCGTCAATCGTTATGCAAACGCATTAGCCTCGTGTTCCCTTTTTGGGATTTAAGTATTGAGATGATTACACGTTTTGTTCTTTCCTTTTTTTTTTCTTTTTTTACATCTCCACTTTTGTCTATACCACATACTTTTGTGGAAATTTCCTTAATCCACGAATTCAAATAAGAAATTTAATACTTCTTACAAAAAAAAAAAAGATGAGTTTTGGATTTTGAAACAACCTATTTTACTTAGGGGTGGGCACTTTACCCGATATCCGAAGTGGCACCCGAACCCGACCCAAAAAACCCGAACCGAAATCCGAACCGAAGTAGTAAAATACCCGAATGGGTATTAAGTTAGGAGAGATTGGATATCCGAAGTAGTAAAATTTTTACCAGTCAAAATACAACTTTTTGTCAAGATATCAAAGAGACTTTAGAACTCTATTTATTTTAGGCAAAAATCTTACAAACACACATCTATACAACTCCTAAAGATACGATACAAAATGCAATTTTATTAGCCTAAAAACATCTTAGAAAGACCCATGAAACAAAAGATACATCAACTCTTCTAAACCTATCTCATTTGCTTGTCCGTAAGAAAACAGTGGAAACTAAAGTAGGGAAAAGGGATTTGAAGGCGGGAACTCAAATCTGAGAACAGCAAAATAATCTAATTCGAGTTACTTAAAAGGGTTTATCCACTAAGATCAACTTGTAAGTTCACCGACTAATATGATTTTGTTATTTTATATTTGATATTTTTTTAAAGAAGTAAACAAAAATATTTTCAAATTATATTATATTTTTAAAATAAAAATGTTAAAAATAAATAAAAAATAGCATTATTACAAATTTTTTAAAATTATTTTAACTTCGTCAACAAAACTCAAAATCATAAACTCTAAGTCCTTGGATAAAACCTAAACCTTAAATCTTTGAATAAAACCTAAACCAAGAATAAATCTTATATTCTAAATTAAAAATACTAAACACTAAAATACTAAATCTTAAAAATACAAGACCCTTAATCCTAACTCCTAAATATTTGGATATAAATAAATAAAAAATAGTAATAATTACTAAAAAGAAAATTTTAAAATACTTTTAACGCCGTAAGAAAAATATATTGAACCCTAAATACTAAATATTAAATTTTAAACAATAAATTCTAAACCTTATATATTCAAGAGTTTAGAGATTATGATTAGCGTTTAGTGTTTTTAAGATTTAGTGTTTAATGTTTTTGATTTAGGGTTGTGATTTATCTAAGTTTTAGAATTTATCTAATGGTTTAGTGTTTAGGATTTAGATTTTATGGTATAGTGTTTTGCTGACGGTGTTAAAATATATTTTTAAATACTACTATTTTTTATTTATTTGTTTAACTTTTTATGTAGTAATAGTGGTGTTATTAGATGCACAAATAACCTATCTACTTAAAAAAAAAGAAGTTCATGCTTATCGCTATATAAATCGTTTTTCTTTCGGAGTCAAATCTTTAAAGTATCTACAAACGATGAATGCAACTTAACTTTTTAATTTATCAAAAGAAAACTTAACTTTTTAATAATCAATATGACTTATGAGTACGGCAAACTCTCAACTTGGAACTTGCACCACAAACTAATCAGCTAAGAATCAAAGATGCTTTTGATTTTAAGGTGAGGTTACAATTCGATAAAAAAAAAAGAGTGAGGTTACAAATAATCATCGGTACTTATCTAAGAAAATATGAACACAAAGCTTTATGTAAAAACAAGACGAATCATGAGAACAATCTATTCATAAAAGTATTCAATTTCATGTTCTACTTCCACCTTATAGTTTTAAGTCATATAATCTAATGCAAAAGCTCAATCGATAGAACTATATCATGTTTAATTTCACTTTGATTAGTATCCTTTTATTAGTATAAAGTCAATTTAGAATTCGAATTTCACACGTGAATGGACAATATCAATTAAACAGACGAACCGAATCAGAATTCTGAACAAATGTGTCTACTCAACTTTCGGTATGGTGGTAGTGGAAAAGAGAATAAGATTCAGATAAATATCATCATGATATAGAAGTGATTGCCAGAGGGAATACACTACTTTATACAAACATTACACTACAAGTCTTGTATCTTGTATATATATAGAGCCACCAGAAATATTTTAAATCACGTACTTGTATCTAAGAAAACTAAGCCAAGTATATTTATAAATAAATAAATGCTTGACAATCTTATCGCAGAGTACGGGCACGGATACGGCAATGGCTACGGCCACAAGGATCACAGAAGCAGAGGCTACGGCTTTGAGGAGCACAAGGAGTACAAGTCTCATATGGAGTCAGAAGGAGGCTACTTTGACCGTCAAGCCCGCTACGACCACCGCGTGAGGCTTCCGGCCAACCACGGCCGTCCACCCATGGCTCACATGCCTCTCTTTGATGAAGACGACTCAGATGTAGAGGAATTCTATAAGAGCAGCCGAAGCCACCACACTACTGTGTTACCGCACCACGGCAAAAACCACCACCAGCAGCCACCTCATATGAACTTCATGCCCCCACCTCCGATGTCTCAACCTCACCATAGTGTAAGTGTAAGCTATGTTGTAAGGTGTCGCAACCTAAAAACATGTTACGTTCAAGACATTCTTTCAAAGTGCCTGACATCTTTTTCGCAATAATATGCATTATTGCTGAAAATAAAATGGAATCTGATTAATATATGTTATCTCTATTGATATGATAAGTCTTTTATGATATAATTTCTATGATATAAATAGTTTCTCTCACCGTTGTTAATTTTGTTAATGATGATTTGTAGGGAAAGATGGGTAATGGATGGCAGGGGAAGCATGAAGATGCATACCATGGCGGGCACGGGATGCAGCACCACGGTGAGTATGGGATGCAGCAGCACGGGATGCAGCACCACGGTGAGTACGGGATGAAGCAGCACGGGATGCAGCACCACGGTGAGTACGGGATGAAGCACCAGGACAGGCTTATGGCTCCTCAGATGTCACCACATCATGTCTACATGAACCCAAACCATGGCACTGGCAGTGGCCATGCTGTAGTGGTCAATGCTTCGGAAAACTGGCCAGTCAGCAACAGCGGTGGCGGCCATTACAAGGCGGGGTGGGGGAGTAAGGGACTCTAGCTGCAACCAACTACTCTGCCAGTTCAAAATAAAAGTAATGATTATGTATACTGAATAATAATATTATAACTAAGACGTGTGTGATGAACATGTTTCAGTATCGTACTAAGACCAAACATGGGACTTTTAACAAAAAAAACAGAAAGTATGCGTTCTCGTTTGATGAACTTATGATTACTAAAGAGTGTTGTTGTTGCTGCTTATGTTGAATAAAAATGATGCAAGTATTATCAATTGATATTCCCATGCACATGGAAAATTTGATTTCACAAAGATTAGTTTGAAGAAATATTATGGCCTGTAAATAAAAAGAAAAACTTGATGATCGTCGATCGATTGCAAGTTAATTAAATTAGGGTGTTTGGAAATAATATATCTTTCCTTACAAATTCAAAGCTTTAAACCCAAGAATTGAATAATTATATTTTGAGATCATCTTGTGTCACTTTTGACTTACAAGTACATCATCAACTGCAACCACACTTTAAAACTATAAAACTTCCCCAGTTGCTTCACTTGGATTTACCGTTCATCCAACAAATGCAGTTGGAGTATTAACATAATAAAATAAAACAAAATTAGAAATGATTTTTTTTTTTTTTTTGGTGATTTGAATTCAGTTGACGCATATGTATCAAAGTTGGATTGTATTGAGTCAGTTAAAGCCTAAAATATAGGCTTATCATTTCCAAGAAAATATAACAAAACATATGAAATTGCCGACTATTCAACTTAGAGACATGACTAACCTGTTGATAGAAAAATATCTGTCTTATTGGTAGCTGATAGATGTTCAATCGGGATTTTAGTTGGTTTTGGATTAGTTTTTTATTTATCAGATTATAAGCAACAATATTCAAACTAATTTAAAGAAGTTATTTCAATTGTTTTCTTTTCAGTTTGAATTCGGGATTTATCACGAGTACTATACATCATCTTCTAACAGTTCCATTGTAGTCTACTGTCTAATCATGGCATATGTGCATGCCACTAAACCCCAATAATCATCTTGTAAGAATATGGGGTATACTTCACATAGATGATGTATAGTACTCGCTTTATTTAGATTCGGATAGGGTCTGTGCATGCATGTGGCTAACGGCCATTGATAAACATATATTGGGATCTCACAAGATGATGTATAGTACTCGTGAAAAATATGATGTATAGTATGCGGGTTGAAAGGAAACAGAGATGATAAAAGATAAAGCTTTGTATTTTACTGAAGTTCAAATGTTCATTTCATTAACTTGATTGTTCTCGGTTACAATGCATACTCTTATATAGGTTTAAGGAACCATCTAGATCAATGCCTTGCTGTCACATGACAGCTCATACATTAGCTCATGCATCCTCATCCTGTAATGCAGCGTAACGGTTTGATAGATCCACTTGATGAGGCTGCTTGACTGTACTCTGCTTTACTGCTAACGGGATTCTGCTTTCTCCTTTATTGACTGAGTCTCTTTGTCTTGTTGCAGGAACACTGATGGATCTCGTCGACTGAGCAAAGCCCAATGTCCCTTCTGTCCTTACTGATTGGGCTTTGCTGTTTTGCTGAGTACCAGTTGGGCTGCTCGCCTTAATACCCCCGTGCAAACTCGAGGTGGGTGGCAAATCCACACCGAGTTTGAACCGTAAAGAGAAGTAGCTTTGATGTGGCAGAGATTTAGTAAAAATGTCTGCTATCTGCAGAGATGCAGGTATGTGCTTCACAACAAGAGATCCATCAGCAACTTTTTCCCGGGCAAAGTGATAATGAGTTGCAAAATGCTTTGACTTCTTGTGAAGAACGGGGTTGGCTGTGAGATGAACTGCGGATAGATTATCACAGTAGATCTCAGACGGACCATCTTGCTTTCTTCCAATGCTCTTCATCATACCAGTGATCCATACTAACTCAGCTGCAGTGTCAGATAAAGTTCTGTACTCTGCTTCAGTGGAGGATCTTGATACTGAATCTTGTCATTGAGCTGACCAAGAAATGATGTTTGATCCTAAGAAAGTGCAGAACCCACCAGTTGATCTTCTTGTATCTCTACAGCCTGCCCAATCACTGTCGCAATATGCTCTAACCAAGGAGTCTGAGTTCGATGTAAGATATAATCCCATCTCGATGGTACCTTTCAGATAACGCAGGACTCTTTTGAGAAGAAGATAATCAGACATTGTAGGCATATGCATACGTTGACAGACCAGGTTGACCGCAAATTGTATGTCTGGTCGTGTCAACGTAAGATATTGGAGTTTCCCAGCAATGCTCCTGAAGTGAGTAGGATCAGCAAAGAGCTCATCTTGATGAGGAACACGATCAAGTTGTAGAGGTAATGGAGTAGGCATTGGAGCACTGTCGATCATCCCGGCTGCAGTAAGAAGATCAGAGGCATACTTTGACTGATTCAGAAACAAACCGTCATGAGTGAACTGAGCCTGTATGCCGAGAAAATAACTCAGTTTACCCATATCCTTCATTCTAAACTTGGTGTTCAGAGAGTGTAACAAACGCTTAACCAAGTCTTGATCACTTCCCGTCAAAATCATGTCATCAACGTAGAGCAATAGGAACATCACACTCTGTTGATGCTGATACACGAAGAGAGAAGGGTCTCCAGTATTGCAAGTGAAGCCAAACTCAATGAGGAATGAACTAAATTTGTCAAACCAAGCCCTTGGAGCCTGCTTGAGACCATAAATAGCTTTGTGGAGCTTGCAGACATAGTCATGATGCTCCTTATAGTCATGATGCTCCTTATCTTGGAATCCGGGAGGCTGCTTCATGTAAACCGTTTCATGCAAGTCTCCATGTAGAAAAGCATTTTTAACATCGAGTTGCTTGATTACCCATTTCTCTGTTACAGCAAAGTGTAGTATCATTCTTACAGTTTATGTTCTTACCACCGGGCTATATGTTTCAAGAAAATCCACTCCTTCTTCTTGTTGATTTCCTCTGGCAACTAGTCGTGATCTGAGCTTCTCAACTGTTCCATCACCATGTAGTTTAACTCGATGAACCCATCCACAACCAATCAAATGAGTGTCGGGTGGAGCAGGAACTAGACTCCAAGTATTGGTTTCATGACACGTATCAATCTCTTCTTTCATTGCTGCATTAAAACCAGGATGGGCAAGAGCTTCAGCAAGACTAGTTGGCAGCTTCACTGAGTCTTTAACAGTGTGGAGAACATAACGTGGGTTTGGTTTAACCACACCTGTCTTAGCTCGAGTGACCATAGAGTGTTGATTCTGCTGAACCACTGGAGGCATCTCAACTTCTATCTCATGTTGACCAGATGAAGCAGAAGACTGAGCCGAGTCGTTAGAGGCAATGCTCTGTTCTGGTGAGCTGTTTTGATCAGCTACATTGTTGCTCACTGCAGGAGATGGAGGTAAATGAGCAGGAGATACTGCAGGATGATGTCTTATCCGAGGAATATCAGGTTCTGTATTTTGTGTATCATCAGCATCTTCAGTTGCTGCTTGAGGAGGAAGAGTTTGAAGATTCCAGGCAGATAACAAGGTTGTCGTCGCAGAGGGTAGTAAGTGCTTATAAGTATCAGTGTAGGGGAACCTCTGCTCATCAAAGATTACATGACGACTAATGTAAACCCTGCCTGTTGGGGGATGAAAGCAGTGATAGCCTTTATATCGTTCATTATAACCAGTGAAAACACATAGTAAGCTCTTGGGATCAAACTTATTTGCAGCATAAGGACGCAGAGACGGGTAACAGGCGCAACCGAAGACGCGCAGAGCAGTGTAGATAGGAGGCTTAGCATGAAGAACTTCAAAGGGACTAATCATCTTTTCATGAACTGAAGTTGGTAGGAGATTGCTCAGAAATGTTGCTGTGAAGAAAGCTTCGGTCCACAACATCTGAGGAAGCTTCCCATCAAACAACATAGACAGACCAAGCTCAGTTATGTATCTGTGCCTCCTCTCTGCAATTCCATTTTGCTGAGGAGTGTGCGGACAGGAGACTAGATGTCTGATTCCACATGAGGCAAAGTGCTCTTGAAACTGTTTGTTAATAAATTCTCCACCACCATCGCTTTGAAAAATGGAGATCTTTTGATTAAACTGGTTCTCTGTGACGTTTTGAAACAACTTGAATACTGAGAAAACATCAGACTTCAGTTTCAGTGGATAAAACCAACAGAATCTACTATAGTTGTCGATGAACACAACATAAAATCTGAAACCTTGCACTGATTGAACAGGAGCTGGACCCCAGACATCGCAATGAATTCTTTCCAAAGGTCTACTAGCTTTATAATCTGAGTTTGAAAAAGGGAGTTTACAAGACTTTCCTAACTGACATGATTCACACAACAACTGAGTGATCTTATTGAAAGAAATAGCTTGGATATATGATAGATGTTGCAGAGCTTGCTGATTCGGATGCCCCAGTCTCTTGTGCCAAACATCCTCACTGACAATCTGCTGCCTTGAAGAGTAAAACGCCATAAACTGAGGATTATCCAATCTGTAGAGCCCTTTAACTTTGCGTCCCTGACTGAGAAGCTGGTTTGTCACTTTGTCCTTTACAATCACAGCACCAGAATCAAACGTGAATGCACAAGGATAGTCGTCCGTGAGTTTAGATACAGACAAGAGTGATTTAGTTATCGATGGACAGATCAAGACATCGTTTAAAGGTAAGGTACCTGTCATCGAGGGAAGAGCAACAGACCCGACATGAGTTATAGGCAGGAATTCACCATTGCCTACTATCACTTGATCTGAGCCACCGTAGGGATGAGAAGTATCCAAATGTTGAGCAGAACTAGTGACATGATGAGTCGCACCAGTATCAGGAAACCATTCGGCTCCATTGTAACCCATCGGAGCTCCACCGGTCATCGCTGCAAGAGCCTGAGGATTCTCGTGAACAACAAAGTTTTGATCGAACCTCTTGTAGCACTTGTAGGCTGGATGGCCGTATTTGCCGCATATCTGACAGGTAGGGCGTTGGTCTGAAGCAGAAGAGGAGCCACGGCCTGCACTCTGACCGAACTGCTGAGGAAAGCCTCTTCCTTGAGTGGTGTATCCTCGTCCTCTGTATCCTCCTCTGTTGTAACCACGACCTCTGCCTGAATATCCTCCACGGTTTGTGTAGTAAGCTTGGTGTGGGTTTGCTTCAGTGGCCATCGTTTGGTAGGACTGGAGCTTATCTTCAAAACCGATGAGTTTGTGTGAAACATCTTCAAAGCAAGGGCCTGGATACAAGTCCATGGAATGCTCGATAATGGCACAAACCGATTCATACTCCTTTCCTAACCCATTGAGAACGCCATAGATCTTCTCTGGTTCACTGATAGGCGCACCAATGGAGTCAAGCTGATCACAAAGGGACTTCATTTCAGCGAGATAGGTAGTCATCGGTTTGTTGCCCTTCTGTGTGGTTTGCACACGCCTCTGTAGATCCAGCTTGCGAGTTGCTGATATGCGGTTGTACTTTTTGGCAAGAGCAAGCCAGACTTCATGAGCGGAGTGTAAACCATACACGGATTTGAGCGCATCTTCAGAAAGTGTACCGTAGAGCCACGCGAGAACAAGTTGCTCCTTTTGAATCCATTTTGGGAACTCAGGATTCGCAGCTTCTGTAGTCTCTTCTCCATTCTGAACGGTGATTGTTGGAGAAGGCTTCTCCTGCGAACCATCTATGAAGCCAAGGAGCTGCTGACTGGATAGGAACTGCTCAAACTGCAGCTTCCATAGCAAGTAGTTGCCTTCCTTGAGCTTTAGGGTAACGACTTGAGTAATAGTGAGATGAGTGGTAGACAGCGGATCGTGATTGCCCTCCATGGCTCTGATACCATGTGGGTTGAAAGGAAACAAAGATGATAAAAGATAAAGCTTTGTATTTTACTGAAGTTCAAATGTTCATTTCATTAACTTGATTGTTCTCGGTTACAATGCATACTCTTATATAGGCTTAAGGAACCATCTAGATCAATGCCTTGCTGTCACATGACAGCTCATACATTAGCTCATGCATCCTCATCCTGTAATGCAGCGTAACGGTTTGATAGATCCACTTGATGAGGCTGCTTGACTGTACTCTGCTTTACTGCTAACGAGATTCTGCTTTCTCCTTTATTGACTGAGTCTCTTTGTCTTGTTGCAGGAACACTGATGGATCTCGTCGACTGAGCAAAGCCCAATGTCTCTTCTGTCCTTACTGATTGGGCTTTGCTGCTTTGCTGAGTACCAGTTGGGCTGCTCGCCTTAATATAGTACTCGTGATAAATCTATGTAAGGAAAATAAAAATAACAGTATTCATGTAAAATAGTTGTGGCAGTTAAAGTAGCAATATCTCGACGAGGAATATCGAAGTTGACTTAAAGTCTACATGAAAAGGATGGATCAAATTAAGACCCACCAGAAAGGTTACGTGGTCTGTGTTAAGAGACTCTTCAAAAAAAAATTTGATAACCTCGGGTATCCGGGCTAGCCGATCCCAACCAACTAATCCTCTGGGTCTATCCACCGGTGCCGGGTAGATTAATTCGGTTGTTCATGTGAATTATCTGGTTACACAAACTGGTATATATATTTGAGATGGTAGGTTTCGAGCCCGGAATGCTTAATATATTTCTAAACCTGTGATCTTACGACTTAACCATGCTTGTGTGATTAATATTTGCAAGCATTAGATGCAATTTCTATCAACATGCATGATCGAAGAGACCATTCCACAAAAAAAAAGATAACCCTTTTGAACATAGTGATAACCCTTTTGAACATAGCTACATGCATTTTTCCAATGTGTTGATGTAAAGATGTCCGCCCTGAAGTAGTCGCTGACGTAGTTGCTGAAGCAGACGTCGTAGTGAGTGGTGAAGACCATGTGGAGTCGAGATGCTAAGCTGGAGTCGTGTAGACTTGGAGAGCAAGGGAGTATCTTGAAGAAAAGGCAAAGAGGAATAAAATTGGGGAGCAAGTTTATGACTTAAAGGAAGAGGAATAAGTGCATTCCAAGAAAAGGAAAGTTGCACTTATTGATATGGAAGATATCCATATTGTGGTTCCTTGGAGACTAGGGTTTCGGGAACGTGGAGAACTATATAAGATAGCTATGGGTCGTCTGTAGAGAGACAGAGACATAGAGGCTGATCTTATAGAGAGAGAGAAGTGTTTGGAAGTGTTCTGGGTCGTGCTGAAGCAGGGGCTGAAGTACTTGACGGTGGAGAGACATAAGCGGGTAGCTTAGGAATTGTTCAGTAGCAGCTGTTAGGGTGTTAACAGGCTAGCGAGGCTGATTAAGCAGAACTTGTAATTGAGTTGTACAAGGCGATTTCTAATAAAACTATTGGGTGTGCTTGTGTATTTTATCTCTCTGATTTGCCTTTTGCATTACTATTGTTTGTGTCGTTTTTGCATTTACACAATGTTCTTTGCTAAAGTTGCGGTCAGACACGCCACTTTGATCAGTTGATAAATGCATCTAGTACCTTGAATGTATTCTTTCATGGTACTATTTGTCTGTACATGAGCATATATTCTCGTTCTCAATAACAACTATCCTCTAATCGTTGGCCCACCTCTTCAGGTTTCCATGTTAACCTGTTTGTATTCTTTCTTTCTAACGCTAACGAGATGTACTAATCTTTTGTTATTTATAAATATTAGAGTGTTAGTAATTTAAATCCCCAATTACTTTTAAATCGGATGAAAAACCTCCAACTAAAAATTTTATGTTCTTAGACCCTCGACTATTAAATCGTTAATGCCGTTGACTCTCCATTAAAAAATTATTTTCTCTGAACGGAGACCTGTTAAATTAAAACGTGATGTTTTATACAATTATAAAAGCGACACGGGATACTTACAATCAATTGATATTTTAGTGATTTAAATATCTAACTGTTCTTAAATCGGATGGAAAACACCTAACTAAAACTTTACGTTTTTAGACCTTCAATTATTAAACTTTTAATGCATTTAGACCTCTCTAAACAAAGTTGTTTTTTCTGAACATGAATCCGTTAAATTAGAAAGCAACGGTTCATTTAATTACAGAAACGAAACAAAATGCTTTAAAATTTTGGGCTTGGACAATCACATTTCATCCCTACATAAAAAGTAGGTTTTTTCTTCCCGTTCAAGAACCATCAATGGTAAAACTAATAAGTCAAAAAGTCTGTTGGAATGTTAAGTAATCTAGGTTATATACCTGTTTACACTCAAAATTTTACTTAAAATCAATACAATACTAAAAGGAGAATATACTCCATAGATAGCCTGTCCACGTCCTCAATTTAAATCAACCAATGAGGAGTATTTTATTGTCCACGTCATACTGGATTTTAACACAATTATTTTCCGTCTGGGCTTTCTGTTTACGTATGGACTTAAAAACATTTTATTTGGGCTTAAGGCTTCAAGTATATTGAAAGATGATTGAGAAAAAAAATGCGACGGAGTAAACGAGTTTTACGTTTCTGTAACAGTTCTTCTTCTCCGATCGAACAGCATAGAAACTCAGCCGACTCTCATCAATCAATACCGTTCTTTACTTCCATCAATCATTTTATTCTTAACGATTTCGTTTCGCCTCCCTCTTTTCCTCCTCCTTTATATACCCATATTCTTTTCTTTCAACAAACTACATCCGGCTTTTCTGATATCGGTAAACATATCCATCCGGCTTCACATTTTGTTAATCTATTGCAACCTTCCCTGGTAGTCATTTTCTCCAACCATGTTGTTGGTGATTTCAATTTAAGCTCAGCTTGGTCGTGTCGAGGAAGAGACTAAAGGCATCGTCTTGATCCGTGAGGTATATATGAAAAGCTACCATCCTCATTTTAAAATCTTATTTAGTTTTTTTTTATGTGTACTTGAATTTTGATTTCACAACTTGGCAATTACGTTGAACAGAAAAAATATATTTTTCTTTTGGGTTTTGTGTGATATGTCCGTAAAGGATGTGTTGAGTTTGGGATTGAAGTAATCAATATCATGAAAAGCTGGATTTAGTCTGGTTCCTAGGGCTTAGATGAATTTTGTGGATCAAATCTCTTTTTTTTTAAGAGAGGAACCATTTGATTCTTTTCAGTATTTTAATGTTTGAGGACTAAGAATCTCAATGGTCTAATTGCATACAGAAGCTTTGGCTGATCACGAGTGAAAAGAAGTTGTTTTTGTCAGGAAGAAGATTGATCCTGTCAACAAAGAATTCTCAACAAGCCAATCTGTAAAGCTACCACCAGCAGCAGAGAATCCTCCAGCTGATCTAGAAAAGGTGAAACGGGTATCACAGTTTAACAATCAAGGTTTGTGTCTACTCTATTAATTTTCATTATTTGTTCTGCTCAAAATAATTTCGTTCGATTCCTTATGATGTTAGCTTGATTCTTAAAAAAAAACTGCAAGGTCATATCATTGTTTTCCATCCACATAATCTCCTTTTTTTTTACATAATCTCCTTTCTATTTAAGCAAGAAGTCAGACATGGAAATAAGATCAAAAGGAATGTTAGTTTAGAAGCGTAACCAGTGTTCCGTTCCTGTCGGAGCGCCGCCACCGAGGACCATAGTCAGAATCAAGTATAGTTCTGTCTACCATGAGATTAATATCAGTCCTCAAGCTTCATTTGGTTAGTTAGTTTACACACACATATATATTTATATATATACATATATATATATATATACCTTTCTCATGATTCAATAAGAATATCGTTTATGTGTGTGTGAATTTGAATCGTTCTTCTTGATTGGATGCAGGCAGGGGAATAACTTAAAGAATTGTAATATATATAATTTAAGTTTAACTGAAAGCTTTTTGGTAACCCACTACTTCATCTTTATTGCTTCTTATCTTCCTTTTCAAGGACGCTGACGGAGTATATAATTAGACAGTCTGAGAGTCTTCACATGCATTCATATGGTACTTCAATCATAGAACCCTAGATATCTCTCAGCACTCTCCAAGAAGTGATTCATTTCTCTGAGCTAAAGGTTTTTGTATCATGATCTTGAAGTACAATGGTGGAAAGCTGAGAGATGAGGTGAGAGTCTCGAGCTTTTCTGTCATCCACTTTTGTGTCTTGATTAATTTATATATTCTCAGCTTTTTTTCTTGCCTTTTTGCAGACCAAGCTTAAAAGTGCTGTCCAGATGCAAGACCTATTAGATGCGCAAGAATGTTAGGTCCCAAAACAAGGTAGAACCCAGAACTTAACTCTTTTTTTCTTGGCTAGCTAAGTGTTCTTTAGCGTCATAGTTTTCATTAATGCACAGAGCCAGTGGAAACAAGGATTCCAAATGTGAAAAAACAGACATTATTTATTGGAAAAATTTGTTGACTTACCTCTTTACATCTTCTATACATGTCTGCCTATTATGTCAAGGGCTGGGACCGTGTTCTGATAGTGTCCATGTTAGTATGCCTGTCAACAGCACTGGACTCGGTGCTGACATTGAACCTCCTGTAACCAGTACCGGTCTCCCTGGTGTGGCCATGGATGAAGGCATCCGATGCAATCACAGTTGAGGGAGGTAGCCCCTCTGCAAAGAAGCCACTTCAAAAACTCAACCATCGGACATCATTACGCATAAGTGTAGTGTCACAACTACTCTTTTTTTTTGTCACAACTACTCTACTAGCTCTTCTTTTTTAATTCCGCAAAATGAAACAAGTTTTCTTGCAGCACTGTGTTTCTGTGTTTTTCGATAATAAACGGAATAATATTATTATATGAAGGGAAATAAACGGAAGGAGGCATGGCGAGCCAGCTACCACTGCAATTCAACTAGAGTTATTATGACAAAAAATCATTCAAATTGCAAACCAGCATTTAAAAAAAGACTATGCTCTTTTAGAAAAAGCCGGGATTCTTAATTTAGAGAGTCATCATTGGTTTATATGATTTAAATATCAAGTTCGGTGATGGTTTTATTGGTTTATATGATTTAAATATCAAGTTCGGTGATGGTTTGTTTAGAAAGTTTGTTCTTTCTTTTTGGATTGGTTTGGACAATGGTATGTTTTTTTACGTTTGGATCAATTTTTTATTTAATTTTATTTCTATTATGCATTTTGTTCAGTTTTGGTATTAGAACTCAATGATTCTAAAGTCAAAACTAAGATTATTTGTAAACTTGGTGCTTTACCCGCACATGCGGACTTAATTTTTTCATAGATATTTATTAATAAATATATTATCTGTATAATAAAAATTATACTATGTTATGAATCTTTCAGTTTCTAAATTTTTATCTTCTATTTATACAAAAACATTATTTTGGATTACAACATTAATAATTTGTTATTTTAAAATATGTTGTTATCTTTAACCAGTCTTTTATATTAATTTATAAATAGTTATCTAATTAAAATAAACAAATATATAATTGTTATAAAGTGATGTTATTAAACCAAATTCTTGGAATTACCCAAAACCTACAAATCTCAAAATAAATAAAAAATACAAGAATTTTAAACCGAATCAAATTTTACATACTATATTAATCAAAATAAATAAAACTATTGATCCATGTATAATTATATTGTGAAATACCTTATATAATAACTAAATAAACACTCAAACATATCAACCATGTTGACAAACAAAACATTGATATATAATGTATAAGATAAATACATTTGCTATCTACTGTTATTTTCATTTCTAAAAGATACAATAGAGAAAATAAGTTATAATCAAACTATATATTCTTTAATTTAAAACATAAATTTCTATTTTCATATAAAATACTATTTATTTATTATAAAATCATAACTAATATTTTCAAATGGTCTTTTAACTTTCAAGTTTTAATAATTATAGCTAAAAATCACTTTGGGAAATATTTTTTTTTATATAAAATAGAATCATGTTTTTCTTCATATAACAGTCTTTTAAAGAAATTTTAATTTAAACGAAGTCATAATTCTATGGAACTCTTGAAAAGAATAAAAGTAAATAAAATTAATTTAAATATTTTATAAATATGAGGTACTTATTGTAAATAAAAAGTTAATATTTTCAAAATATTCTCCTTTGGAGGTAGATGTTTTGAAAATATTTATAAAAAATAATTTCCATTACTAATAAAATATTTTGAAAAATAAAACAAATAAAGGTTAACTTTTCTACTTAAATAACAAATAAATATTATTCTTGCAACTAAATAATAAAAAAGAAAATACCACGAAAAATCCCTTTAACAAATAAATACAAATAAATTTGTTGTTATTGCTTATATAAATTATTTAATAAGAAAAATACCATGATACCGCAAAAATAGCATCACAAAGAAAAAAATGACCAAAACAAGTTTTTATTGAAAGATAAATATGCATTTATAACCCTTGAGTTAATTAATTTAAGACTTAGGATTTAGAGTTAAGGGGTGGGATGTTCAAATTTTTAAAAATAAAATAAAAAAATTAAAATTTTCAATACAAAAGAGTGCTATTTTGGTTATTTTATTTTTTGAGAGCTATTTTGTGACAAAAACTTAAAAACTGTTATTTGAGAAAATTGCCCTTATTTTATTTTATTTGTTTTCATAAAAATATTTTAGTTTAATGATAAATCCAATTATTATATGTGTATATATATCACTAATTATAAAAAGTAACAAATAAGAAAGAAAAATGTAGATAAACACAAAATAAATACATGGAATTATATTTTCTTTTTCATCTTCAAAAATAAAATGAAGATGCTTATCACGAAAATAATAAAATCTAAACAAATTGCTATCATTATAATTCAAAATGAGTTTAAAAATCAAAATAATTCTACAATTTATGCAACATACAATTGTAAAATTTAGAGGCACTTATCCGCGCGTAGCGCGGAAAACGATCTAGTTTATTTAAAAGGTGAACATAAGAGAAAGACTCAGGATTAGAAACAACATAGCCTTTTAATTTAACTTACTTTTGATGGTTCTTGAAAAGGAAAAATCCTAATTTCTAAAAAAAATAGGGATGAATCGTGATTATCCACTCCTATCGATAAATGGTGTTTAAGCATCATGTATCGTTTTCGTGATTAAATGCAAGGTCGCGTTTTAATAACAGGTTCCCATTCAAAAAGACAATATTATTTACAGAGAATTAAAGACATTAAAGGTTTAATAGTTGAGGGTTTAAAAACATAAAATTTTAGTTGAATATTTTTTTTCTAATTTAAAAATAGTTAGGGGTTTAAACCACTAAAATATCTATTGATTGTAAATATCTCGTGTCGGTTCTATAATTATATGAAACATATTGTTTCAATTTAATGAGTCTCCGTTTAGAAAAAAAAACTTTTTAACAGAGGGTTAACAACATTAACAGTTTAATAGTTGAATGTTTAAAAACATAAATTTTTAGTTGGAGATTTTCCATTAAAAATAGTTGGAAATTTAAATCACTAAAAACCCTAAATATTAAACCATAAAGTTATACAACAATAAAGAAATGCATAATCTATAAATTTAAAGGTCCAAGAATTTTGGCCAAACCTGGAATAATCTTATTTATCCAAACGGGTATCGGATTCAGCCTTATCATTAGACTTCAATCCTATTACACGTCTTATATATAGGATGATTTCAAATGTATAATGTAACAGCAAGTACAGAGCAAACAAGACCTTTTATTAGAAAAATGGTTTTTGGTAACTTCCTTGAGCATAACGCTCATCATCACCATCACCATCGCTATCACCTTCACCTTCACAGGGGATCCATGTTTGAGAAGCCGAGTCAAGTTATGGAATACGAAGACTTGAGTAACGTGATGAACGTGTCGTCTCATCATAAAAGGAAGGTGAAGAGTGAGATGATGGCAAAAGATGAGGATATTGACAAAGAAGCAGAGAATTTCATCAAACTAGAGCACATGAAATTCAGCAAGTGGACATGACCACCACGATCTAGTGTCATCCTGGAAAACATACTCATTGTTCATCTTCGGATAGCATAGAGGATTTCTATGATATGTAAATTGCAATATCTAATCGTGTCCTAAGTACTGCTTTTATTATTGGTAGTGTAACAAAGCCGGTGTGTACTAGACGACTATCATGTGAAATTTTAAATAGAATTACAACTTTTTTTTAATTATCTTATTAAGCTCAACACCACAAAGGCAGAGCAGTTCAAGGAACTTTATTAATTAGTGAAAAATAAACATCCTAGTCTCCTCCACAAAGTATGATCCATAACTAAAGGATGGATCTACAAAGAGGACATGTGGTGTGATTAATCCCGCACCATCTATCCAGAAAAGCTTGTGTGAGAGAAATGCTTGCTGGACACTAACTCACTCACCTCGTCCTTGTTGAAGATATACACATCCCTAATATAGCTTCCTACAATCTTCTACTTTCTCCATCCACTCCTTTCTCTCCTATAGTTTAGGCTGTTTAGCCCTCTTAACAGGGAGATTCACTCTCTCATTGGCCTTTTTTTGTTGTTGTTACAGATGTATTATTGTAGAGGTTTAACCGCATATATAATATTGGCTCCATTGCCTTCCATCCAAATGCCATGAACGCGAAAGTATCTCACTTTGCTTTCCCATACGATAGCATGGTTTTTTTTTTTTTGCAACCCTTAACGGTTATCCATTTGGTGTGGTCAATCAATGAAATGGCAAGACACTTTGTAAACTGAATCTATCAGCGTCTCGGCCTTGCTACTTAACAACACTCCTATTAATATATTTTTGTTCTAGATTAATGATTTTACTATTATGATTTTGTTTTCATATCATACCATAACATGATTCTTTTAGCATAAATAAATCATGCATTGGAAATTGGTATAAGTATCATCCCTTCATAATATTATACATACTGACAATAGTGAATATATTGGATTGGTATATTCACTCGGATGAAAAATCTATTCTAGCTATAATAATCTTTTGAAAAGAAACAGTTCTAAATGTTAATATATATACTATTTAAACATATCAAAAGCTTAGTGCAAATTTTTTTTCTGGTATTCTTTTTTCAGTTTGCCTCAGCCAACGAAATGGGATAATCGTAGTAGCATAATAATTTTTTTTTATTTACATATCAAAGAACAAAGGAAAAATCACATAAAACCTTTAAAATAGTACTTATTGATCTTCAAACCTTTAATTTTTTTCATTATCACTTTAAACATTCAACATGACATCTTTATCACAAAACATTAAATTTGGCTTACTTCTTCATCAAGTTAAAAAGCAAATTGGACCTGTTTATTTAGTGTAAATATTGATGATGTGTCAGTTTTCTAATTAAAAACATAAAATTAAATAAAAATTAGAAAATTAAAATACATTTTAGAAGAATCGATTTTAAAAAAAATTAAACAAATAAAGATATTCAAATAATTTTTATAAATTGTCTAAATTAAAAGCACGAATTAAAAAAATCAAGTAAAATTGTTTAACTTATAATACTCAAAGAGAAAAATTCAAACCTTAAGAATTTTTTTAAAATAATTAATATAATTTTAAAAAATTTATAATAAATAAATACGTGAAATTTTTAAATAACTTAAAATTTCTTCAGGTTTGAGATTTTTATTTTTGAGTATTATTATAAGTTTAACAGTTTTACCTGATTTTTGGAAAAAAAAAATTACTTGAAATTGTTTTCCCCGTTAATAAACTGTTAAACTTATAATAATTCAAGTTAAACTGTTAAACTTATAATAATACTCAAAAGGGAAAAATCAAACCTTAAGAAATTTTATTTTTTTTTATTTAAAAAGTTCAAGTAATAGTTATTATAAATCTAAAATTAGTTATTACTTGAATTTTTAACAATTAAAATATCTTAAGGTTTAATAAAAATTCAATAAAAAAATACGTGATGAATTAAAGTTTTAAAAATATAATTAAAATTGTTGTAATTTAAAGAATTCTTTTTAACTTATAATACACAAAATATAACATAAATTTGTATTGTAATTTAAAGTTTTAAAATATAATTAAAATTGATATGAGGCAGTTTATATAAATGAATTATCCTATTTCACAAAATTATATTCATATAAATTTTAATTTAATTATATATACTTTAAATTGCAGGTCAAAATCCAATCAAAACAAATTATTATTAGATATATAATAAAAATATATAACAAGATTAAATTAAAAATATTTTAATGTTTAATATGAATAATGAGATGAAATTTAAAATAAACCAAAAACAAAACATCAAAAAATTTCTAATAACATGTGAACAATAAAAGTAAACTAAATAAATGAATAAAAGATTATATTTATTTCATACTTAAATCACTAAATTGTAATAATCGTATATGAATCGTTGATACTCAAATCTATTTCTACTTTAGTATGTATCCTCTCGAATATTAATCCATTAAACTTACAACGAAATGGTAAATTAGTTTGACTTGAAATTTGTATGACTAACTTTTGTAAAATTGGAGCACCACATTCATAATATATTCACCGTTCATCTAAACATTCAGGAATTATTAAAATACTTTAAATATAACAATTTAAGCCAAATTGTATTACATAATGGATTACCATCGGTTCAACTGGTAGTCAGGTTCGCTTTTTTGCGAGTTTATAGAATCTTTAAATAACGATTTTTTAAAAACCAAACCGAATTACATATAGGGTCATCGGTTTTATCGGTTTAACCGACAATTCGAGTCAGGTTTTTGAACACTTAATGTAACGTGTCAGGTGTAATATTTAAATATAAATGCACAATCAAAAATATAAATTTATATCATATACATTTATTTTGTTTTGAAAATAATCCCGTGCTTTGAAAATGCAGTAGCATAGTGTTATAATAAAAATCGATTAGTATCGAGACATTGGATTAATTATCAGTTGGTTGTAGTGTTTCTTTAAAATTGATTAGTAACAACAATTTAAGATACACTAACGGATGTTCCTTATAAATAGGAGTAGATATTTAACATAACGTAAGGTAATATTCCTTATTAAGGAAAATATTAAATAAAACATATTATTAAATAATGAGTTCAACAATCTTGTTTAAATAATATTTTTATTTATATTTTCTATTAAATAAAAGCAACATTTCATAATTAACGAGTTATAAATATTCTGCAAATACACCAATTTCTAACTGTTATACCATTTATACAAAATTCTTAATAATAGTACTTGAAATCGCAATTATCCATATTTATAATCTCCTCCAACAGCATCCACAACTTTTACGTTTTAACCAGTAAGACCCTAAATTTTGTTAAAATTCAATCAAACGTCTTTCATTTTATAAAGAGCTTTTTCTTGGGTTCACTCTATGGGTGAACCTATAGGTTCATTAACCAATAGTATTTAGTTATTTCAGATTTAATATTTTTTAGAAAGGAAACAAAATAATAAAAATTTGTCAAGTTATATTATATTTTTGAAAAATAAAAAGTAACAGTAGTTACCAAAATAGAAATTTTTTAAATATTGTTAATGCCGTCAGCAAAACACTAAATCTTAAAGCATAAATTTTAAATCTTTGGATAAATTTTAAATTCTAACTCTTAAACCTTTCTTAAACCAAAGGTTTAGTGTTTAGAACTTAGGGTTAAGGATTTAGGGTTTAATGTTTTTAAGATTTAATTAGTATATTTATAATTTAGGGTTTATGATTTATCAAAATGTTGGTTTTAGTATTTTGCTGACGGTTTAAAATTTTTCTGTGATTACTACTATTTATTTATTTTAAAAACAAAATATAACTTGACAAATATTTATTGTTTTGTTTCTTTTTTAATAGATATTAAATATGAAATAATAGTGAATTTTTTGTTTCTCAAAATTTATACTAGTTGGGTTGAATTTTCTGTCAAATTGGTTATAGGTAGGTCTCACTTTTTTCCCCTAAATTTTTCATGGAGGAATGAATTTATAAAGAAAAAATTTTCTCTGCAGTTTTGATGAGGAACAAAATAAACAAAAATTCTTATTTTAATTTTTTTTTCAATTTTTCAAATGAAATTTTATTTTCATTTTGTTCATTTTTTTTCATTCATTTAGTGGTCACAAGCCTTAGTTGATGACCCAAGAAAAAACTTTTTATAAATGGTACATCTGTTGATCTCCAACATATCTCGACCACAAGATGACAAGAAGAGAGCAAACAAGACCTTTAATATAAAAAAATGGTACTCAACAACCCACCAATTTAGCATAGAAGTCGTCAGCATCATTATCGTCACCATCACTACGTCATGAACCTGATGTCTGAAAGCGGAAGGGACATGTTGATAAAACGATTCTCTTAGAATCTCAACGTCTTTTCAACAGTGAAGCGACCGTGTTCATCGCGAGTACGTAGTGGCACTTCTCCCACAAGAGAAAGGGACTTATCTGTCCACTTTTCTGGAAGTGCCTGTCCCGACTATTTGACGTCTCTCCTCCAAAAAAGCAGAACAATCAAGAGGCCACCCAGGGCTGGGCTGGGTTGTAAACGCTTCAAACCAAAATTTTCATTCTATCTAGTTATAGACTTCGCGAAATTGTTAATTATATATCTGGAAAAGGTCTTTAAACCTTGGTTAATTCATTTAATTGTGGAGCAGGTCTCTTAACCTTTGTTTAATACAATGAATTTTTCTTCTTCTGTTTTATATGGTCTTGGTTTGAGTACTTTTTGGGTTGGGTTTCCAGGTTATTTAAGGGTTATGTATCATTTCTTTATCTAAGTTATACATAATTCTAAAATCTGAATGATCACCGAAATTGACAGAAAAACAAAAAAAAATTTAGTAAATTGAACTAGACTAGATATGTTTTCTTTTTTTAATATGCTTACATCAATACTCAGTCTATTAGAAAATTTGAATTTCCAACGTGTAGATTTGTTAATAAAGACGAACGGAATCAGAACAATTATGTCTCTTCAAATTTGGCATGGTGGTGGCAGAAGAGAGCATAAGATTCAGATAAATATCAATATTTTACAATTATCAGAAGGAATCATATCAAACACTATCTTAAATGAACACTATGCCACACTACAAGATTTATATATAAATAGAACACGAGTAAGGTTTAGGAAATTATCCATATCATTAAAAACTAAGACAAGTATATATATAAGAAAAATGAACAGGTACGGCCGAAAGGATCAAAGAAACTGCAGCTACATGAGCTCTGATGACTCAGACTCAGACTGCGAGGCTCAGCCTAACCACAAGGTAAGCTTCTCTTTTGGTGTCACGACATCTTATGTTTTTTTTTTTTTTTTTGTGCAACACGACATCTTATGTTTTGAAGTACATATATTCGTCCAAGGTGTTCTTTTCTTTTTATCAGTTATAATGCTAGTGGTCGATTTTAACCTATAGAACTACACAGCTTTCGAGGTTCGTAGGTAATGTGGCAGAGAAGGTGGTGCAGCCGTTTGAAAAAGCAACAAAGATGGTGGTGAACCCAGTATTCAACTTTCTCTTTTCTCCTCCCAAGGTGCTCTTATATAAATCCCTTTCTTATAAAAACATGTATTATGATTTGTGTAAATCGTGATGGTGCAGTGACCACACTACTATAAACAACTAGTATTATCACCAGTGGCGGAGCCAAGATTATATTTTACTAGGGTCACAATTTATTTAAAAATAATTAACTAATATATTTAAATAAAAATAAAATATTATAAATGATGTATGCAAAAATTAATATAATTTTATTAAATTACTGTAAAATTAGTTTAAACATTTAGAAAATAACCTACATTTTAGTAAACCTATATATTTTTAAGGGCAATTCTCTCAAATAGTTTTTTTAAAAAAATTTGTCATAAAAACAGTTCTAAAAATAAAATAATCAAAATATTTCTTTGTAAATTTTAATATTTATTTTTAATTTTTGAAATTTGAAATTTCATCCTCAAAACTTCCTTAACTTAAAACTTTAAACCTAGATTAGTTAATCTAAAGGGTATAAATGTATATTTAATTTTTAATTAAAAAATTTAGTCATTTTTCCTCCTTAAATACTATTTTGTGAAAATAAACTAAAAATGCTATCTAAAAGAATTTCTCTACTTTTAAACCCACATTTTGAAAAAAAAAATATTTTCTGTTTAAAATAATCCATATTTTATACAAAACTTTTTTGAAAATATATTTTCTTTTACACTTTCAATGCATGATATAATGTAAATTTCAAAGATATCAAATGTGTGTATTGAATTCTAATTGATTAAAAGTAGTTAATTACAAAATAAATTTTAATGATCAAAATTTAAAATATTTTCTTAATATATGTGAAAAATCTAAAATATATATTATTTTATAACGGAATGAATACAAAATAAGTAATCTTCTTACCGAAAACACGAACTTATTATTTCTGTAAAGGTTGGAAATTTGAAACATGGATACAAATTCATTTTGCAATTAATATGCCACAGTTAATGTTCTTACACGTAAAACAGAAAGTAGAGATCTTAAATTATTATATTTTCCTTTTAGTCATGAAAGAACGAGACAAAAGTGTTTCTTCTTCTTTTCAAGTAATGAGAAGTTTAAAATAGAAACGGGGTCAGGCACAATTAATATGGGGGTCATTTAAATAAAATTGCTGTAATTAGTGAAGAAATTAGCAATTTCACTGGGGTCAGCTGACCCCCCTTCGTTGTTAATAGCTCCGCCCCTGATTATCACCCCGTGCTGTGCACGGGCCATTTTATTATATTTAAATTATTTGTTTTTAAAAATTGAATGTTCTGTTTTTCTATCAAATACTAATTACTATTTTTAGTTATATTTTTGGAGATGGATAAAATGGATATCTAAACTTAGAAGTGTTGCATTCAAAGAATACAGTTCAAAGCGTTAATAGGATTGTTATGTTAATTCAAGTTCCTTTTAGTGAAAAAGAGATATATGTTTAGAAGCCATTTTGATAGAAATTAAGATAGAAATAAAAAATAAAATAAAAACATGTATAATTATTACATTTGATCGGTTCATTTTAGTTGTTCATAAGTAAGTCTTCTTTACAATATAAATTTACTTATTTTAACTATAAAAAATGGAAAATGAAACTAAAACAAATTATGAGAAAATATGTTTTGAACTACTTATTCAGAAGTTTTGATACCTGAAGTCTAGTAGAAAGATAATTGTCCAACCAAAAATAAAAGAAGAAAAAATACATTTTGGAATTCTTCTCAAACGCATTCCTTTGTAGACATCACCAACCTGGAATTTCAAGAATAGGACAAAACATATCTGTTATAAAAAATATTCGTAAAATAGTCAATCCATAACAAACAGATTTGTAAATACTTAGTTTGTAAATACCAGATTATCAGATATACTTACAATTGCTACAATTGGTGACAAAGAGATTTTTTTTTTTAAGATTTGAAACAGATCATACTTAGGTATACCTAGATATTATCATCTTCAACCTCAATCATGCAAAAAGAATTAGAGAATATGTTGGCGAAGAAAGAATTAGAGAATATAAAATTGAGAAGACAAGAAACATAAAACTTAATATTCCTTCCATTTCTAAATAAGTATCACTTTCACATTTTTCGCACAGATTAAAAAGTGACGGAAATATATGTAAATTGTTATTAATTACATATTTTTGATTAATATTATTTGAGATAAATAAACTTATAAGTGCAGTTTACAATTAATTTTTAGGTGAAATTAAATATAAATTTACATTGGAATAGTAAAATAAATAGATGAAACGATGGAAAGAGTAGGGTGAGGAAGAACAAAATTAGTTACATGAAAGTCACTTTAAGAATTGAAACCATTTGAAATGGAGAACTTGACTGGAAGTTATAGATGGCTCTAACCTAATAGAATATGAACGTGTTGGTTTTGATTGAGAAAATTTAGGGTTTTCGATTTTTACAGTTTCAGAAAAATCAATAGTCGAAAGAAGTCTTTTATTGATATTGAGTTTTATTAAACACAGACATATGTCAAAGTTTGATTGGTAAAAATGATTTTTGTTTTATTATATAAATGATTTTAATTTTTAATTTATTTAAAATTTTGCCACATGCTAGTATTTGATTCGCCAAACAACTTGCATTTTAGTATATAAATGATTTGATTACATTTCTGTGTCATTGTTTTACAATATATGGAACTCACGAACATCGGTCCTAAGATTTTGTTTAAAGAAATTGGTGATTCTTATTCATATATTTATGTATCTGATATAATCCTATGATTAGGCATGTTTAAATGCACATATCGTCTATCCTATTAAAAAGAATTATAGTTTTGTATGGGTGTCACCATAAGTAATTTGGCCAATGATAATGTAGCATGGAAAGAAGGGTAAGCATGGGCGGCATGAAGATGAATACTATGGCGAGCACAGGATGCAGCACTACAGAGAGCATAGGATGCAGCACAATGGCTCGCATGGGAAAAAGTACCAAGACAGGTTTATGGCTCCCCAGGTTCCTCCAAATTATGACAGTGTGAACCCCAGCCATGGCAATGGCCGTGCAGTAGTGGAGAAGTCTTCGGAGTACTCGCGGGCCAGTAACACCAGCTGGGGCCATCACTAGGGCGAATGGAGTGAAAGGACGAATCTGACTGCAGCCAAATACCTTACCGGTTCCAGTTCTTAAAAAAAGTAATGATTGTATCCCAAATAATAAATAAGATGCATATATGTGTGCCAATAATCAGACATGGGACTTTGACAAAAAAAAGTGTTCTTGTTTGATGAACTTAATTATGATTACTAAGTAGTGATGATGCTACTTGTGTTATATAAAAATCTTTAACTATAATCAGTTACGTTAGTTGTCCATGCACGTGGCCGGATTGATTGCAGAAAATTTATTTCTTTTTTTTTTAAATCGAGGGGATCAAAAAGGTTTTATAGATCAAAAAAATCAATTCTATAAAGTCTTACATGCGGTTATGCAACCAATCTATCAATATGGCAAGGTTAGGTGGCCAATGAGAATAAAATCCATGGCAGAAACTCCCGCTATAATTCCTTTACCACTAGACAATTTGGTTACAGAAAAATTAGTTTATAAGAAATATTATTAGGTGCAACTGGTTTTATATTTTTTGGAATGGAATTGTATGGAATGGTCTATTCTTTTGAATTCCAAATATTCTTTACCATTCACCCGGAATATAAAATAAATCTCATTCCAAAAATTATTGTAGAATCAATGGAATCAAAATGAATATAGTTATAGTTCATTCAGGATAAAAAAAAGTACGTGAATGAAATGGAATGAAACTAAATTGACTAAGAAAATGTTTTAATTAAGTTTAGATATTATGTAAATTTTTAATTGTAATCAAATAATAGGTTTACTACAATTTTTGAAGTTCAAAATTCTGGTACGCGTTTTGTTATAATTAATATTGAAAATTTTGGTAAAATCTCATTGATATAGATACTTAAACTGATGTTAATAATAAAATTTGTATTGGTTTTTGATGGCGGTTAAGAAAGAAATCTCTCTCCCATATTCCAAGATCAAAATCTTTCACAAGGAAAGAGATAACTTTCTTAGTTTTTCCAAGCAAACAAAATTCCACCAGAAAAGTGATCCACTCGTTAATGACAAAAATCATGAACTTCAATGTATCTATAAACCTTACAAATTTAGAATCAAAATCCTAGTATTTTAGATGAACTTAGAGAGAATATGAAAGATATATGGTTTTTATACATAGGAAATGAGATAAGAAGAGTAAAAATCAATTTTTGGTACACTAAGAGCTTCAAATTGGTTGGTCATAGTAGTTAGTATATTAATGGTAATAAAAATATTGTAAATACTTGATGAAAATGTGAATAGCAGAGTAAAACACTAATTTTCGGAAAAGAAATATAATAATAATGACATTTTCGTAAATAACTCGAACTTTTATGATGAACAGGACAAATGAAGGTTTAAAAAAACATGGATTAGTTTTGTTTTTGACTTAAAATTTTAGGTCATATATGAAAAACTCCATAATAATAATAATTCAAAAACCATTAAATATATCATTTTTATGCTTTTGAAATATTTAACTAGATTTTGACCTGCACTTAAAAAATACGGGTATGTTTTTACTTATTAACCCAAAATTGATTTACAAATTACCATTATTTTTGTTTCAGATCATAACAATTGAGTTTTTATGTTTTTATCATTTATTTTTTCTCTTCAAAATAAAAAGAAATAGAAAAAAATATTTGGTCAATAGTGATTTGCATGAATTTATAACTTTTTATTAGAGAACATATAATTTAAAAGTTTTTTGAAAAATAATTTTTGAGTTTTAAGAAGTATTTTCATATCCGACCCAGATCTGCTGAACTGATAGACCCGTAACTTGTATATAATTCAGTTCAGATTTAATAAAAAATTGTGAATTAAAAATCTGATAGAACCCGGTAAAAATCCAAAAACTCGTTATTAATATGTGATCGGATACCAATGATCCAATAAACATAAAATATCTGATAGCATTTTTATTTTTGTATTAAATTAATCATATATTTTTTAATATTACATAAACTTGTACTCTTCAAAACTTTTATGATATTTTTATTATGTTATCCAAATAAAAAGATAATATAAAACTTATTAATATGACAATATTAGCTTATTTTTGTTATTAATAACCTATTATAAGTTTGTATTTTTTTATTTTTTATTTTAGATTTAAAATTAATTTTATGATACATAGATTTAAGAAAATAGCATTATGATGTCATTATGTTTTTTTGAATAATTTAGTTTCAGAATATATATATATATATATATATATGTCTAACATTTGAACTTAAAATATTTATTAAATAAAAGTAGCATATTTTATAAGTACGTGTAAGTCTTATTATTCATTGATCCATTAAATATATATCTGCAGTCCCAAAATCAAAAGATTCAAATGTCATTAATTAATATCATTTGTAAAAGTATGGATATTTTTGGAGAAAATGATATTTTCATTAAAAATATAGAAAAAATGAAAAAGAGTAGGGTTGACCCCTTATGCGAACACCTACGTCCGCCCCTGCCATCCGCAGCAAAAGTTTGGTGGACTTGTTCCTGACTAGGTCAAAGGCTCGTCCTCGTCTCCTTTTATCCATTGGGGAACACGATCCCAAGAGTGTTTTATCTTCTCTGCTCCTGACCATGACAAGAACGACAATGACAAAACCTCCACGATAATGTCCAGTTACCACATGACGAACGTTGAACCCGGCTACTACTTGGCCTCTGGTTCAGTCAACGGTTTCGTCTGCTTCATAGGTGTTGGTTCTGGGCTCCGCGTTTGTAGTCCGATAATAATTTATAATCCCACCACTAAACAAATTGTGAAATTGCCTGAGGTTACATCCAACAGAGTGAAAAACATGTACAGAATGAAAAACATGTACGCACGTCTTGGGTACGATCCAGTCGAAGATCAATACAAGGTGTTGTGTGTTGGTGACGGTCCCCTCTAAATCGAGAAATAGCCAACCGGAGCATTTTGTTTGCACTGTGAGTTCATCTCAGAAACAAGAGTGGAGAAAGATCGAGAACACAACCGGACGCAACTATCACTCCGTCTGCGGAGAGATATGCATTGATGGTGCTATATACTACGGAAATGAAAAGTCAAGAATCGTTAAGTTCAACGTTAGATCAGAGAAGATTGAGTCTATTACAACACCCCAAGAGTCCCATATCTCGAAAACATATATACCACGAGTCCACTCTTATAAATTACAAGGGAAAATTGGGCGGTGTAGATTATCACTGCATTGAAAATTCGATGACGCTGTGGGTTCTTGAGGATGCGGAGAAACAAGAATGGTCGAGCATAAGGTGTGACTTACCTTCTAGGTGGAAAGATTTACTTGGGTTTTACGTAAGGTCTAAAGGAGTGAGTCATACGGGCGAGCTTATGGTGTTCTATCCATGGTTAAACCCATCTGAACCATTTTATGTTTGCTATTATGATTTTAACAAAAAGAGTACAAGAAAAGTAGAGATCCGAGGAATGGCGGATGGTGATTTCAGACGTATCCATGGGATCGGTGAGCTAACTGATATGAAGATATCATATTTTACAAGTCACATTGAGAATTTTAGGTTCTTGTAATGTTTTTTTTTTGTAATAACTATTCACGGTTTTATTAGCTTCTTCCATTCAATTTGAAGATCATAAGTTGATTATCAGCGTTTGTTAGAAACTAATTACTGGAAAAAAAGTTGTTTCTGAAGATTATGTTGCTTTTTTGCCAAAATTTCTAGTTAGTGATCATGGAGTGTAATAAACAAACAATCGACGAGTATTAAATTCAAGAGAATTAAATAGTTACCAACAAACTAACAAAGGTCCAGAATCACTAGCATTCAAGGGCAGACAAACTAAGAAGTGACACCTGATGTTTACAGCTCAGATCAATAGGTGGTGACTACGTATACAAGACGTTAAAAAGCATTTCGTTATTACACTGGGATCTCGACAAAAGAAGTGGAAAAACATTGAGAAAGTCATTAAATATCCTTACCACTTCATGAAAGACGATATGGTGCTGCATACTATGGATTTGGTCATAAAAGAATAGCTAGATTCGATGATAAGTCCGAGAAGATTGAGTTTATTCAAGGACCCAAAGACTATAACGCACTCTCATGTTATCCAAGACTTATAACTCACCAAAGAAAAGTAGCATGTTCAAGGTATGACTTACCATTCATCTGAGATGGTTATGTGGATTGTGCAAGATACTAAGAAACAAGAATGACATGTGATGTGAATCGTGAGTGGCAAGATCTCTGTTAACTGAGGAGACAGTTTTGTTCACCGGAGAAATTCAAACCAACGAGGCTATAGTTGTTTCAAGATCCTGAAAGTCATCTGAGCTCTTTTGTGTTTACTATTGCTATCTGATTGGTGAGCGTGTTAGTGTTGTGATTTCTCTCTTGGCTTTGACCTCTCCATTCACGGCGAGCCTCTGTTTTGTTCTCTTGTTCACTCAAGACTGTTTTGTTCAGTCTTTGTTTTTTCTTCACTCACTCTCTGTTTCTTCTTGTGATTGATCATCACACAAGCTTACTCTTCTCTCTTTACTCTCTCACGTTGTCGTTATTCTTGTAGACAGAGAAGAGATATTATATTTGTATGTATATATTGTTATTTTCTCGAACTCTTTTTTCATATTAGAATCGGATCATCTTTCTACAGCAACACACATACATACTTATAGTAGTTTTTCACTAACTACTACATACATATGCACTTTAACAACTAAAGTCTAGCCCTTACTTCTACTAACCACTCTTAACAACTCTAACAACTACACCTTACTACGTAGACTTTAACCAACACAACACTCTTTGTTGTGTTGGCTTTGTCTAAGCACATGGCTAGTTGCATCTTGACTTTATTTGTTGCGACTAAGTCACAACTCAATTCCTCTTTGGTTTGTAACCAATGTCAAGTGGCATCTTCTCCCACGGTGACTTTCTATTTCTACGTGACTCTCCTTGGTCACTTCCTTTTGTTCTTTTCTCGTGTGGAAAGTTTTCTTGCTTCCACTTCTTTTGTACATATTAATCAAAGGTTCAGTTCCAACACTTCCTCATGAATCCATTGATTAAAATCTTCTCGTTCTTCTCTTGTGATTCTTGTCTCCCTCTTGAGAGGAATCTCCTTTTTTTTTTAACACAAAGAGAGGAATCTCCAAGAGCTTCTTTTTGTCCATCTTGCTTTCTTTCTCTTAGGTAAGCAAGTTTTCTTCTATGGTTTGTTTTCTTGGCTTCGATGTTGCTTCTTCCGGGTTTGCTACTTGTTTGGTTTGTTGTCTTCTTTGATCATCAACATGTGCTTTTTTTTTTTAACCATCGCCTTGTCTTCTTCAACATGGGTCTCTCGCTTCTCATGAGCCTTATTTTGTGCACTTTTTCTGGAAAGGAAAAAAAAATATTGAAATCAGTTTTTATTTATCCTTATTTTGTGCACTTTTCCTTCTTTCCGTTTATATATATTTCTTTTAGCTGATACTTTTGTTTTATTTTTATACATTATCTAGGGTTGTGGAATTCACCACCAAGCGGTCGTCATGGAATATAGGCAACAGTCTCTTTTGGGTGATGGAAACTGCACAAGTACCATTCCTCTCGATCTCCTAGTTGAGATACTCTATCTACTCCCTCCCAAATCACTTATCAGATTCCAATCCGTGTCAAAGCTGTGGTTCTCTACTATCCGCAGTAAAGTTTTCGCAGACTTGTTCCTGACTAGGTCAAAGGCTCGTCCCCATCTCCTTTTATCCTTGAGTTGCTATTGGTCCAAAGAGTGTTACATCTTCTCGGCTCCTGAACATGACAACAACGACGATGACAAATCCTCCACAGTCATGGCCAGAGACGACATGATGAACTTGGAACCCGGCTTTTACTTGGACTCTGGTTCTATCAACGGTTTTGTCTGCTTCAGAGGTGAGAGACCCGATTATAATCCGATCACCGTTTATAATCCCACCACTAGACAAATTGTAAAATTGCCAGACGTTACACCCGACGGAAGACACTTGTACGCACGTCTTGGCTACGATCCAGTCGAAGATCAATACAAGGTGTTGTGTCTGATGATGTTCGACCATGAAAGGCGAAATAACCAACTGGAGCATTTTGTTTGCACTGTGAGTTCATCTAAGAAAGAGTGGAGAAAGATCGAGAACACGACCGGAGATTACTATCACTCTGTCTACGGAGAGACATGCATTGATGGTGCACTATACTACGGGGTTGGAAAGTCAAGAATAGTTAAGTTCAACTTTAGATCAGAGATGATTGAGCTTATTAAAACACCCAAAGAGGCGAAAATACACCGAATCACTCTTATAAATTACAAGGGGAAACTGGGAGGTGTAGATTATTCTTGCACTGAAAATTTTATGACATTGTGGGTTCTTGAGGATGACAAGAAACAGGAATGGTCGAGCATGAGGTGTGACTTACCTTCTACGTGGGAAGATTTACTTGGGTTTTACGTAAGGTCCAAAGGAGTGAGTCATACGGGAGAGCTTATGGTGTTCAACCCGTATTTAAAGCAAGAGTTAGAGTCATCTCAGCTATTTTATGTTTGCTATTATAATTTTGACAAAAAGAGTATAAGAAAAGCAGAGATCCGAGGAATGGTGGATGGTGATTTCAGACGTATCCGTGGGATCGGTCAGCTTAATGGTCTTATGACGATATTATGTTTTCCAGGTCACATTGAGAATATTAGGTTCTTGTGATGGTTTTTTGTAATATTTATTATTCAGGGATTTTAATTAGCTTCTTCCATTCAATTTCATCATGAGTTGATTATCAGCGTTTGTAGAAACCATTAGTTCCTGGAAATTTTTTTTTGTTTGTTTGTTTGAAGATCTTAGATTGCTTTGTTTTTTGTCAAATACTCTAGTTAGTTACGAACAAATTAACAAAGGTCCAGAAGCACTAGCATTCTAGATTAACAGACAAACGAAGTAGAAGTGGCACCTGATGTTTACAGCTCAGATCACTATATCAAAGGCTTACAGATTAATCGATAGTGTCACAATGAAGATACAAGATCATCATCACACAGGAGTGAGTCGTATAGGTTTATTATGTTTCAACATTTGTAACAAACAATCAAACCACATCCCATGGTCCAAAAAACATGAGTGAATTGGCTAGATATACAAAAGAAATATAAATATTACGTAGTTACCCAACAACATAGAGGCAATGAACCCAACAAGATTAAAAATTAATAATAATTTTGTATCTATTGTTTTGGGCAGTTACCTGATATCTATGTTTCTTTTGTATATCTAGCCAATCCACTCATGTTTTTTGGGACATCTTTAGACAACTAATCTGAATACCAGTTAAATAAGATTATTATTAATTTTTAATGTTTTATCATATTCATATGGTTTGTAATAAGTTAAATTTCTAAACATTGATCACAGAATTTTCGATGTCGAATTTTTACAGTTTTACTAATTTATAATCGTTTTAAAAACTAAAATATAATATTATATGAAAAATCGAATTTTTATTATATAGTTAATGTCATTATTTAACTTATTTCAAAGATATATAGTTAAGGAAAAATTATAGAGAATACAACAAATTTTTTATCAATTATTTATTATTTAAAATTGTCATATATTTTAATAATATTGTGTAGTTCTGTAATTTTCATTTAAAGAAAAAAAAGAAAAATATTTTTTTATAGATTATTAAGTAAATTTATGATTAATTTAATGAAAAAAATATTTAATTTGATAGACTAATCTATTATCTTAAAAAATGTAAAAATCATTATGTTGGTGAAAAATGACATAACTTTTTATAATGTTTTCAAAAAAAATAATATGGGACAAGTTAAAAAATATTTTTTTTCATTATTGCCATTTTATTATTACTTTTTCGGTCTTTACTTCTTTTTCAGTCGGGGTCACTTTTTTTTCTTTTTCTAAATGATATTCTTTTTATTTTCGTACCTTTTTTGTTTGTATCTCTGTTTTAAGATGATGAGTATCGTGATTGGGCTGGATGCTTGTAACTAGCTACTTTTCTTAGATCCCTTCTTCTTCTTCTTCTTTACCAATATGAAGTCAATCATATCTTCTTTGTTTGCTCTCTCTTTGCTATCACTATCATCAGCCCATGCTCAATGCCATTTCCCAGCAATCTTCAACTTCGGCGACTCTAACTCCGACACCGGCGGTCTCTCCGCCGCTTTTGGCCAGGCTGGTCCTCCTCACGGCTCTTCCTTCTTCGGCTCACCCTCAGGGAGGTACTGCGACGGTCGCCTTGTCATTGACTTCATAGGTAAAAAATCAATTAAATCAGTACACTTATCAAACGTTTGTTAATGCGTTTTAAATGATTTTTGTCTCCGCTTTCTTGGCGCAGCGGAGAGTCTTGGATTGCCATATCTAAGTGCGTTCCTAGACTCGGTTGGTTCGAACTTCAGCCACGGCGCTAACTTTGCTACGGCCGGATCTCCCATCAGAGCTCTCAACTCCACTCTTCGTCAAAGTGGTTTCAGTCCATTTTCACTCGATGTTCAGTTCGTACAGTTCTCCAATTTTCACAACAGATCCCAGACCGTTCGCAGTCGCGGTACGAGCCTCTTCCTCACTCACTTGTATCGTTGAGATAAGAAAGAGATAAATGTGTTTGACTTGATATGTTAGATTAATAATGTACTAACTGAATTAGGAATGCTAAACTGGTTACGATTTGGTTTTACCAATTGGTTACGATTTGGTTCAGATATTTTATAGCTAAACTGTCCAAATTTATCAGAAAATATTCCAAAATACCTAAAATCCTCACTATATACCCGTTTAGATTTGGTTATTTTTAACTAGTTTGTGCTAACAAGCTAGTGTTAGAGAAATAAAGTTTTTTTGGACACCGTAGTACACAGTGGAATAATATTTCAAAAACGTCGAAAACTTCATAAACGTTTCGAATGGCAACAACTAGCGTTTTAATTTTATCCAAATGTGAAAAAGTGGTTTACTATTTACCACCAAGTAAAAAAATGTAACAGGAGGAATTTATACGACCATGCTGCCTGAAGCCGACAGTTTCTCTCAGGCGTTGTACACTTTTGACATCGGACAAAACGATCTCACTGCTGGTTACTTCGCCAATAAAACAGTGGAACAAATTGGAACAGTAGATGTTCCTGAGATCATCAGCCAGTTCAAGAATGCTGTCACGGTCAGCCTCTCTGTTTTATACTCTGTTCCAACCAATGCCTTTGCTTAAAAGTGATTATCATAAATGTGTTTGTTATTTTTGTTGAATAGTATATTTACGCACAAGGAGGGAGATACTTTTGGATTCACAACACAGGACCTATGGGTTGTTTAGCGTATGTGATCGAATGGTTTCCGCTTAAGGCATCAGACTTTGATTCACATGGATGTCTCTCTCCCTTGAACCATTTGGCTCAACAATTCAATGACGCCTTAAAACAAGCAGTGATCGAGCTTAGAGCTTCCTTGTCTGAAGCCGCCATCACTTACGTAGATGTCTACTCTGCAAAGCATGAGTTGTTTGTTCACGCACAGGGTCACGGCTTCAAGAGGTCGTTGGTTTCATGTTGCGGTCATGGAGGTAAGTACAACTACAACAAAAACATTTGGTGTGGGAAGAAGGTGACTGTGAAAGGAAAAGAGGTTTACATTGGAAAGCCGTGCGATGAGCCTGACAAGGCTGTGATATGGGACGGTGTGCACTTCACGCAGGCTGCTAACAAATTTATCTTTGATAAGATTGCAACTGGGTTGAGCATGGCCTGTCACAGGCAGTGACAAAACCAAGAAGAAGAGAGAAGCTTTGCTTTTTTAATGAGTTTGTTTCTATAGTTTACTAGAATTCTGAGTTTTGGCTCTTTCTGATATGAGCTTATTTAAGAGTGCAATAAGATTTTTGGTGAGATAAGCTTCATCATTATCAACCCAATTTTACATAATCAATCAACTCTACAAAGGATGCAAAACATCATAGAATACAAGCATATTTATATGGAGGATGATCGAATAAAAATACCTATATTAAATTAGTTTATATAACAATATTGATCACCAAACAAATAAAATCTACTATTACTTATACTATGTAAAATATAATATGATACTCTCTAAGTTTTATAATACTTGATATTTTTGTCTTAGTGCACAAAAATTAAAAAAACTTCTAAGAGTTTAGAACTTGGTGTCTCCTTGATATTCTCAATATATAACTTTGTTCCCATCAAACTCCTAAACAGTGCCGCTCCGTTCCTATCGGAGACCCTAACTGAGATTTAAAAATTTGTCCTTAGTTATTAGTTATTACTCTTAACCAAATGTCAACCTTTTCATATGATTAAATTCAAAAACAACAATGAAAACATATAATTATCTTTTAACAAAAAGTAAATGAGAAAAACAGAGTAATTTCAATAGAGAATCATTGTGTTAAATTGTGTTAAGAAAAGAAAACTATTGAGGTTTAAAAAACACTTGAAACACACAGAAAAAATAAATAAGAGATTTCAGTTTTGGAGTTTAAAATACGAATCCTAACCCAAAACTAACCCAAAACATATAAGAATCTAAACCAAAACGTAAAATCTTGCCCACGTAACTTAAAAACTAGACAAAAGATTTTAGCCCAAATTATTTGGGCCCTAATCGGTCGCTTCCTTTGCTTCCGTCATGGGCCGGGCCTGCTCCTAAACATAAAAATCATTTTTTCCCTTTAAAACGTGAAAACAAGAAAGGAAAGAGAACAGTTGCTTCTAAAAAGATCTGTTACTGTTACTGGATCATCATCATAGAGACGTATATGGTCATTCACGGCGATTCCAAGAAAAGTCCAATTATGGAGAGGTAAACGACAGAAGGGGTTGGAAATTGATGCCAAGTGATTTAATTTTCTTTTCTTTCTAAAGGCAATCAAGTGATGATTTACTTTCACTTACAACTTTTCCAATAATATGCACCATTAGATTTTAGTATTCCAAATACATTTTAGCCTCACCATCTTCAATTTTTTCTTCTTCTAAATATATAACAAAAAAGGAAAGAAATGTATTTCTTCTCCTAAATATAGAACAAAATAATAATAATCTCTATTATAAAAAAAAATAGAAATTGATTGGAGTGATTTTACCTCTAAATATTACTATAGAAATAAATATATAGATGAATTGGAAATGCTCTTAAAACAACATTTTAATTCCTAGTGAACATTTTGATTTAAAAAAAAACTTTTAATAGTTCTGAAGAGATAACTGGCTATAGTGGAAAGTTAGGTTTGGGTTCGAATGATGGATCAGTATTAAAAGATGCAAGAATGTGTTAATGTATTGGTCTCCTAGTCATGAGTCACCATATGTTCTAAAAAATTAGAGTTCCCATGTTTTCAAACATTTTTCATGCTTAGACTATTTTTGTTTGATACTAATAAACAAAAATTGAGCGAACTAGAGTTGGTATACTTTATATTTTACTAATTTAATAAAAGTATTACAGATATTAATAAATAAACTATTAAATATTGGTGTTTTGTGTGTATGGACTTTTAAAGCTTTTACAAGTTATTGGAGGTTTTCGGACGTCAAAATGAAACTCAAAAGTTTTAGGGACATTTGACTGTCTTCATGCACTGGAAATCTGCATGAGATGGAGGTTTCCCATGATTCGATCATATGCTTAAATTTGAACATAAATAACTGAGAATGTGAGCTTTGATCTTTCTTAGTGTTTTGAGGTGAAACCAACGATTAAATTTCAAATATGTTACAAGTAAATGAAATTAGTCTGGTGGAAATGGAACAAGCTGAAAAAAGGAGAGGTGATCGATCTAGTGATTGACCTGCCAAGTTAACTACACATGGTTGGTCTATCAAGACGGAATATACCAAGAGCTACCACGCAACGGAGGAGCCGCCCAAACCGGTCGATCATAGTAGGCATCTGATAGACGAGAAGCGCTTGACTGATTGACTGAACATCATCCATGGTGACGATTGACTGAACATCATCCATGGTTTATTTATCACCTCAATAAGTAAAAGGAGGCTCCAGACATTTTTCATATTCGACAATAATTCTTTTGGAAAATCCCTAAACGACCTATATTCTTTACTAACACACAAAAATCATGCCATAGTTTTCTTGTTTCATAGTCTTTGTTATTTTTCATCAATTCAATACTTTGCGCGAGAGGATTTCATAATCATCGATATTTAGTAGTTTAAAATCTTTTTATTTTTTATTTTTTTATTTTTTATTGAACACACTCTTTTTATTTTGTGCAATCATTTATCTGCGCTATGCTTTCTTTGACCAACAACTAAAAGTTTTTGTTGTTGCCAACGACGGAGGCGGACCCAGCATTAGTTTTAATAAGGGCGTTCAATGTACTGCATTACTCAAGAAAAAAATAATAATGTGGAATGGTGTTAAGTTGGAATCAAACCCAGGTTTTAAGAGTGTCAACAGGTGAAATCAACTATCAGAACTACTTATTTTCGTAACATATCAACCCAAAAAAAAATATTAACCCAAATAAAATATCTTACATTTATGGGTGTCATATTACACATAATCTTACTAAAAGTTTGCAAAATTCAGAAACACAAACTTTCCATTTATGTACCAGAAAACTTTACAAAAACATTCTAAAACACACACACCAACAACATTTCATATCGTAAAATCATAACCCAAAGGAAGAAGCGAAATGGAGTAACCACGATGAACCTTAGAAGATTCCATGTAACTTCTTCCATTAACATGATCAAACAAAATATTATGTTGATGGGGTGCTGGTCTGTCTAATTCTCGGTGCGCCACGTCGGCATCACCAACAAGAGCCCTGGTCCGTTTTTGCATACTCATCAACACGTTATGCCACGTGTTAACCCTTGACCGGACCTTCCCGTGAACACCAACGTTCATCTCCGACAAGTCCTCGCCTCTCACGCCCATCACTTCCTCTGGTTTAGCACCGTCGAGGATCCAGATAAGACAAGAACAGAACCCTTTCGAGATCTCTGAGTCGCTGTCTGCTTTGAACCTCATCCTACCGAACTCGTCGATCTTGATCTCCAACCATACCTGAGTCGTGCATCCCGTGACTCGGTTCGCCGGAACACGAGCCGAGTCGTCGAGGGGAGCTAGAGCCGCTGCGTAGCTCAAGAGACGTTTGACTCGGTCGATGGGCTCCGTTAAGGATCGGAACTCGGATGCGAGGAGGTGGAGCTTGTCGGCCGAGGTTGGTGTTGTTGTTGTTCCCAAGGGAGCTTCGACGAAAGCCGTGGCAAAAGAAACAGGAAAGTCGTGGTTTGGAGCTTTTGGATTCTGTTTCGAACCGAAGTTAAGATTGATGTTGGAATCGTGCATGCACCTGATCCTTTTAGAAGAAAACTTAGGGCTATGGAAAGCTTTTAAAGTTGGTCTTGAGATAGAACTAAGAGGATGAGAAGCAAGGACGTTCAACGACGATGAGTTCATGTTCGGTTACAGGGTAGAAGAAGACGAGGGAGAGAGAGATATTTAAGGATGATCAGAGGAAAAGTCCTTGAACTACGCGACGGAGAGAGGATGGCAATTAGAAAGTATTCTCTATAACGCGCCAAAACATTTGTTATTGTATTTTTTTTATTTGGTTTCTAAATTTGTTATAATGGTGAATTATTTTAATATTACACTATTTTTAAGCTTTGATTATTTTTATCCAAGAATTTGCATCTTTCAAAAATTATTTTCAGAAGATGGCAATTAGAAATCTATTTGAGTTTTCTATAAGAGCATTTGGATTTTAATCCTTTGTATAATAAAAAGCATCATCCACGTGGAAATTCTTTTTCCAAAAATAATAATTGAAAAATACAGAAAAGAAAAATACATTTTTTTTCAAAGTTTCAAAATAAATTAAATAACCAACATTTTCAAAATAACTTATGACATGTGAAATAAATTTTTAAAAAGAACTGAAAATAATCTATTGAAGAAATATTTCATCCTTCATTTCTAGCTATCAATTCTATCCAAAATTTGTTCAGAATATCTCAGTCCATGTTCAAAATCAGTTGACAAATATTTCAAACTGTTTTTCTTCTCCTATATAACTTTTAGTCTATTAATTTACTCCCTGAATATCTTCTACATTATTAAATATCATGCTTATAGAATTACCTTTTATGTTTACTTAATTTATTTAAAGTACTATGATAGTAATTAAAGAAATTACTAAAATAATAATAAACTTATATCCTTTTTAAAGTATGATTGTGGAAAAGATTGCAGTTAGAGAAAAAGTATTTGTTGTCTTACTGGACAGTAGTGGCTTTAGTGGTCTAAATTATCTCCGTTTTCTTTTCTTTTGTTTTTTTTCCTCTGGGTCCAACGAATTATACATTTCACATTTGTTTTCTTTCTTTCTACAAAAAAAAAGAGTTTATGTACTTACCAAAAAAAGAAGTTTTCTTTTTGGTTTAGTACTTACACAAAAACTTGGCCAGCAGAAACTAGTTTTCTTTAAACAAAAATAAAATTAAGAGAACAACCTGTGGAATTGAGAGAATTGTTCTCAGAACCTGAAAGCACCCAATGGAGATTCTTACTCTTGGGTTCTAAAAACACATATGTGTATGTATGTATTATATGTGTGTGAATAATTGTAAAGTTCTAAAATTTACGAAAAATCTAACCAAAAGTATTTAGATTACACACACAATATACACATACACACATATGTATTTTTAGAACCCAAGAACAAAAACCCTCTATTAAAAGGTGCTCTCATAAACTATCGAGATAGAAAATCGCAATGACCATTTTACTTCTTCTATACTGATTATATCGTTGTGGAACTTGAATATTTTCTATACCACTTGATCAGGATTTTAAGTTTTAAAACGAATTATGCAAAATATTGAAGAAGAAATTTACAAATAATTCATATTATAAACTGAAATATATTTTGATACTGTTTAGAAATATGGATAACATATTAAATGTGGATTATTTGGAAACATAGATAGAATATTAAGTTTTTTTTACTTACACATTTATCCATTGAATTTACCATAGTTTAAATACTTTATTTTTGTATTTATTTCTATTTACAAAATTCTGCCACTGCATCTATATTATTAAAATTGAAGTACATTTTGAAATTGTTTGGAAACATAAATAGCATATTAAATACTTTTTTATTTACATATTTATCCACTGCATTTACTTTTTTTTTTGTTAAAGGGTTTGTCCATTGCATTAATAATAGTTAAATACTTTCTTTTTGTATTTTTTATTTACAAAATTATGCTACTACATTTATAATTAATTTAAATTAATTAATTACAATGCTTGCTGTTTCTCTTGGGTGAAAATAAAAACACAAACTGAAATATATAGTATATGTTATATAAAATAATTTTTAAATATAGTATTACCTTATTTAATTTAGTCAACTATAAATATTTTGAGAGTTCAATTTTCAAGAAAACAAAATATCATAAAATAAATATTAAGTATTTTTTATTCACACATTTATCCATTGCATTTATAATAGTTAAACACTTTCTTTTTGTATTTATTTTTATTTATAAAATTCTGCCACTATATTTGAAATTAATTTAAATTAATCAATTAGAATGGTTGTTGTTTTTTTGAGGTGAAAATAAAAACACAAACTAAAATATATAGTATATGTTATATAAAATAATTTTAAATATAGTACTACCTTATTTAATTTAGTTAAATATAAAAAATTGAGCATTCAATTTTCAAGAAAAAAAGTATCATAAAATCAATAATAATTCATAAAAAGTAATATAAAAAATCAAAAATTTTAGTATGTTGTTTCATTTTAAAATAAATTAACAAAAAAGTTTATTACATGAATAGTACAGTTACATCAAATTGCATCAAGTTATAAAATTTTAATATAAAATCATGTACAAATAAAAAAAATTATCATCAAAAATCTATACTATAAAAAAATATATTCTACTCTATATATAAATTACGTTATGTTAAACACAAATTAAATCAAAACATCCGCACGAAGACACATATCAAGTTTTAGTTTTTATTATAATACAAGGAATAGTGTCAAACATAAATCTCATAGAACAACTTAAAATGGTATAATTTAATAAGAATGTCTATAAAATAAATAAAAATATTGACTATAAAATTATTTATGTAATATATTTTTATATTTTGTAATAGTATAATTAATCGAGAATCATATCGTTTTGGCATAGTCAATAACCAATTTGGATTCCTTTATTTATTTTCTCCAAAACAAATCCAACGTACTTGCTTACGTAAGACTCCAATTCAGTTGATTAACTATGATACTTCTGAAAGATTTGAATACGACAAGTACAATGTAGTGTGATGGTGTATTAAATTACTAACGTTCCATAGGTGTGTCGGTTAATCCAACGTTTAAAAATGTTCTATTGTTGACGAGGCACACATGCTATCATATAATTAGTGCGTTGTATTATGTATTCTGTTATGTACCAGATTGTGATCGACATAACCGGACCGACCAGGACCGTACCAACCGCAGGAGATAATGCTTATCGACTGTTGTACTTATCCACTTAGGATAAACACGACCTGATGTATATATATATGTAAGACCCATGGTCGAGATTAATAATAGAAACAAATTTCCCCACTTAGTTTTACAACACGTTATCAGCACGATACGTTCTCTAAAACCCGAGCTACCAAAAACCACCAAAAACCCTAAAAATGGCGCATCTTAAAATCGCTCTATCTCTCCAACCGTAAGGATCCAGACGACGAGCCACATATCAAATTGAAGCTCTCGACGAAACCAAACCAACGCCGTGAACCTTGTGTCAATCTGATCTCAGACGCTCCCTCACGCTCTGTTTCAATACGCGCCGCCAGTAACCCTAAAAACCCTAATTTCGGCACAACTTCAAATCGATCGATCTCTTCAACCATGAGGAACCAGACGACGAGTAATATATCAAATTAAAGCTCTTGACGAGACGAATCTAACGCCGTCGGCCTCGCCTCTATCTGACTCCGGACGCGTCCTCACGCTCTATTCTAAGACGCGCCGTCAAGTGATCTAAAACCCTGAAATTCTAAAACTCATTCGACGACTTCAAACCGTTCGTTCTCTCAAACCGTAAGAAACCAGACGACGTGTAATATATCAAATTGAAGCTCTTGACGTGAAGAATCCATCGCCGCAAACCTCGTATCAATCCGATCTCAAACGCGCCCTCAAGCTCCGTTCCAACCCGCGCCGTCAACTACCCTAAAACCCTAATCAAAAGCCTAAACCGCAGCCTCTCTTTATACTTTGTTATTTTCTGCGATTTACTTCATCTATCTATACTAACTTATTTTGATTCATTTTTGATTAAGGTTTCTAAAGATACAAGAGGTTTTTGATCAACCTAAGACACGCGACCAGCTTCTGATCCGTTCCGGTCATGCAGTTCGCGATCCGACTTGTTCCAGCTCTCGGTGGTCCAAATCTACACTTCAAAGTTCTAAAGGTAAACTTTGAAACCTAAAAGAACTCATAATCGAACATGGTTGATTGATAAAGGAATGACCATTAAAATTTTGCAAAACCCCAAATCAAACCCTAGCAAAGATTAATAGGTCCAAACCCTTCCATGAGTAAATCGAAACTCTTAAACCAAAAGTTCGATATGAGATTGTTTTACAATTAAAATCAAAACCACAATGGTTTCTGAATCTCAAAACCTCTTTGATCTTAATGATCAAATCGATAAAACCTAGAAATCGATCAATCCCCTTTAAAATCTAAATCTGATCGATTTCATCAAAAAAAAAAAAAAAAAAAAAAAAAAAAACCCTATTTTTTGATTAACTTGAAATTCGATTGTCTACTTGATTGTTTGATAGTAAATTTCGAAAATATAAAATTTTCATTTATAGAAAGTTTCAAAAATAGAAAGTTTTCATTTATATAAAGTTTCGAAAATATAAAGTTTCCATTTTTAGAAAGTTTCCATTTTTAGAAAGTTTCCTTTTATAGAAATTTCTTTTTCTGAAATTTCTTTTTATAGAATTTTATGGGAAACTTCTCTGATTCATTGATCATCTATAAATGTTTTCTAAGATTGCATCATAACTTCGATTATTTTGCTTGCATCAATACTTATTAAAAAAAAAAATTCTTTCTTTGGTGCGTGTGATAAGAAGTATTGATATTGATATGAATAATAAAATTTTCTAAAAAGATTACTTAACATAAATTAAGACATGTTTTGGATAATGTGATTTCAGATGTCGAATTTCGAAACTTCAGATTATACTACCCTAAAATCTTTATGGAGATAATTGATTGAAAATGGCAAATGAACACTTCAGTAGTCCTGATGTCAAGAGGACTCGGACAATGTATTAATCAAGGTAATTATGTAACTGAAAGTGAAAAAAAAAAAAAAAAAGCCATAACAATTATGTGCTATCATCTCACTAAGGATCTGAGAGAGCAGTATGAAAATACTAGGGATCCTTATGACTTCTGGTCAAAACAAAACTTCAGATTCTCAATGGTATTATGGCAAAAGGCCATAGATGAATGAAAGATTCTCAGGTTCTAGGATTTTGAATCCGTTGACAAATATCATTCTGCTCAAATGAGAATCACCTATAGTTTTTAAACTATGTGCTGAAGTGGTAACAGAAGAGGACTTATTTTATATGAACTATTCCACATTTCATTCAAAGGATATGTTGTTATCACATAAGTCTAAAAGGTTTCACGACCTATAAAGACTTATTATCATGCCTATTGGCAGCCGAGCAAAGAAAGCAGAAAATTCGAGATACCATCAACTGATTGATAAAATTCAGTAAACATACATTGAGAAACAAGACAATGATATGAAACCTCCTGAAAACATTGAGGATGAAAATGATATATAAGAAAAATCTGAGGAAGCCGTATGGAAAATATAAATTGTGAGGTTGGCTTACACATTGATTAAAGAATCAAAGATTCAGACATTCTGATTTCATGTTTTATGTTTTGATTTGATTTGCTTGTCATTTATAAAATTTATAGCAATAATAAAAGTTGATTCTGGTCTTATATTATCTTGCTTGATTGGCTTGATAATTCCTTGATTGATAAATGACAAATAAAAATTTAGAAAATGAGTATAGTAATTAAAAATCATCCGACCAAAGGCATTGCCTAAAAGGGACATGAATTATTCACCCAAATAAAAGTCCCATTTGAGTTATAAAATTTTGAAAAGTGAATGATTTCCACATTGAACCAATGGGCAAAGGAAATATAAGTTCCTTAAGATTATAAAGAAAGTAAAAATTGCCCAAGGCATAAAAATGGTCAAGACTGTACTCCCAACTGATCTAAACTATGCTAAAATATCAGTATGATAAAGGCAAAAGGCCTAGGTAACCAGATAGGTTGACCACGAAATTTTATACACTTTATGGCATGACTGGACTAGCCATCCAGGTCTTTAAAATTGATGCAAAGATTGATATCGAGAAAAGGCACAAAAGAGTTATCCCATAGAATCTCACGTTGTGTAACATGTACACAAGGGAAACTCAATAGGCTATAATGTTCCAAGTATCTAAAAGATTTATAAGCATGTTCATGAGGGGGAGAAATGACACTCCCGTGGTACATGAACAACACTAAAAATCCGAGTGATATGGTCTATGACCATGATAGAACTTGGCCGAATTCTTTGTGATACAAAGATCACTAGCTAATGCTTGGGAACACATGGATTTACATGTAATAAAAATATGCATCAGGCCATATAAAATGAGCATAGATATTCCCATCTAAAGATGATAAAGGGTCATGATCCAGACATAGACCATCCTAAGAGATTATGTTTAGACCACCACAATAATATGTGCCGTTTAGGATGAAACCTCATAAGAAGATGAGATAAGATTGGGAATATATGTTGGATATGAGAAAGCTTTCTCCCACGATTTTATAAGAAACCTTGAGCCAAATATGGGTGATCAGATTAAGGCAAGGTTCACGGATTGTATGATTAAATCCGACTATCCAACATCAGGGGGAGAAAGAAATAAGCTGGTACAAGTATAAAGAAATGGAATGATATTAACCATCCTTGTCTTGGCAAGATCCTCGGACCAGAGAATATGATTTAAGACGTCCAAAGAAAGATCATACAAAGCTAGCTAAAAGAATGCCAGACAGATTAGACCCGAAAAGAAAAGAAAAAGAATGACTAAGTCATACCAGCTTAAGCACCACGAAATTAATGTCCTAGAAGAGACATAATCAAGTTGCTATAGAGTCTAAAGATAGACCAATATGTTCCATAAGATAAGGAACCTCAGAAATGAAAAGAAAGGTGCATAGAAATGACATATCTGAGGTCATAAGAGAAACCAGACCAGACATTGAGATAAGGCTGCGCAGCTAAACATCTAAGATACCAGACCATGTAGTTTGGGACGCCAAACTGCAAGGTAAATGAAGGTTCTTAGTAAGAATGAAATCTCTAATCGATTAGTTCATGTCTGGAACACAATGGAACACTATAAAAGAAGTGTCGACACATAAAAGATAAAGATGCATAAGGAAATAGCACTTGAGTTTAAAAGATATAAGCGAGGATCAGAACCCACGAGAATACAAGAATGCATTCATAGACTAAAGAAAACCGTGGGGGTTCAAAGAAAGATTCAAAGAATCTATAAAAGAGATGGGTGTATTGGCCATATATAGAAACACCATCTGATAAGATAAAACCAGTGAAAATAGGTCTTGTGTGGGAAAGGAAAAGAAATCGTGAGACATGGACTAAGGTGTTCATATTCCTATTTAAAGTATTCAAGGAATGGCTTGATTACACAAGGATGCTCACAGAGACCAAAGGAACAGATTATAAGGAGATATACTCCTATGTGGTGGATGCTACTACAAATTCGAAAAGGTCTGGATATAAGTAGAAAGAAATGTAGTAAGTAGCATATTGATCACTGGATAAAGAAATGATAAAAGTATCAAAAAGATGAGAAGAAATTCTCATAGAATAGTTTTGTTCCTAAGCTATTCATGGACTGAAACAAGGCAGCTGCGAATGATAGACTAAGAAAATAATTAGTACAACCAGTCCATATATCCCTATAGAGGATATTATAATTCCTTGTGTTATGTTTATAACAAACTAACCTAAAGAGAGGTTCAATGATTTCAATGATACAAGTTATCAATTGATTAAACATGCTATGTCTTACATATGGTAAAACTGCAGAAATTATCATAGCCGTGTGAGTGTGTGAATGATTAAGTCAGCACGCCTAAAGTGAGAACCATAATCTAAGATAGTGACCAGAAGCATACCTGGTCGTGGCTTAATAAGTATAGTATTGCTAAAGGCAAGAAAAGATCGATAGCTATGTATAAAAGACATGAGTGCATTTGACTGCGAATTCATAGTTTGATGAGTTCCATTGCAGCAAATAATTATTTATGGTTTTACCTTAGACACTCATGGTAATGGACGTGTATAGACAAGGTCTATAACATAACATTGATCGACAAAAGGAAATAAAGAAAGACTGGCTACAATGGATAAAACAATTGGCACATACGAAGATAAATAAGTCCAAATGGGCAAAAGATATAAAGAGAAGTGGTTCGTATGTGTTTGGGTCAGAAGACTCAATATATATTGAATGTCCATGTTTTGATAAAGCCATATAACCAAAGTATATCCGTTGGACATGAAAAGGACATGCAAGTAAAGTTTTATTGCAGAGTTTTATTGCAGACTATAAAGTCCATCCAAGCATCGTTCGAAGCGCCATCAGTCCGACCATGACATGGAGTGATCAGCAGCAAAGATGTACATCCTGACCACATCTTTATGGAGTTCCAAAGACATCAAGACGTCTAACATTCACTAGTTCATTCAAAGAGAATCCAGTTGATCATCTTCACCAAGTCACATGCAGCTTCAACGTTCAGGAAGACTCGGATACCAGATGGAATGCGTCTACTACAGTGATGCATTCATCAGGGGGAGTTCATGTGTTGTACTCTTTTTCTTGTCCATGGTTTCCCATTTTGCCACATTGGTTTTGGGGTTTTCCAGGAGAGGTTTTAATGAGGCAACATTAAGCATGCAACGAACCAGTACCGGATGTGTCGATCAAGGGGGAGTGTTATGTACCAGATTGTGATCGACATAACCGGACCGACCAGGACCGTACCAACCGCAGGAGATAATGCTTATCGACTGTTGTACTTATCCACTTAGGATAAACACGACCTGATGTATATATATATGTAAGACCCATGGTCGAGATTAATAATAGAAACAAATTTCCCCACTTAGTTTTACAACATATTCCATTTTGTTTGGAAATATAATAGACCGAATATTTTAGTACGAGCAAAATGATAGCAGCACCTTTTCATCTTATTTATAAATATTAAATAATGATACACTATAAGGACATAATTTTAATACCATAGATATTCGTTGAATTCTTCGTTTAACAATTAGAAATCATTTTCAAAAAACACAATATTCGTTGTAAAATGAACCGTTTCTTATATAAAAATGCAATTTATATGATATGATTATGAAAAATGTAAAAGAAAAATTAGCGGGAGTTATATATACATAGGTTGTGTATAAGCAGAGACCTCAGTCTATAGTCTTATATATTCTTTTTGTATATCAAATATATCCTATTTTTACATAGGTTATGTAGAAAATCGTTCGAAATTTTGTCGGTTTTGCTTTGTGAAAGAAGATGACTATATGATCTGCTCTTTCGTTATTTCATTAATCCTTTTCAATATATAGCTCAATTTTACTTTTATCCTTTGCTGATCAATAAAACTGAAATTTAAACCAAAAAGAAAATGCAATATTTTAGTTGCAAAAAAAAAATGCAATATTTATACGGGGATTAGTTTGGGTTTGCGGAGTGATATTTTGTTCTAATAATGGACTGATTTAGAAGAGTGGGGTAGTGTGAGTTCAGTCAACTGAAGAACCGATTTCAAAGAGAGCGGCTATATATTATTATGAAATAGATTGCAAAACAAAATACGAAATGTTTTGGATCATTTGAGGTTTGATGTTAAATGCAGAAGATACGGTGAACGAAATTTAAGGCCGCCTCTAGGATGACAATCTATGTGGGAGGTACGTGCATATATCGCTCTCTCTTTTAAACGACTCCTTTTTCCCACAATAATTCTTTTAGTTTCTCTTAAAATTAATTCCGAGAAAATCAAAAGCATATTCGATTCGATTACCGATTCTTTGGAGCCCATAATGTCGGAAAGAGACTTGGGAGATCGTAGTTAAATAATAAGTCGTCATAGCTAACGGTTGCACTGGAGTGTCCCAGCTATAAACAGTTTGTTTTTTCCTTTAACTCTATTATGTATGTTTTAATATTCGTACCATCTTTCTTGTATAGTGTTAATTTATCATAAAGAATCTAGCTGGTGACTAAAAAATGAAAAAAATAATGCATTTTTTATTATTCCTAATTTGTTTTACCATTTGTAAAAAATAGTTTTCTTTTGTATTCCTTCTCGTTTTTTAATTTTAGAGAAATATAGAACAAATTTGTTACTCACCAAAATTGATAAAGAATAATGTTCTTCTTCATTATGATTTTATTTCTCTACGGGTTTTTTTTGGTGTAACATTTTTTTTCCTATGCATTTTCCCTGTTCATTCCTAATATTCCTGAACGTTTTTTCCCTATTCATTCATAGAGTTTGCGATGTCACTTATAAATATATAATTGTACGGTCTGATTGGTTTCATTTGGACGGGATTGTAATGGGTAAATATTACCTACAACAATGCCGGCGATGGTATAAGAAAGCATTGTAAAAATGTGCATGACCGTAAATTCATTTTTTTTTCTATGTTGGTAATACCAACTTTTATTTTATTTAATAATTAAAAAAATAATATAAAAAAGGGCAATTGATCAAATACCCACATATCAGAAGCATGTATTGGCAATTTACCTATTGATTGACATAAAGCAATTAGATCATATCATTTATTCATCAGAATGACGAGAATGCCCTTCAGTCTCTTTCTCTTTAACTTATGCTTCTTTTCCTCTCGTCTGACATCCTCTTTCTTCTGGTCCCACCTATTTTTCAAACTCCACATTTTTCTTCCTGCAACATATTTTATCTTTTTTTTTTCTTCCTATTCCACTTCTGATCCAACTTATTTTTTTCTTCTCTTTCATTTCTCAATCAAGTTCTATATTATTAAAGCAGAATCCCTACTAGGATTCTGCCCTTAATTTTTGTAGTTAATTACAAAATCTTGCCACTCCTATATTTATGCATAAAATGATTATTTAATTTTGACCATAAATATAAACAAATCGTTTTTATTGCATTTAATCCACAATATTACAGCATTTAATATCTCATTCTCTCAAGATTGCATTAACATTGCTTTCCGATTTTGTTAGTAAATTATTTTTGTATTAATACACCATACTAACACTTTTAAAATATAGTTATTTGTTCAAATCAAATTTTAATCTAAAACGGATTACATGCTTGGTTTAACATTAACTAACATGTTTTAAAAATTTAAAGTATCTAACTATATTCAAACATTTCCTAATACATATCAAAATAACTCATAATTAAATTATTATATCAATTAATAAAGATAGTAAATAACCTAATTCATAAATTACTTTATAAACCATAAATTAATATAAGTAATATATACTATTAAAGCAGAATACTATAAACTATTTCAAACATTTCTATAACTGAAATACTATATATGCATTATTTTTAATCAACTAAACAAAAGTGGCCCTTATATAATTTCTTTCATATAATAACGTGAACAAACTTTAGTCTGAATACATATATTAGGATTTATCAGTTACACAGTGCCAACTAATTGTATATACACACCATGATTTCTATATATATTTTTTATATAAACGTATACAAAATGAATATACCAAGCAATTTATCTAAGCTTCATCACAATGTATCAATTGGCAACCCACAATTTATATAAGCTTTCTATATGTAAGCTCTATGGTAAAATTGAAATTCCCCCTTTATAAATTCTATTTTATCTAATTAAAAATCTATATTATTGAGTTATAGGGTCGACCTCGGGTGAACCGTAGGTCGATAGTTTAAATAAGCCTTTAATATATAACTATAAATACAAATATTAAAATAAATTAAAAACCATGTTTAAAAATATAATAAGGATTCAAAATCAATTATTTTCTTTATTTTCACATAAAATATATAAAAGTTAACTAAAACAATTTGTTGTAACAAAGTCGAAGTTAAGACATAAAATAAAAAATACAATAAAATGAAAACTAATAAGTATCTAATTATTTATGAAAACACTAAAATTAATTTTAAAAAATAACAATTTAAATCATTTTGGATTACATATCGGTCACTCATCGGTTTTTACCGGTTAGTCTTGGATTTTAGCAGGTTTTTAAACAATCAATTTTATTTGGAAACTCAAACCAGATTACACATCGGATTACTGAGTTTACTGATTGGACCACTGGTCCCGATCGGATACAAAAATGCTGATTTAAATGCAAAGGAAAACATGTTTGTACAAAAGAATGCAAAATTGTTTTAAATAAAAAAAGTTAAAATCAAATTAAAGAAACATTTGTAACATTGTTAATGAAAATTTTCTCACAAAATATCCCGCGCTTTCAAAGCGCGGGTCAAAATCTAGTTACAGATTAAAAAAAATAAAACCCAGTTTTAAGATTAGTTTTTCATCATTTTAACAACAGGATAACTTATTGATGAATTACCATCAAACACTTTACATTTTTTGTTAGCGACTAAACATATTTTTAATATGGTACAAATTTTGTTAACCTGAAATACTATTTGTTACACGCTACGAATTTTGTTATCAAGTTATATTTATTTATAGAGCTTTAAGCAGATCATTAACTTAATAATAAACTATATAATTTAGTATTATTTATCAATTTAATACATTATTTAATGGATAAAATATATAGTTAACCAGCTAATATTAAAGTTAACGAGCAAAATAAAAACATTTACCATGTTATAAAACAAGTTAGCATGTTAACAATAATTTATCGTATAACAAATATATTTACTTTTATATATATATATGTTTTAACGTGCTAATATTAATGTTATTTTGAGAACACAGACAATGATAAAGATCAAAACAAAATTACCAGATGTGGATACACAAACAAAATTACCTGAGAAACAAATTATGATTCCTATACCGAATAATCGAAACAACAGATCCGACAACAAAAGAAAAAAACAAACAACCCAACTGAAGAAAATGATCGACAGGAACTCACTGCTGACAGTAAGCTTTTTACTGAATCACATTTCCTTGAAACGAAATCAACTACCAAGTTCTTGTTCGATTTCAGATATATGTAGGGTTTTGGTTCACGGTAACCAGAAACGAAAAAAAAAAGAACGATATATAAGAAGAATTCACAAAAAAAATATGTGCAATTTGGTTGATTTATTTCGATTCAATTACAGATTCAAGAAGAAATGAAATTAGAGATAAAATGGAAGAAGAAAGAGAGTGTGAAACTAGAGGAAGAAGAAGACAAAAATGAAAAATCTGACTCCACTTGAGACAGCTAGATGTAGCACATCAAATAGAGTATAAGAACATTTGTGGAAAAGAATAGTGTTGTTTAGTTAGATGGGTAATAAGTGCCAAATTAGGGGAGTGGTTATGGGTATAGAAACCAATTTTCTCTATAAAAAATCTGAGTTTTCGCTTATTCCGTCAGTCCTCGACCTATCTTTGTTTCATCTTCAATCTCGTAGAGGACAAGAGAACGTACTCATTAGCTGGGTCTGAGATCGGTCAATTTGTATCCTACTTTACAATCTGGATTTTGGTTCTCTTTATTGGGCTCGGTTCTTACCTTCTCTGTTAGCTCCAAATACGGTTGGGTTTTCATTTGAAAAATGAGCCTATGGCCCAGCCCCATCAGTTGAATGAATACCAGACTTTATTAAAAAAATATCACATTTTTTTCTGAAATGTAGGTACCTAATACCTATACCATTGGCACAAATATATTAAAAAGAATAATTAAGAGTCTAGTCCACTAAGGGGCCCATTATAATAATATCTACTGCATATCATTATCAACTTCACACACATTAAAAAAAAAAAAAATCCTTTGACGGATTCAATTGCATTGCAGGTAACATCGACCTCTCTCGATTAGTTTAAACCCAATGGAAATTTCCAAAGCAATTTGATGTTTTTGAATCAGTCAAAAATCTAATTTAATAGTTTCTTGTAATTTTCCGAACTGGTTTTAATTTATCATTTCTCGCCGGAAAATCTCTCATCAGAGTTTCCTTGTAGTTCACGGCCAATGCTATAGTCCTCCTTGAAAGCGACTCTCTCAACAATATTACTTTATTTTTAAATGTAAATCCACTCGAAATTTACCTATTCAATAAAATGTGAAAGGAGAAGACTTTCTTAGAAAAAAAACAAAACAAAACTGAGATTGGTCAAGTCAATACTCTTTGTGTGTGTGTGTATATATATCTCTATCTGGATCATTCATAAAGGAGGCTACTTTCTGCTGTGTTTGTCTGAATCATTGACATATGCTTCTTGAAGTGTTGCAGGCGATTGTGTTATTCATCTTGATCTGGATTTGGTTGTCTGTGATGGGAGGAAGCAGCTCAAAGGACTCGAACAGAGGAGGGAGAAGCAGTAGGAGGTATTCAGGTAGCCCGTCTGCGAGCTCCTCCTCTGCTTCTTCTTGGGGGCATAGTGGAGACCACCAAAGCAGCTTCTATCACACACCGAGCCATCCATCTGCAAGCCCTGCACCTTCCTATAACAATCCACGGTGGCAAACTCAGAAGAATCTTGAGAGGAAGTATTCACGGATTGGTGATAACTACCGCTCCATCGATGAGGTTCGAATTACAGATCATCACTTTCTTTTGTATGAGTTTTTGTTTGATTATCTTTCTCTTAACAGGTTACTGCTGCTCTTGCACATGCTGGTTTGGAGTCATCGAATCTGATTGTTGGTATTGATGTCACCAAGAGCAACGAGTGGACAGGTTAAAGACCAAGTTGTTATCTCTCTCTATGTGTATAATAGCCAATCAAATGCTGACGTCTGGTGATGATTTTGATTTTATTAGGGGCGAGATCGTTCGGTAGGAAGAGCCTGCATTACATTGGAACTACTCCAAACCCTTATCAGCAAGCTATTTCCATCATTGGAAAGACTCTATCGGTTTTCGATGAAGACAACTTGATCCCATGTTATGGATTCGGAGATGGTAATATCCTCTTCAAAGAACTGTTTATTTCTGTGATTATAGATTTTTAAGGTTGTTTTTTTTACTGTGCAGCTACAACACATGATCAGGATGTATTTAGTTTCAATCCCAATGATACTTTCTGTAACGGGTTTGAAGAAGTTCTAATGTGTTACAGAGATATTGTCCCCCAGCTACGCCTTGCAGGTTAGAATGAGATTTAAGAGTTGCCTTTTTTCTTCTTCTGCTCATGTTCTTCTTACTCTTTGCTCTACGTTTCTTTTTTGTGATGATTATCCTTGTGGTTATGTGCAACAGGTCCAACATCTTTTGCACCTATCATCGAAAGGGCCGTGACTATTGTGGAAGAAAGTGGAGGCCAGTACCATGTTCTTCTCATTATCGCTGATGGACAGGTACACAACCGTTGTATTAGTACCATGGTTCGGTATAGGTGGTGGTAATTCAGTTTTAGCTAAAAAAAATTATTTCTTAAAATCCATCCCATTTGTACGACTAGGTTTAAAATCGATCTAAATTAGTTTAAATATGTTAAATTAAATAATAATATTAGTATAAATCTACAAATTTTCCTAATTTCTTTTGTTTTGTCTATCTAATTTTGATAATTAGTTACTGCTTAACAATTTCTTGAACACTGAACATTGATTAGAACCGTCTTGTGAGTGCGGTTATAAGCATTCTCAGACACTTGTATAGTTGTAACTGTTTGAGCGGTTTTCATTGTGTTAGGTGACAAGAAGTGTTGATACAGAGAATGGGGCAGTGAGTCCACAAGAGCAGCAGACCATTGACGCCATTGTTAGAGCAAGGTAAAAAAAAATACATACCATTTCTTCTTCATTCTCTTGATTGATCATCTCTGCTTTGTTTCTAAACTGTGATTGGATTCATGTCTGCAGTGAGTATCCTTTGTCGATAGTTCTTGTTGGTGTCGGAGATGGCCCTTGGGACACTATGAGACAGTTTGATGACAACATCCCCGCTCGTGCCTTTGACAATTTCCAGTTTGTGAATTTCACGGAGATAATGTCAAAGAACGTTGATCCAGCAAGAAAAGAGGCAGAGTTTGCGCTTTCTGCGTTGATGGAGATCCCATCTCAGTACAAAGCCACCCTTGAGCTAGGCTTACTAGGGTGAGTTGAGTAGTTTCCATATCTCAGCAAGCAGCTTATGTGAGCTCTGTGATATAAATATCTCTTTTCCTTTTTGTTTCAAAATTTACAGAAGAAGAACTGGAAACTGTCCAAACAGGTTTGCGCTTCCACCACCAACTTATGCTACTCAGTCCATGCGCAACAACAGTCCAAGAACTTCTCGATCAACCAGCTTTCAGACCAGAACACCACCACAACCATATGATAATGGTGTTGCCGCCGCCACTGCACCACTTCCAAATGCTCGTAACGATGGCCAGCTTTGTCCTGTATGTCTAGTGATACCAAAGAACATGGCTTTCAATTGTGGTCATCAGGTGCATTTTCAGTCTATATAACTTTTTAAGGATTGCACTTCAAACAAAACCATTAAAGCTTTCCTTTTGCTTTTGTTCATGACACAGACTTGTTCAGATTGTGGGGAAGACCTCCATGTTTGTCCCATTTGCCGAAGCTCAATCTCGGTTCGTATCAAGCTTTATTAAGATAAAACTCTCTCAGGGGAGCTCGAGGTGATCAGACATCTTTCAGAACACAGCTCGAGTGAGTTTTGGAACTAGTTCTCATCAATGGTTTGTGGTGGAGATATGACCAGTGTCCTTGCTTGCATTTGTAGATAAATTTGTTCAGTTTTTGCATTCTCATTGCACATAAAAACACACTCTCTCTTGTATCGTCAGGGGAGAGATGTAAGTAAAATAAAGCATCTTTGATTCTGCTGCAACAGACTCGTGTTAACAGATTTTGTACATATGAATTCTATCTTTCTTCTCTGAAGAGTCTTATTGAATGTTCGTTCCCATGATGTATGTGCACATGTCTCAGACAACATCTATACCTTACTTGTCTGAAATCTACAGTCTTCAACACTGTAGCCGTACTGAACCTGATTCACTGTACTAATTGACATCTTATGGGTCCTGTTAATGAGCTTTCGACGACAAACAGTACAAGAGGGCTACTTATGGTGCCATATCTTTGATCTTAGAGAGTAAAAAAATCGTTGCCTCGTACTAGATTTTGTCTTTATACTTTTATTCGTATAAAACGTTTCACTCACTGTTCATTGTGTATGAAGCTAAAGAGATACTTTCCCCTGAACGCAAGTCTTTCTTTTTAAGAATGCTACTTGTCCTGAGAATCAATCATTTCATTTACTGTCCCATGAACGCGACTTGGGTCTGAGAATCAACGTTTTTCAGGTTTACAATGATGGTTAGTAATCTAGACTGATTGCTCTTCATCAATAAAAGCATTGCCACAGTGAAAATAAATAAATGAATAATGGAAAAGATAAAGCTATGGTTGCACATCGTTGTATAAGATTCCTGTCAGATTGTTGAACAATCTTCAAGTACAGAGACCTCTATTTATGTCTGATCACGCAAACAAAGAGACAAGACATCTCCAAATTCAAGTCTTTTCAACACAACCAATTACCATGAACTCCCCGATGAACATCTCTGCTCTGAATGAAGATATCATAGTTGAGCAGCTACTTCGTACCCATGATCCAGACGGTCGCTGGATTGATTCCAAAACGCTGCTTCAAGAAGTAGAAGCCATCTTGAGCTTTATTCTGGAAAGTGATGTGAGCTCTCCTTTCCACCCCCTTGGGCTTGTTCTACTTGTCTAGACGCTTGCCAATTACAAACGCCACTTAATTTTCAGGTTTCTAAGCCGCTTCCGACTGAAAACTGTATGACCAACATTGAAGTTTTCGAATCAAAGGAGACACTACCATACGCTATCTCCAGAATCTCTGTTCAGGTAACACAGATCATCTCTTCCTTCTAAAAAATCAGTTCTTCCTGTAAGAATGCTTGGGAGCGGAGATCTTGAAACTCTTGAGGGTTGCAGATGCTTTGTCCATGCATGGGGGAAAATGAGATCCATACAAGAACAATGCTTTTGTTCGATCTTCTGAAAGAATACAGATGGGATGCAAAAGCTGTGTTAGTACTTGGAGCCCTTGCTGCAACATACGGAGGACTAATGCTACCAATTCATCTAGGCGTTAATGATCCCGTGGCAGCATCTATTGCAACACTCAACCAGTTGCCTATCGAGAGAACCAAGTTCAGACCATGGTTAAACTCCCTAGGCTTGCTCATTAAAGCTCTTGTTGACGTAACCAAATGCATCACTGAGTTTGAAAGACTTCCATTTAAACAAGCGAAGCTAGACAGCAGCATTGTGGGAGAAACCATGTCTAACATCCGTCTGGCTACTTACTGGGTCGTCAAAAGTGCACTTGCATGCCTGCAGCAGATCCCTTATTATTTCAAGCAGCCCCAACAGGTAACATTTTCTATACTTCTTTTGTTTCAAGCAGCCCCAACAGGTGCAGATCCCTACGAAAGGAAAAGCAGCATGAAAAAACTGTTCCTGTCATATTAGCATATCAACATTGAGTTTTCTCATGGCTAGGAATTCTCTGAAATACTCTCAGGCAACGGAATCAAGGAGAGCTGCAGGGGAGCTTTCGAGTTTGGGATATCAGTTGCGCAGCATGCATACCCGTCTCAGCAAGCAAGTTGAAGAATGCAGTACACAGATAGGTAAGCTCCAGATGTTCCGAAAGTACAGTTTTAACTATATTAAGGCAATACTATTCATCTCTGATATTGCTTTCTATATTTTCATGTCTGAAGAGGAAACAATCCATCAAAGGCTTAGAAACATTAACAGGGAGACTCATCAAGACAACCAAGAGGTACTCCAACTACTTTTCTCTCTAGAAGATGATTTGCTACTTCAACAATACTCTAGCCAGGTACAAAAAGAACAATCCTTTTTCTTTTGCATCTTACTTACCTCTTTTGTCCCATTTTTGCTTTCTTTTCTGTCTCTCTCCTTTTATTTATTTAAATATTCTACTTTAAATCCTTAAAATATACATCATCTACACACATCTCAGTATTCAGACCTCTTTTACCTTTCATCAAGACTTCTACTACCTTTTTAAACGTTAACTAATTCAATATTCTTTTATCATCCAATGGCAGATAGCTATAACTGACCTGAAAGAAAAGGTAATACTGCTTCTATTATCAAAGCCAGAACCCTTACCCACAGAGCCATTTCACTTCCTGCTTCAACAGCTATACGATCATCCTTCCAACACCAACACAAAACAAAACTACGAAATCTTATGGATTCCACTACAAACGTCCCAAAAATGGACATACGAGGAGAAGGAAACCTTCAAACTCTCCTCCAATTCCCTACCATGCATCTCAGTAAAGCGGCCATGGTTGATGAACCCCACGGTACTGAACTTCCTAAGAACAGAATGGCCGTACCGAGATGGCGAGGAGACAATGGTGGTGGTGGTGATGGATACTAACGGGAAGGTTGTGAACATGAACGCCATGGACATGGTGTTGGTTTGGGGTGTTAAAGCATACCCATTTACAGTTTCCAGAGAAGACGAGCTTTGGGAAGAAGATGATAGATGGTCCTTGAAGCTTATCCTTGATGGCATTCATCCTGACTTCAACACATGGGTACTTCAAACTTCTCTTCTACTATCATAAAGTAACACTCTTTCAATCAAATTGTGAAACCAATCAATACTCATAGGTGAAGCAAGGGAGAGAGATAATCATACTCGGAAGCGATGATTCGAATTGGGTGGATGAAACCAAGTCATTAGCACGAAGAATTCAAAATCTAGGGTTCGAGTTTGAGCTGATTGAACTCAGTACACGAACATCAGCCAAGGAAGAGAGCTCAATACAAGAGCTCTTCTGGCTCCGATTAGAATCCATCAAAAGATCGAAACTCAGACGAACCGAATCGTCGAAACGCGATCGCGTGTTCGAAGAAGTTACGGAGCTGCTTGAGTTCGATTACGGTACACGCAAGGGCTGGGCGATCGTCGGGAAGGGATCGACGGAGAAGATCGTCGGAGAGAATCTGACGGAGAGGATGAGGCGGATCTTGCGGTGGGGAGACTCCGCGGCGGGAATGAGTTTCACGGAGGCGATTCGAGTCGCGGAGGAGGAGGAGCCGTGCGAAGAGAGTCACACGGTGGTGGTGGTGGTTCCGTTTGAGGAAGGTTTGAGAGTTGTCACGTGCGAGAAATGCAAAAGGCCCATGAAGAGGTTTGTTGCCTATCAGTAAGTAAACTCACAGGCCCGTTGCTATAACACTTTAATATGGCCCGTGAAAATATGGCCCGTGATAATCTCTAATCTGTTGCTTCGTTTTCCAACAAATAAAGAAATCTAATCTCTGTTTTTTTTTCTAACATCATCTAATCTCTGTTTTGCTATCTAATAATATGATTTGAAATTTTAATACAAAGCTGTCAAAACGTTTGATTATTGTGATGAATGTTTGTTATACTGTGTTGTGTTATTGAATATGAAGAGTTTAAGAAGTTATATAGGCACAGATATAAAATTGTGCATTAAAAAAAAGAAGCATAACTAAAGATATAAAATTTATAACTACTGTCTATAAGAGTGATATGAGATTTGAGTAATCATCTTTAGGTGATATATGTGACTTTTTCGGTTGTTTTCGTTTTGTAAATGATATGACACTTTTTCCTTAACAGAAATAGGTTATTTGAGTAATAAGTTTTTCCCTTAACAGTAATCATCTTTAGGTGATATGAGATTTGAGTGATCATTTTTTTAACACAAATAATGAGCTTATTTATTAGCTCATTTACAACCATTTCTTTTGAAATTGTTTTTCCTTCACTTGGATTCTCTAACCTGTGTTGAGTCGTACAATACATACAAGTTAGAAAATATAGTCTCACCAAATTTGTTTAAATAAGCTCCGTAAAAATTGGTTTAACGAGATCAATGTTAATTATGTTTCTCAGTTCTTCGATCATATCAGATTCTACAGGTTACTACTATGAACCAAAAGCAACAGTGAGCATAATACACGCAACTCTTATATTTATTCCTTCTAAGTAACTCCACACCCCACTTTTTTCATACCAAAACGAGTTACAGAGCACCACAATTAACAGAATAACCGAATTAGATAAGTCTTGTTCTAAGCTGCGCTTTTCAGATTCGTGTTTCGATTCAGCCAGTTTTGGAATAAATGCCTCAGTCCTATCAATATACCATGCAGCGGTTGAAGGATTATTGTGTTAAATTGGCTGTAAAATACGGAACACACAGAGACTAAGATTGTTACTATATTTTATGTTCTATATTTATTAGATTGAGGCTTAATAATTTTTGTTCTATATAAATTACTAACCTATTGTTTATCTAATTACTAACAAAGTTTATCTAGTTAGAATTTTTATTATATATTATCCTTTTCGTTTTATCATCAGTTTATCTAGTTACAATTAGATTAGGCCTTTTAGTTGTTATTTTTTGTAACAGATGGAACCCTTGTTCATTTTTGCCTTCTCTTTTTGTTAGTTTTTAAAATATATAGAACAAAAAACTAACCTATTGTTTATCTAGTCACAATTCGAATTGTTAGTTTTTTTGTTCTATATATGAACAATAGGTTAGTTTTTTGTTCTATATATTTTAGTAAATTTATTGGTATATATGTTGGATTTTTTGATCATTTTGTTTCTTTTATATTTAACTAAACAGTGTAAATATTTATATGTATATATATATATATATATATACTTAATTAGGTTTGATATGGACCTTGTCATAATGTACGTTTAACTGATAATAAAATATATAAAATATATGAGAATTTTCATGATATTTAGTAGGAGTTAAACAATGAAAAAATTAATACAATTTGAATATGAATTGTTTTAAAAAAAAGTTGGATATGAATAGTTAGTTTGAATCATTGTTTACAAACTCTAACCAGTTTTATTGATGGAAATATTATTGCTTAAAGATTTTAGAAACCCACAATAACCATAACAGGAAAGCTAAAAAATAACAATAACAAAGGAAACAAAACATAAAAAAAAGGTACCAAATCATCCAAAAGAGCCTTGACACTTGACTAAACCACAATGACAAATCCTCTTGCCTTTGAAAATTGCCTTCCCATCTTCTCCAACCTCTTCAGTTTTACAAGACATTCCATAATCATATCTCAGCTCTGTCAGTGGAGGTATATGCTTCATCGCAAAAAACGCAATGCGAACACACGGCTGACGAGAATCTTCAAATTCAATAGGCTGCCACATAACATTCGGCGAGCAGCTATGGTTCATGAACCGGCTGACATTTCCATACTCTTTCGAGCTGACCAACATTTGCCACCGAAGTTCATAAGCTTCAGAGACTTGGTCCCAACAATCTTCACCCACGAGCTCTGGCTCGTAGTTCCACTTGAACTGGTTGTAAACGCGAGAAGAATCAAACACATATTCGTCGTCTACGTCATGTAGTCTCTTAACCATACCAACCAACTGACAAATGAAAGTTCCTGCTCGAATCGGCTCTAACGTACGTAATCCCCAACCGCACTTCTCCGTCTTAAACACTTCAACGCGAATTTTCAAACCAGTTTGAGTTACTCTGTTGTGGCAGTCAGGAGGACAAGGACACGTATCGCCACATTCATAAACCATTGGCTTACGACATACTAGAATACGGTTATGGTATGGCAAGTCGCCACCGTTCCTTTGGACACAAATGCACTTTGGATCTTCGCATAACCGAGCTTGACAATTGGTGCATGCGGTAGATTGATAGTTCTGAACAATCGTCATACCTGACCAAGTCGAAGAGTTGACGTAGCTGAAATCTTGAGGCATCTCCTTGTCATTCTCATCAATTTCATTCACCAGTGGGACTGGCAAAATCTCGGCTCCATATGAAAGATCTTTAAGTATCAAATCTTTTCTTGAATTATCCGTACACTTACTCCAATTTGCATAACCAGCAGGTTGGTCTGGTTTTCTCAGCAATTTGAACTTGAACTCTTCGAAACCGGATTTTCCTTTAGCTGTCCAGGAATCTGACACAATGTAAAGCCCATCATAAATGTATATCTTCTTATTCTTGTTGTTGGGATCTTCTTCACCTCTTATCACTCTAACTTCATTTCCTTTCAGTTTACTTTCTTGCAACGCAAGGTTTCCTCTTCCAAGTTTCTGATCAGTAGCTTGACCACCATGTCCAGTATAGATTAAAGTTTGAAGGTCTTCTGTTTCGTCATCGTAGTGTCCTGATGTTACCACACTTGTAGCTAAAGGACCTTCTGTTGCACCTTTTTGATAGTTAGATAGTCAATACCGGCAACCATCTGCATGTGTAGCCCAACTAAGCTCATTTCTCCCCAAAAGTAAAATATATCACCTATCTTTATTCCAGGGATCGAGCCGATTCTTTTCTTTGTATTAGTCCTAACACCCAAATTCTTACAGTTAGTGAGGGCGGTTGTAAGCAGGGATGGTCCTGAAATTATGGGGGTCATAAACAATTTAGCAAAACTATTTTAAAAAGAATTACAATTATGAGAAATTTTTCTATTTAAAAAAAAAAAGAAATTGGGGATACAGGACCACCCTTGGTTGTAAATATACCTTTAACGCACTTTAGCTGACATAGTCGACGCCTAACTGCATCAAACTGCATCAAGACTGATTCGGCGACCTCTTTGTTTCCTGTTTCTCCCTCTGCTTCACTTATCCCCGAGTCGAAACTTGGGCAAGACGTAACCACTCTGCTGTTGGGATCATAAGGTTTCGGCTTTTTTATGGCCATCTTTAAGTTCTTGGAACCTCTTGGCCGACCACGTTTGATTTTGATCGCACCAGAACCAGGACCATCAGCAGCACTAGTGGAGTCTTTGTTGGTTTCATATGGTACAATGGCTTGAAGCGATGAGTCCATTAGAGGAGGAGGTGGTGTGTTGTTAATATTATTATCAACAGTTGGAAGCAAGGTGATCTCCAGAGTAGGAAGAGGTGGCTCTGTTTTGTGGGTTTCACCATCAATGGTTGGAAGGGGTGGGACTTCTAGAGTAGGAGGAGGTGTTTTTGTGTTATGGTTTTCATCATCAACAGTTTGAAGAGGTCCGACCTCTAGAGTAGAGGGAGATGTTATGTTGTTGGTTTTATCATCAGGGGTTTGAAGCGGTGAGACCGTCAGGGGATAAAATGTTGTTGTGTTGTAGGTTTCATCGATGAAGGCTTCATCGATAATGGTTTGAAAGGATGAGACTGCTGAAGGAAGATGTGGTGTTGTGTAGTAGGTTTCATCATCAAGGAATTGAAACGGTGAAAACATTAGAGAAGTTGGTGATGATGATATGTTTTCAATATGATTGTTATCATCGTCAGATTCAATACTCCAACTTCCAAGCCATTTATCCTCAATTGGACTCATGTCGAATGCTAAAAGAAAATCTTGTCGCTGTGGATTAAAAAGAATAATAGAGATTAGTAACATCAATCTAATATAAAACATACCAAGAATTAAACGATTTTTTTTATATATTCAAAAATATCATATGTAATAATTCTTTTTTTTTAAAGAAAAAAAACAAAATAAGTGCTCAAGAATAGATGTTTTGAAAAGGCGGAAAATAAAAAATGAAGAAAATTACATTTAATTATCTACAAAATATGTGTATATAATTAAGTATATAATATCAATTACACTCTGTATCAACAAAAACATAGAAAGAATAGAAAAATTATTAAGCCTCGATCTAATAAACATAAACATGCTTATGAAAGAAGCTCAACGCCAAGTAAATATTAAGTAAGAATAACATAACAATAAATTAACACGTGCCTTTGAATTGCAAGAACTGAGAACTATATGTGCTTCAAAAGAAAACAAGAAAAAAAGAGGAAAGTAGAACAAGAAACAGAACATAAATTACTGACAGAAATGGTTGAAGTAGCCGAATACAATGATCCTTTGATATTTGGAAGTGAAGAAGAATATAAAGAGAATGTCTCTATTTATAAGGATTTCAGCATGATGTGTGATGTCTAAAAAACGAATAAGGGCCTTTAGATCATGTTTGATTTATCTCCACCTTACAAATTTTAGCAATAAAATCTCTTAGATTTATTTCATTGTATTAATTGTATCTAATAGTTGTCATTCATACTTTTACCAGTTTTGACTCAAAAATATAGTTGACCTAAACATAAAAATATTTTATTTCCAATTTAAAAAATAAATTTCAACATATCTATATATAGTTTAGTCAAGATTTGACTGGTTTGGATAAACACTCCCAAAAAAGATTAAATCATATACTCTTTGAATATTTGAATTGTGTTTTATTAACATTTATGAAAAAAAATTGTTATTATTCATTTACTTTTAATTTTTTTTTGGTAAAAAAAGTGTAAAGAAGGCTCGAACCCGGTTTGGGGGGTGTCAAATGCATCATTAACTTTCAATTTGTTGCAGTTCTTGGGTTTATCTTAACATACATACGTTTATGGGTTTGTACTAATTAGCATTATACGTAATACAACCTATGCAAGTATAGGGGTGTCAAAATGGGTCAAATGGGTCAACCCAACCCATAACCCAAATGGGTTGACTGTTAAAGGGTCATGGATCAATCCAATCCATTTATTAAATGGGTTGGGTTGACCTATGACCCATTAAATTGAATGGGTCAGATGGATTAATGGTTGACCCATCAACCCAACATCTTTATAATGAATCATTTTTAAGTTAAGACCAATTTGATCGAATTAAAAAATAATATTTTTCTGCTTTTTTGGAAAATTGTGTGTTTTCCGCTTTCGAAAGAAAATTACGTTTTTCGGTTTTGGCGGCGGGAAATTGCGTTTTCCGGTTTTGGCGGGAAATTGTGTTTTTCTCGGTTTTGGCGGAAAATTGTTTTTTCCGGTTTTGGCGGGAAATTGCGTTTTACGGTTTTGGCGGGAAATTGCATTTTTCCGGTTTTGGCGGGAAATTGCGTTTTTCCGGTTTTGACAGGAAATTGCGTTTTCCGGTTTTGACATGAAATTATATTTCTCGTTTTTTGCGGAAAATTGCAATTTTTTCTATTTTGGCGGGAAATTGCGTTTTCCGGTTTTGGCGGGAAATTGTGTGTTTCTCGGTTTTGGCGGAAAATTGTTTTTCCCGGTTTTGGCGAAAAGTTGTTTTTCCGATTTTGGCGGGAAATTGCGTTTTACGGTTTTGGCAGGAAATTGTATTTTTCCGGTTTTGGCGGGAAATTGCGTTTTTCCGGTTTTGACAGGAAATTATATTTCTCGGTTTTTGCGGAAAATTGCAATTTTTTCGTTTTTGCGGAAAATTGCGTTTTCCGGTTTTGGCGGGAAATTGTGTTTTCCGTTTTTGGCGGGAAATTGTGTTTTTCTCGGTTTTGGCGGAAAATTGTTTTTCCGATTTTGGCGGGAAGTTGCGTTTTACGGTTTTGGCGAGAAATTGCATTTTTCCAATTTTGGCGGGAAATTGCGTTTTTCCGGTTTTGACATGAAATTATATTTCTCGGTTTTGGCGGAAATTTTCAATTTTCCGGTTTTGTCGGGAAATTGTTTTTTTTTCGATTTTGATGGAAAATTGCATTTCTGGTTGTGGCGGAAAATTGTGTTTTTCTGTTTTTTGTGAGAATTTGTTTTTTGATTTTTTGATTTTTTTTTTAATTAAAATTTTTTAAATGGGTCAGATTTGACCCAACCCAATAGACCTATTTAACTTGTTAACCCATTAACCTGTTAACCCATTAACCTGTTAACCCATTAACCTGTTAACCCATTAACCTGTTAATCCATTAACCCATTGAATCAAAAATAAACAGTTCATTTGGGTTAAAGGGTCAACTTGGATTGGGTCAACCAATGGGTCATGACCCATTTTGACACCCCTATGCAAGTATGATTCCTTGTTCTTCATCTTTGAGCATTGTTACTTAAAGTCTAAAGAACAACTTTACAAAAAACTACACATTTTCAAGGGGCATGTACGTGTTTGAGTTAGTTTGAGTGTTGTCTCAAAATAGTGGAAGTGTTAAGAGAGAGTGAAATCTGATGACGTTAGGTATACCATAAGATTTGCCACAAAATTCCGACAATGTCAGATGTATAAATTTTAATAATTATCTGAGAATAAAATGGATATTAACTTGCCAAAAGCACCAGAGATTTTTCCTCAACGGAGACTTCCGTTAGATCCCCCTCCTCGCAGAAGGCCTAGCACTTCGGGAGGCGGTGTTTCAATGCAGGAGGATGGAGATACTCAGCGTTTGCTGTGAATCGGACTCACTACAACTCATCCAAGCGGTGAACAATGTTTCACCAATGTCGGAACTCTATAGCATTGTGGCAGACATCCACTCTTGCTTAGGTTCTTTTGTTTTTCTCTCCTTTAAGTGGATTCCGCGTTTGAGGAATATGGTTGCTGATAATCTTGCAAAAACTGTCTTGACAGATGCAATTGTTGTAATGGCACTCACCTAACTATTTGGTCTAATTAATATATGCATGTGTTTCAAAAAAAAAAAACTTGCCAAAAGCTCGCCAGCAATTTCTTTTCTTTTTGTTGATAAGGCAAAACAGAGTCTGACAGAAACAAAACAAACATGATGAAGAAACAGTGCAACAAATTATGCTACAAAGTAATCTTGATGATGGTGAAATCAATTAGATTAATTCATTCTAGAAGAAGTGTAACTAGTACATGATAGGTAGAACTAACTGAAAGAAGAAAAAAAAACTAAATGTTACTCGTTGTCAATAAGTAAGTGCAAAAGCTAGTGCTAAAACTTTGGAATGCACTCGCATGAAAGATTATACATTGCTATATTAGAATGAAACTCATATGCGTTATATATACGTCATGTATATAGTATAGTAGTTGAGATTCAAACTGAGTTGTATTAACAGCCAACTTACAGCAGTTATAGCATTCTAGAAATTTCTTGGTATACATGTCCTTAGCTAACTATGGATGCATAACTCATGATTTGAAATCCGAGCTCATCAAATATATGATTATTAGTAGCATTAATTGTTGATAATCCTATGCTAGCCATGTCTACAAAACTCTTATAAATAGAACATTTTGCTAGCCAGATAAGAGATATATTAGTGAAGAAAAATAGATGGATATATTAAGAGACAAGCAATATTGCATTATATTTATATGAAGCAATAATATCTAGCATAAATGAACTCCCTGTGGAGGGTCGAAAACCGTGCCATTATCATAACCGATAACGTGACCCTTATTAGGAATAGGGAGAGTATCACCCAAAGACGACTCCTCAGCCTCCAGTAAACGCATGACCACCAGAATAATTTCAGTAGATAAACCCTGCAAAGTACAAAACCTTTGTGTTATAATCCCTCGTTAGAAGTGCTACGACGTACAGTACACAGGAACTAAAATAAAGTTGATGAAGAGAATGAAAAGGTTCTAATGTATTGACGGTTTCAAAAAAAAAATTAATCAATAATGAGTTATTGTGAATCTGTGGCTCTTCTCCCTCTTAATGTACAGTAGTTTTGAGGTAAAATTTACTCAATCAGGCATAACCAAAATAATAAAAACCTAAAAACATATATATGATCAATATTAACATAAAACTTACCATCGTCTTCACCATGATTCCAGTCTTTCTACGTTTCTAGTTAAGGCAAACAATGTTTCCTCAACCCATTTCACCGATCTACCATCTTCTCTCTTCTATGTTTGTGATGTGTGTGGAGTAAAAGAAGCGAGTGATAAGAAGATTTTGGTGGACATGTTGTTTTGGGCATTGGACAATCCTCCACCCGCAACTTTTATGCTGATCTCATCAGGAGATAGAGACTTTTCAAATGCTCTTCACCAATTAAGGGTGAGACGGTACAATATTCTCTTGGCACAGCCTCAAAAAGGATCAGCGGTGCTAGTTCATGCTGCAAGGACAGTATGGCTTTGGACAAGCCTGTCAGCTGGAGGAAGCTCACAACTTGTTTCCAATGAGACAACTAGTCGTAGACCAGTACCTTCACCTGTTCGACAGAACCCTAATAGTCCCAGTGCTGCTAGACAATGTGCTTGTAGTAGGCGGCCACACTGTGGTAATGTTTTCTTCGATGTTCCCCCGGAGAATCTCTTCCTAACACTCTTATTCTGTATGTTGGTTATTTCTGATTGTGATCAAGGTAAGCTTTTCGATGATTTTTTCCCCATTTTAATGATTTTTCATATATATTGGATTTTTCAGTTAAAATTTCTTGTTTTTTTTATTAGCATTTCCTCTCAACAATTGTAGACTAATGTTGCTGTGATCCTATATATTTGTATAGCTGCTTGCTTCGACCTCAACCTCAGACTTTGGATCGTTGTTAGCCATTGTAGTTTAGTTTTCCATGTCACTTTATTTACTCATAACTCCTAGAGAATTTGATGATTTAGCTGTATGGTATACGCTTGACGGAATGGGAAGTTGCTTGAATTCCTATGTATACATTATTCGATCTTCTTAATCCTAATTCTGGTCTCTATAATTTAGGTGCCACTCTATTGAAGATGGTTTTCTTGGAGCTGCAGATTACGGAAGATTTTACACGTAGTTGACAGGCAAACTCAAGTCACTATGGCCTCGAGTTCTTGATTGGCATGTATGTAAATTATGCCAATGACCTTTATCTCAAAGACTTTTTATTCAAAGACTTTTTATTTAAAGACTGTTTCCAATAATATGGTGGAAAACAAATATGTGTGTGACGCTGTGTATGTGATGTAGCGGAAGCTTCTAGGGATAGAACTAGATCTGTTTATTCCAAGAATACACGAATCTAGGGTTTTGTGAATACTCTTCACAGTGCTTAATTAAAAGCTCTTAGGGGTTGTGAATACTCTTCACAGTGGTTTATAAAAACCTCTTTAGGGTTTGAGAATACTCTTCTCAGTGGTTTATCAAAACCTCTTCTGGAAAACTCTTTTTATTAAATCATCATAAAACTGAATACAACTTTAGGCTTGGATGCCTATTTATAATAAATCACTAAAATTAGAAAACCCTAGTATAATTTAAAATAGGAAAACCATTAAAACCCTAACATAATTATTCTATTAATTAATAATAATATTTGGAATATATCCAAATATTCTCTCCATCATTCTCTCCGGGTTGGAGAAGATTCGTCCTCGAATCTTGATCAAACGAAGTTAACGAACGCAGCCTTGATAGGATAGATGCTCATACTCACCATGACATCCATAATCGTCTTCGATTGAGAAATCAAAAGAACCAGGCTCTGATACCAACTGATGTAGCGGAAGCTTCTAGGGATAGAACTAGATCTGTTTATTCCAAGAATACACGAATCTAGGGTTTTGTGAATACTCTTCACAGTGCTTAATTAAAAGCTCTTAGGGGTTGTGAATACTCTTCACAGTGGTTTATAAAAACCTCTTTAGGGTTTGAGAATACTCTTCTCAGTGGTTTATCAAAACCTCTTCTGGAAAACTCTTTTTATTAAATCATCATAAAACTGAATACAACTTTAGGCTTGGATGCCTATTTATAATAAATCACTAAAATTAGAAAACTCTAGTATAATTTAAAATAGGAAAACCATTAAAACCCTAACATAATTATTCTATTAATTAATAATAATATTTGGAATATATCCAAATATTCTCTCCATCAGTATGCCTCAGCATATATGTGTTTGCATTATACAAGTGATTGGGAATAACTCATAGAGAATATAGAAACGACATCAAACGCTAAAAAGAAAAATCAAAAGATCAAGCAGGACGAAAAAGGATAGTAAGATGGCATACCTGAAAAATACGAGCCACTCAAAGAAGAGAGCATCTGTTGCTGTTACAGTTTTCTTGCGGCATTTATCCTCGTACATATAAAATATGAAGATAAATACCCTAGCACTAAAAAAAAAATTATCACAGAAAATAGTTACCAAATTTAAAATGATCAGATTTTATTAAAAAACAGAAGACACTTTTATTCTAGGATCAATTAATATAGATTTACATATAGATTTGGAAGAGTTTTGGCTAGTGCCAGACAAAAACCCTAATTCGAAGAACCGAAAACGAATCAGATCCAAAAAATAGTATCGAATCTGAATTGAAATTAATTAAATATTCGAATATTACAAAATTTTGTTATCTAGAAAATTGAAACCGAATCCGATCTAAATCAAAGTATTTTGAATAACCGAATTTATCCAAAATAGATTTATATATACTTAAATATACTAATCAATTTTTGATTTAATATATAAAATATATCCAAAATATATAAGATATTTTTGAAATTTTCTAAAAGTAAATGTGTATAATTACTAAACAATATTCAAAACAAAAAAAAAATATTAAAAATATCTATTGTTTTAATATCCATATTTTCAATCAAAATCAATTTATATGTTAAGTTGAGAAATTTCGTCATACATTAGTGGAGTTGAAAATTTTAAATTACCGGAACCTTGCAAATATTTGAAACAAACCTGAATTAAAATTTATAAATACATGAATAAGGATCCAAAATTTATGATATAAAATTCAAAATAATAATTTAAAAAAAATTGGAAAAGAATTTTCAGATTTCGAAATAAAATTTCAAAAATGATTTTTAGGAAATATTTGTCAAAAATGAAAAGTTCAAAAGGAAAGTTTCAAATAATGAATGTTTTTCGAAATAAATAAAATAATATTTTTTACTTTTTATTATTTGTTATTTAGTAAATGTCATAAAACGAAAGAAAATGATAAATCTATCTGATCTTAAAGACACGTGCCATTTTCTGGGACTAAGAAGATCCAATCTACGATAGTAACACAGTAATTAGGTAAACCTCTCCGCACTAGATGCTGACCCCGTAAACACCATACATCCAACAACATCTCAGGGCTCGATCTGCGATTCTTCATTCTCAATCGACGCCGAGAAAACAAAACAAAACGCAGCGGAAGGGAGGAGCTTACACGACGAAGAGGAGAAGGTAAAAAATGGTGAAGGTGTTGACATACTTTGGGATGACATTGGCTGCTTTCGCCTTCTGGCAGTCCATGGACAAAGTTCACGTCTGGATCGCTCTTCATCAAGACGAGAAGGTTTCTTTCTCCTCAAATTTCAATACCTTTATTTTTTTGCTGTCAACTGTATGAATCTCATCGAAATGGAATCATTTGGGATTTAGGTCAAACCCTAGGCTGTCCAATTTGATTTTATTCATCTTCAGATTCGTGTGTAATCTGTCGATGATAAAGACATTATTATGATTATGGAATGTTAGTTTATAGCGGAACATAAAATATCTTGCGTCTATTGCTCTTCGGACAACAGATTTAGACTTTTACAATCATGTAATGAATAGAAGCTAATCTTAACTTGTGCTTGGTTTATTTACTCTAATTTCTGTGTGAAAGTTATGGGATATCAATTGATTAAGTAGTGATGAGAGATGTGAGTTGTGTAGAGATTAGTGATTGCGGCTTGTTTAGGAGCTAAGCTGTGTCACTGATTTTTTGCACTTAACAAAGTAGTGATAATTGATCTGTTAACAATAACGAAAATGTGTTTATGTTGCAGCAAGAAAGAATGGAGAAGGAAGCGGAGGTGAAACGGGTTAGAGCAGAGCTGCTGCGGAAAGCTAGAGAGGAGGATCCTCTTGCCTGATCATCTTTCTTCTCCTGTCATGTTTTTTGGCTTTCTTTAATCAACTATTATCAATTTCACTTCTCTCTCCTGACATTTGTTTTTCACTGGTTATGGACTAAAATGGAGTTTGCATAAAACGAGAGTACCATATATGCTTTTAAGCGTGGGATGATCATGAATAATTTCGTCTTTGTTGTTCTTTCTCAACTAATGAAATACTTGTGAACAAGTATCAGTATCTTGCTCTACTTGCGTCTTCATTAACCTTGTACCATGGATTCTGTGTTCTTGCACAAGTCTAAGGAGGTTACAGATGTCAGATCCAGTTTCTGGTTCGTGTCGGCTAACTGTTTTTTTTTGTCGGCTAACTAGGTAGAACATATCAGTCGAGTTTCAACTGGAATAAAGAAGTTGAACAGGAAGAGTTTTTTTTTTCAGGTTTTGATTTTGTAGTATTTCTTCTTCTTGATCGTTCCATCGAGTGGCGGAACTACCTCTTCAGAAACGGTGTTATCTCACCCCTATAAATTCCTTTTAAAAGTTTACATGTACTCCGAAATTATAATATGTTGAAACGTAACAGAATTTGTTTACATGTACTCCTTCCGTTTCAAATTATATGTCGTTCTAAGGTAAAACTTTTGTTTCAGTTTTCAATGAAAAATTTATTGAAAATATTCTCTATTCTATTTTTATATTGGTTGATGTGTATTGGTAATAGTATTTTTATTTTGGAAATATGTAAAATTAAATATTTTCTTAATCTATGTGCAAAGACTTAAAATGACAAATAATATAAAACGGAGGGAGTAGTATGTAATTGTAACCCCATAACAAACAGTTGGAATCAAATTTACCAGAGTAAACATGTGGCTTGCTCCGTCGTCTGTTCACTTTCAATTTGGGATGGACAAAGTAATTGTAAAATTTGATTTAATAGATATTTATTTCTATTTGACCAGAAAAATACAGATATATCCAATTTTATGAATTGAATTAAATATTGAAATTTAGTATCGTCAGAAATAAATAAATCATAAATATTTAGATGCCAAAGTTTTATGATATTTTATTCACTAAATTAAATATTTAGATGCCAATGTAGTTTTTAAAAGATTGTAATTAAATATTATATTTATAATAGATTTGTAATTTTAAAAATATTCATGGATCAAAATGAATATCCGGTAACAATATTAATTTTATTAATATTCAAATGTTTGAATATCTAAAAAGTTAAGACTTAAGGGCGAGCTATTATTAATCTATTGACTAGAGATATTCAAAATGAATCATTAAATATGCAAAATACAATTTCTTAAAGAAGACTGCAAAAAGGCGAGTGGCAAGAAATATGAAAAGATAGATAAAACGTGGAAGTGACTGTACGATTTCCTTTGATGCATGTGTTAATGCGCATATAATTTATGTAGAGTTCATTCAAAGCAAAATAATATATTTATAAACAAACACTAAAACTATATCTAAAAGCATCTTTAATCATATTCCATTTTTCCTCTCAAATAGAATAAGAATGAGTATGAAATAAAAAAATAATCTAATTCTACTCTATTTTCTGTTTGTTTATTATTTTATTATGTAGTGAAAAATAAAATAAAATTCTAATATTTTATTCTATAATCATTTTTACTCTATTTTAGAATAAAAAATAAAATTTATATTTGAGATGTTCTAAATAATAAACCTATTCGTTAAACAGCTTAAAGACCATGAATAATGATGTCAAGAAAGTAGCTTTTATACAGTAATTGATAAATATGTTAAAAACACAGTAATGAGAAATAGATAAGTGGAATTTCCTAGAAAATGAGCTTAGTTTTCCACGATCTTAATTCAAATGACAAAGGTTCCTTGCACAACCTTAATTTTGTCCTAACAAAAAGTTGGCTACAAAACAAAAATCTTTTTTTTTTGTGCACTCCTACAAAACAAAAATCTAAGAGCATGAAAATATATAGCAATGTTTTTAACATTAAAATAATAAAATAAATTAGAAAATAAAAGGAAGATTTTAACTAGCAAAACTCTCCAAAAACGCGAAAGACTGTTACACATTTTTTTAAAACACAAAAGACTGTTATGCAAGAGTTATCTTTTATTAATTAGCTTTATTTCCGATATGTAAATTTTAATTATATACTGAACTAATATTAATTGAAATATTTTATATAGTTAAAAACCTATACGCATATGTCAATGCTGTAACGTGGTTTACACATAATTAAACATCCAAAGAAACCCACAGAAAAAAAAAGAAAGGCAAAAGAAAAGAGGAGAGAGAGAGAGAGGGAGATGAAAAGACATCGATACAGCTACATATTTATAGATCGCCGCCTAAAAGCCGAAACCATCATTAAATTTTCACTACTGTTTTGCCTTCGTCATCCGAAACGACACCGCCGTTCTCGATTCTCTCCCCAAGCCAACCATCACATCTTTCAATCGAAGACGAACAAGATGTGACTGTTTCGTCACGAGAGGGACAGCTATCTTCCGCTGGTTTGGTCCCGAGGTCAACAATAATGGAGATGGGCTCCGTTAACAACCGCCCGTCACGCGGCGGCGAGAAAATCACCGGCTTGTACTCCATTTCTTCTCTTGGCAGCTTCAAGTACTTAAAGTGTGCCTTCAACGACTCAAGTCCCTTTTCCCATATTTTTAAAAAAACTACATATAATTAATTATATAACTCCAATGTAATTTGCCAAAAGACTAAACCTTTGTGTACCTGGACTCGAGCATAAGTGACCTCACAGATCTTACTCGACTGGAAGAGTCTCCAGCGATTATTGTGAAAGGCCTTGTAAAGTCTCCACACAGCTTCAGGTGTTGTCATGTTCACAAACCCATATCCCACGTTGCACTTGTTGCTAATAATCAACAAAATGCAATCAGCTCATTAGTTATTAGTTTACTACTTTAATCAAATAAAACTAGGTGATTATTATTACCCGAAGTCAATTGGGAGGTAAACAAAGTCATAAGCTGACATGGGCGTCTGGTCCCCTTCGCTGATGATCTTTTCGTTACAGTCGTTGCAATGTCTGTCCAACATACTCAGAAGCAGCTTCTGGCTGCACATAGGAAAACCATATTATAAAAAAAAATTGACTAGACAATGATATTAGTAATCTCAATGGGCCCTAAGTATACAAAAATAGAAACACATGCACATAAGATCAAGACTATATCCGGAGGGTCCTGTTGACTTCCGTCAAACACCGAATAAAAACAGAAACAAAGCATTTCCTCGTTTTGGACATTATGGACAGATCACATGCCCATCGCTATCACAAAGTATTCATGAAAAAGACAACGCATATTATATGCTTACGTGTACTTGTTCGGGATGTTTTTGATCATCACCGTGGTACGACCGTCTCTAGACTCGGCAATGGCTTCTTCGTTTATGATGAACCGACCATCGATGATACGATCCTTCTTCGTCGTACTCGTATGCATCTTAGACCGCTTCTTGTTTTGCTCGCACCGTTCATTATCACCCAAAGAGAGGTTGGGTTTGACCGGTTTTCCCTTAACCGGCTCTTGTCTTCTCAACTGACGAAACCGCGGCGGTGGTGGCGGTGGCGGTGGCGGCGGAGGATGGTGATGGTGATGGTTGGAAAGGAAGCTCTTATCGAAACGTGAGGCGAGAATGAGTTTTTTGTTAAACCCACCGGGACGGCTAAACTGGACAACGATCGGTTTACCGTCGATTAATTTTCCGTCCATCTCACGGCGAGCTAACGCGGCGTCTCTGACGTCGTAAAACTCAACGAATCTCTGTTCTCTCTTGAACGGCGTCTCTCTCAGCTCCTTCACTTTCCCTGCGTATTAAATGCAATCAACGAATAAAAAAAAAGCGTGTATTTTTTTTATTACAGAACACTCGAAAACAAACAAACAAACAAGTCGGGAGCTTTTTGTCTTTTTACCATAAGCCTCAAAAATCTGACGGAGAGCTGCCGAAGAGATTGTTGGTTCTAAGTTGAAAACCACAAGCGAGCCTTGATTGTTCCCTTCGGGGACGGCCCTGAAATTTGGAAACGCGAAATGGGCCCACACCGTTCTTCCGGAGACGAGCCCACGCGCCGCGGCTCCGAAACGAACCTGCTGTTGTTGATGCATGTGACGCTCGCGTATCTCCCTCAGCGCTCTCTGCGAGTGTCTAAGATCGTAGAAGTGAACGGTCACGATACCTTCGTGTGCTCTCTCCATTTGGACTCCGCGAACCTCGCCGAACACCTCCATGTCCCGACGAATCGATGACTCGCTGACGTCACCTGGTACTGGTGAGAGCACTAGGGTTCTAGTCGGTATAGACAACGACGGAGGAGGAGGGAGAGCTCCGGAGAAACCAGGGAAGAAACGAAGGTGAGGCGGCGGAGGAGGAGGAGGTAGAGGGAGAGGGAGGTAGATTCTTGTCGGAATAAAGTAAGGAATTGGGTTTAGGTTAGCCGGTAAGAACACCGGAGCTGTTGGGTTAAGGTGTCCGCTTAGAGACATGGCGGTTTAAACGGGAGGAAAGTGAAGAGTTTAAGGAACTGGTGTTTTCGGTGACCGGTAACGGATAGTAATAAAGTGATGGGCGTTGATCTTCCTCAGTGATCGTACTCTCTCTCTTTATTTGGCCGCAGGGGATGAAGTGCAAAAGGTGGGATTTTCAGTTTTGTTTTATTCTATAGAATTTTTTTCATTATTTATTTCCATTCATATTTTTTTTGACAAGTAAAGTCAAGGTTCTTTAATCTGATGGTATAGTTTACTGTATATACTCACTCGTGCTAGGATTTGATATTTTTGCCCTTTGAGGATGTCACTACAATGGATGATGGACGGTCTGGTTGGTATTTCCATGATTCTTCGAGCGGTTTGGAAAAAAATTGATAAAATTGTAAACAACGACGAAAAAGATGGTGATCATGTGGTGTTATCAAATAAAACCCTTTGTATATATCTTAATTTATCGAATAAATATATAATTAAAAACCAAAAAAAAAATCTTTGCGATACAACTTTAAGCTATTTAAAGCCAAAAATAATAATTTTAACACAACTTTAAGCTATTTAAAGCCAAAAATGATAATTTTAACTGTACATATAATAATTAATGAAAATTTTAAATTTTCTCTCTGGCTTAGACTAAGTACTATAGTGTATATTATCCAATACTATTGTTTTTACATTTTTCAACATTTAACATCATCTTTTCATTTTAATATATTATTTTAATACATATTCAATTTTTCATTAACAATGCTTTTAATAGAATTGAATATAACGTCAAATAATTTCATATCATATTTTTAGTTTTAAATATTTGGTTTATAACACAAATAATCAATTACAAATATTCAAATTTAAATGGCAAGCTTAAACAAATTAAAAATATTTTTATTTGTTTTTATTTTCTAGATATTTTTAATAATAAATACAAAACAAAATTTTAATGATTAAACAAATAAAAATCGTCTTAATCAAACACTGGTGATCAATGGTTTAGAAATTCATATTATATTCAATATGCATGAACATAAAAATGCATTGTAACGAGCTTGACATCAACTTTTAACTAAAGAGAACAGAAATAAAGATACATTACTAAAATAGAAAGAAACATGCATAATTTATTAATGCAGAACATACATAAATACATTATTTAAACAAAAGACAAATATATAATACTAAGGCAGAAACAAACAAACATATATCATTATATTTTTATAAACGGAAAATTGACATCAAACAAATTTCATTTAATCTCATAAACATCTTTATATTTTTAGTTTCAGTCTTTTATCTCGTCAATTGGTTTACTTTATAGCTGTTTTATCCAATTGTTTCTACTTTTTTGAGAACTGTTAAATTTATTCTATTCATTGATAATTTTCAAGATAACGCATTTGCTTTTCTTTTTATCGTTTTTGTTGTGTTTCTCACAACTGAAGGAACATTTGATTTAAAGAGTTGAATTTTACAGAATTTGAGTAATTTGCATCACTCTCGTTGAATTTCTTAGATCTACTATTTGCAAAACTAATATTTCCTCATATTTAACTACAATAACATGGTTGATCACAAAAAACAAATTAATTCTAACTTTGATTTGAAATGTTTATTTGTACCATTTGATATAATTCATGTGTTTTTGCCAATGCATCATTCTCCGATTATCCGCTTTGTAGTATACACATGATGCTATTGTAAGCTCTATTCCATTTATCTTTTTTTTTCTGTTAGTTGTAATGATTTATGTACAATGCTTTATCACACAGAAGATCAAATAAGAAATACTCGTTAAAATACTCAATAATTTTATTTCAGTATGCTTTAATTTTATCTGTAAAATTGGTCCTTAACAACTACACCATCACACCCATCAGTGTTTTCGATATCAAATGTATGCTTTAATCTAGATTATCTTTTATAGAAAAAAGCAACTTAAAATAGTTAAAACATGACAGAGTCTCGCATCCATTAATAGTTTGGTACATTTGAGCTCAAAGTGACAAGATTTTTAGAGGAGTTACTGTAGATCTATTGGAAACTGTTAGACATGCTGAGGGTGCATTCGAGATTGGCGTGAGATGCATATTAAAAAATATCAGAACTTGACATACAAAAAGATTCTCGATCAGCACAAGTCGTAAGTTTTCAGAATATATGTATGGTTGATAATTTTTTGCGTTATGATTCATCTAAGTGGTTGTGGTTGTGGTTTGGTTAGAAAAGAGTAATTAGGGTTTGACTGCTTGAAATGGATGCGGTTGAGGTTGTAAGAGTTTGCGGATATAGATGATTGTGGTTTCTAGTGTTTTAAACGTTTTTTATGACTGGTACAACAGTTATAAATTAATTAGTGTGTTTGCAGGATATTTGTGATTGGTTGATTATAAGATTTTGAAGCGGTTTAATAATAATAATAATAATTTTTATTTAATTAATATCTTAAATTAGTTGAAATTTTAATTTTAATAAAAATTGTTTTGAAGATTTTTAGTAAAACTTTTAAGAGAATATTTTGTTTCATTTCTATATGTGTATATCTTTATATATGTATGTATATTAATATTTAAAAACAAATTATGATATTATTCGTGAATCGTGAATATAAATTAAAATATAAAATGTGTACATATTTTTATTTATAATACTTCCATTTAAATTTTTATTTAAAATATTTTAGAAAATAACTTTTTATTTATTTATCCACCTACAACCATCCGCAATAGCAAACGCTAGTTGGAATCAGTTTTTAATTTTAAAAAGTTCAGAACGATTTGAAGCAAATTGTAATTTTTTGTGATTGCTTCAAAACGTGAATAACCACTACTAACCATAAAAACTGTGTTTGCGGATTATAGCGAAAAAACTAGTCGGAACTTTATACGTCAATGTTTTTAAACGGATTATCAAGAACTTGCAAAGATTATTCACAATTCAAGAGCATGAAACAATTTAGCGACAGAGCTCAAAGAGTAACAACGCTAAATAGACGTTTCCAAAATCTCAAACTTTCTCGAGCATAAATTTTTACAATGGATTATTAGCTAAGACTGCTGAATTTTGCCTATAAAAAACTATGTTTTGTTGATTGTTTTATTTTGATATTGTTACTATGACCACATATAGTTACATATAGTTTATGAATAACGTAAATACCGTTTGGCGTTAATACAAAAAAAATTAAAAAAATGACTCAAAGAACAAATGAACCTAAAACCTAAACTTTTAACCCTAGAAGAACACATTTTCCTATTAACTGGGTGCCATTATCCATGTATAATATATAGAATTTGGATGTGGATGCAATCGCTTGTATTGTCGTGTTCCCCATTTTCACCGCAAAGGTTCATGGGCCGATCTGTCATGTCTCTCACCATCTCAACGCAAACTATCCATCTGCCTAGATATATTCTCTTGACTACAAATTCCACCATCCATCTGCCTAGATATATTCTCTTTAGTACAAATTCCGTTTGTATGGTTATATCTTTATGTGTATAATGCTATAGATAACATATTTTTCACGTAAACAATGAAAAAAACAAGAGTAATTGTTGACCAAACTTTTTTTTTCCTATACCAATATTCTTTTTTACTTCTCACGCACAATGACGGAGAGCATAACGTACGGGGGCACGTATCCCCAACTAACTTTTCATTTTTCTTTAACGAATGCTGTAAAATGTATCAAGTGCTCCCAACTCAAAAATAAAATACAGTGGAAAATAGTTTGTGCCCCCTATTAAGTTTACTTCTGCATCCGCTCCTGTTCACTCATCATCTGAGAGAGAGGGAGAGAGATGTTTTCAGATAATTATATATTGTATATGGTGATACATTATCACCAAAATATTTATTGTATATGTGTGTATAATAAATAAATGTATGTGAGCGTTTCAAAAAAATGAATAGATAAATAAAGATTAAAAGAAAATCAGATGCATTGTCTTGAAAATTATCAATGAATAGAATGAATTTAACAGTTCTCAAAAAGGTTGAAACAATTGGATAATATGTTTCACCAAAAATGAATAAATAAATAAATATACGTGAGCGTATATGCACAGAGGCATTCTCTAATACATGTAGGGGATTTGAGTAAGAGGGTAGGACCAATGAGGGACCCTGATGAAATCCTTGTTTTAAGGAATGTTATTGTTACCTACTTCCTTGTTTTTGGGCTGTCATTTGGTTTGTCGTGTTTTATGCCGTATTCTTCAGTAGTTCATTTATTACATGAACTTCTACAGCTTACTGTGAAAAAATATATAGAAGACTGAACTATACTATGTTGTATATATTATTCGAGATTTATAGTACATTTTTAGAGTTGCCAAAAATGAAATTTAAACCATTGAAGAACAAGCAAAACTTTTGATTCATCATAAGAAAGACACGTAAACCAAGAACTTTTAACAAAAAACTTTTCTGTAAACCAGCACGAAACTAACTACCAATTTTTTTGTAGCAACGGTCAAACATGTGGTTCATAGTAGAATTATTATAACACGAAACGAATCATACCACATAGTATATAACATAAAAGATAGTGTACACTTTTACTATGATGCAAAGTAGAAGAACTCATTTACTTTTTTTTTAATGACTAAAAGAACTCATTTACTCGTCATCGAGTTTTCTTTTTTGTTTTCTGGTTTGCAAGCTAGAAAAGCATCATTGTATAAGTTATTTATTGGCAGAAACCTAATCGTTGTTGGTCGTCGCGGTGAAGGAGAAAGCGATCCCGTAAAAACACATTTTCGTACTTGGCAGTTGGCACGTGCAGGTAACAATTCGACTGTGGGTAGTCTAATTGGCAAGGTTATGTTTTCTAATTATTTGGGCTACGTTGGGCCAATGGAAATATGTCTTTGAATATTTCTGTTTAGATATTTGGGTCTTCTTAACATGGGCCCAATATAGTTGGAAAACAAACCAAGTTGGTTCAGAAGTTGGTTCAGAGCATTAGCATAATATAATCAATTATCCGATCAACATTTATCACAAAAACATTTAGAAAATGCTAATATCTTTCTAAATGCTATTTTCTCAATACACTTTTTCAATACTCTCATATAAAGCTTTGATAGAGTATATGCAGTTAAAATACATAGAAACTTAAAAATAATTATATATATTAGCTTATTTGTATTTAATAATATAAAAATTGTGCTTATAACCAAAAATAATTTATATACTTTTAAAAATAAAAATTGCTATAAATATTTTAAGTTTAAAAATAAAAATATTTTACATTTAAAAATATAATATAATTTATATAATTACGCATATCATTCAATATTTTTAAGAAAAAAACATTACAGAATATATATTATATTACATATCATAAAAGAAATATATATATATTATATAATATATTATTTAGAAATAAATAAATTATATGTTGTATAATTTTATGATTATATATATATGAATCATTTACTGCTCTACCAATAAATAAATAATGATAATTTATAAATAAATTATATATAATTAATTTATTTTATTTTGATAATATCAAAATTTATTTACATTAAAAATAAACTTTATGTTTAAAATTTTTTTTTTACATTTATTTTTAAAATAATAATATTCATATTTAAAATTTAATTTAATTTATATAATAAATAAGATTCATTATTTTTAATAACAATTATATTATTAAATATTATAATTTAATATATATATTATATACTAATTCTTATGATAATTCTAAAAATTGTATTCTACTATAGATGTACTAATCATTTTATTAAAAAATTTACTAAGAGTATAAAGCTTTTGCAACACATTGTTTCTACAACATACTGCTGTGCCTTTTCATCAGTTCTACCAATCAAGATCTTAATCTAGGCGTTCGGTTAATTATTCGAATTCATGTTAGATTTTTGGGATTTGAATTCACCCTCCTAAGTCTCATTCAGGTTTTATATACTTATGTGTGCTCTGATTTGGTTAAAAATATACTATAGACTCTTAAAATTTTCTATAATTCTTTCTAAATTTCTATCACACTTTTTGAATGTTAACTTATTTCAGGTTTAACTAATAATTATTTTTCATATCTTTTCTACATTTGGATCAAAATAATCATAAATTGAGTAGTTAGGATATTTATTTAGGTTTTTAATACTCTTTTCAGATACTAATCCATATCTTTAGGTCAAGTTCTTGGGAGTTTTCAGATTCAACACACTCCATTATCCAAACTATCCAGCGTGAGAGTTTTATATTTTATATAGATATTAACTGTTAATTAAATTATATATTCCTTTTTCCCATGGGGCTGAGGAATCATTGATTTGTAACGTCTTGTTTGCAAAGATTTATTGGAATATTCAAAAAAAAAAAACGATTTTATTGGGACGTCTCAAAATTTATTGGCTAAAAAGATTTTATTGGGACGTCTCAAAAATCATATTATTATTATTATGTACCTTCTGTCTTCTGCCGACAATCATATATATAATGAGGGACTTTTCTCTCTTCTAAAGGTGTACACGTCAGCGTTTCTTTAAGTCTGTGGGGTCCACATTCTGCCCGGTTTTGATAGGTCGATTATGTTTGGTGTTTGGTCTGATTTTGGTTTTCCATGTTCGGTTAGATTATAAGTCAAACGATGCGTTGAATAGATTAAGGTTTCATTCTTTTCGTTCTTCCAGTCTTCTTTCTCGCCGTCAAGATTTAATCTGGAAGCCCAAAGATTTCTCCTTTCATATATCTCTTAGCCTCTCTTATCATTCAACGTATCTTAATTTCGCCAATAATTGTTATTCATATTTAACTCGGTTACAATTTCAACCTTTTTGGATCCTTCATGTCAAATCTATACATAGGAGAAATAAGTTCAACGATGTCGACCTCTCCGTTATGGTGTCTTAAAAGTTAATTATTGCAGGTTCAACACAATCAGAAATATCAAAAGCTTCATGGAAATAATCAAAAGCAGTGGATCTCAAGGACATATGAATGGTAACAACTAAAATATCTTCCTTTTCTTTTATGTATTTTTAATCCTTCTTTTGTTTCCTTTTCTCTCTTTGCGTGTGTGAGATTTTCTCATTCTTCATTACCTTTTGCCGATTGGTGATTTCTTTCATATGCTTCTTCAACCTCAGTTGTTAACAGTTTCTCTCGCATTGTCATCACCTGCAGTGAGTTTCATCTAAACATGGAGATTTGATTGTATCCTTTTCGTCTCTTTAGAACTATAAGTTTTTTTTCTTTCTTGATCTCGCCTTTTATTCTTGATCATCGTACATAATCTCAGCATTTTTTGGTCTCTTCTCTAAGATTTGTGTCACTACGAGAATTCTGTGATCCACGGTTCCAACTCTATTGAGCAGGTAACACCATTCTTTAAACATACATTAGTACTCTTATGTTGTTCCAGAATAGACTCAACTAAGGTTAGCACTGTTGTCCTCCTCAAAACACATGAAACTGATTTTCTTTTCAAGTATTAGATTGTGGTCAGATTTTTTGTGTCCTCCAACAACATGACTGGTCCATTGTTTCTTGCACCAGTTTTCCTCACTACTAGCTATTGCTAACGGAAGGGACAAACAACAGAGATGACAAAACTCATCAAGAAAAAGGCAGCAAGTTTGATTCTTGAGGAGTTACGTTTTCCTTTCACAATTCCTCTTAAAATTTGTATATAGTTGTTTCTTTTACTCTGAAGCCCCACAAACCCCCTACATAATTTAGATTAGTAGCGGTGAGAAAATGGAGCTACCAAATTGTCCTGAGGAGCTAGCTGGCAATGGATATGTTTTCAAGCTACGTGTGACTCCCTACAGCCTCAGCGTACGTTCACCGTCTCAGCAATAAGTGAAGCTTCACATCTTATTTGGCACTCAGGCAGAGGTAGGATAAGCAACAGAATCTGCCAGCAACATATATGATGCGCCAAAGATTTCACTGAGACTTGGTGAAGCAAGTCTGCCAGGTTCTGCAGCCGCCAATAACTAACGCCCCCGTAAGTGATTCTCGCAAGGCCATCTAACCGTCAACCCCTCTGTTTCAATTGTCTATTTCTACATGTTTTCTCTGCTTTGAATTGTGTACTTTGGATCTCTCTGATTTGCTGTAAACTATTTCTTACTGGTGTAAGAATTACTTTGACTTTAATAACAAAGGGAGTAACATGTCTTCACTTATTAATCGATTTCTTCAACTTTATAAGTCAGTAAAGTTTAACGTCAATAATGCATAAACGTCGGTCATGTAAACATGATTTTTTTTTACTCTCTGAGATAGAATTGAAGACTACAAAAAATGTAGATTACAGCCTAAAATATTTTTTCTTTAAATAAAGACATTTAAAACGTTTATGTTTAATAATTTTTTTATCATAGATGCAATTTAATTACCAACTCTGCAATGAACTTAAAATAGTCTTCATTGCAAAAGAATAAAACACACCAAAACAATCAAATAACCGTAATACACATAAAACCACTAACAAAAAAATTAAACAAATTCAAAGAAGCAGGAGAGCCATTTGAACACTAAAAATAACAAATTCATAAATTCACCACAACATAACCAGTTATAGCTACACAAACGACTTACGGTTTACCAAAAAATACTCACGAAAGAAATAATATACAATTCTACCCACACCTACTGCAAAGCTTCAATAACAACTTCATAAACTACATTTGTCACAACAAAAAAAAAAGAAATTCACAAACTACAGAAACTCCAAAGTTAAAGAAAAAAAAATTACAGTAAACTAAAAAAAATCAATATCCCCGCGCTTGCGCGGGGTCTCGCTCCTAGTGTTCATGAATGATCAAGCTTTCTTTGTTTGTTTGGTTGAGAACAATTTTAGTTATTTAGATCTTAGCACTATTGCGCATGAATACTATTAAACACAACAAAAAAAAACTGAAAAGTGCAGTAGCTGAATTAAACTTGTATTGATAAGGTATATGTGAAGTGAAACATGACTCTTGTTTTTTCATCTTTTGCGTTGGAACAAGCTACTATGAACGTGAAGGCTCTGTCCCATTCCAAATGCCAAAAAGAAAACGATCACATGGTATCGCAATTGGTTTATTTATTCCAAATTAGCTCAAAATCTCAAATAATCAAAAACAGAAAGAGAGAAATATTGCTCCACCGACAAAGTTTAATTCCATATCGAGAATGATAGGATCCTCACTCAAAATCAATTTGGAACCCGTGAGGTACGACGTTTTTGAACTTCATTACCTTTATGATACATTCGTCTCATGATTAATTAGTTAGAGGCAACATTTAATGTTACATCCTAAAGTCACACTGAAAAAGTTTTCGGCTCCTTCTCCTTCAATTGCAATTATTGATCAAACGCTGAATTTAATTTCGTCTCATCACAGGAACACAAGAGCAAGAGCCAGATCTAGTCCAACTAGTGGAGATAATTCTGATCTTAGTTTTGTCAGACTGGCAAAAAAACCACACTCGACAGTTGCCTCTCACTTATTACAGATCATGCAGACAAATTAAATGCCATCCCAAAAACATAAGCATAATTTTTCAACTAGGACACAATATATTTCACATTTCAGCTACATTATGCAACATTCAGTCAATAATCAAGCTGTTGATTTTATTTATGACAATAATTAGCCAACAATCTTGCAGCACTTGTACAAACCCCCACCATAACATACATTGGTCCCTACTCCAAAAAGTTTAAAAGAAACCCATTGGTCCAAACGGAATCCATATAATACTTTAGTATACACATCAAATCCAACTTACAACTTTAACCCTCCCCATAATAAAAAATTAAAGGGCAACAAAATATTGACATAGGAGGACGAGCACATCCTCTTTCCATTTAATTAGGTACATTATAACTTAAGTAGATGGATCAGATTAACATCGAGATCCTTTCTTACAAGAGAGAGCACCAGCATTGCCCGTGACAGAAGCTACCAACGAGGACGGTCTAGCAGACAGACTAGAAGCTTTTGCGTATCTTGAAGAAGCTCTTCCACCTGAGGGCGTGAAGAACGCACCGTTTAAGAACAAGTCGCCTTCTGATCTCCAGTTCCAATTTTTCCATTTGCTTTGTGGTGCATCTTCGTATTTAGTCACCTTTTTAAAAGCACATAGTTGTAGTTAATTTTTTATTTCTTTTGTAGTTAAATTTATACTCTAGTATATACATATGGCTAGTTAAAAAAAAGATATATACATATGGCTAAAATATAATTACATAGCTCTTAGCTACCTCTTTAAAGGCTTTGTCATTTGGAGCAAGAAATCTATTGCCTTGACTGTTAATCGTTGGAGCCGCACTCCCACCAATTGCATACATTTTCCAATGCGTATAATCGTTATTTACCACATGAAAATATCCATGTCTACATCTGCCATTTTTCCAGAAGTTATAGGGCTTTAGTTCAGAAAATACTAAAATTTAAGGACTTGTTTAGAAAAGCTCTAAAAATTAACTTTTTTTTTTTTACCTGGGCATTCTCTGAACAAGCCCTTCACCAAAATGATTAAAAGCAACGGTAACTTGCATGTTCTTGTCTCTCGTGTACGAATCACTGTGTCCCAAAAGCATCACTTTGTCGTGGTGCGTCAAGTAGTTATTAGAGATCGTTATAGCCGTTGACCCATGGATCACGTCGACCAGACCGTCCGCACAGTTCGACAACGAGCAATGGTCTACCCACACGTGGGACCCACCGAAAATAGAGACCGCGTCACCATCAGACGCGGTCCTCCACCCGTAATGCGACGGTGAATCTCTGACGTATGCATTGCCTCTCTTCTTGCAGTCGTGGATGCTTATGCCGTGGACGATGACGTTGGTCACGTACTGGACAGTGATGCACGCGCCGCCAGCGATGTGGATGCTCGCTCCACGTCCATCTATGGTCTTGAAGGAGTTCATGATCAGCTCTTCTTTTAGCTTTATGACCATGTCACGTGCGAAGATGATCCAGAGCGGTTCTTCCTGGATCACTGCGTGTCTTAGGGTTCCCGGTTTGGGGTTAACCGCGTCTTTGTCGCTGGGGTCGGTCACCACGTATATTTTGCCGTCACGGCCGCCTATTGCGTGTTTGCCGAACCCAATGGCGCAGTCAGCTAGTCGTTGTCGGTTTTTCTCCCATTTCGGGTCGCATCTCCAACAGTCGTCGATTGGATTTCCGGTCCCACATGAGAGGACACCAAGATTCCTCCTCGAAGCATTTATCTGACTACAAATATATACACAATAATGTTAAAATGCGGATGATACAAAATTTATATTTTAGAAAGATTAGTTTATACGCACTGGTTAACTTCTTGAACTACGAGTTCAGGGTCAGAGACATGAGAGGATGCAACGGAGGTCGAAGCTAGGACAAGGAAGAGACATGAGAACAGGGAGAGAGACAGGTGAAGAAGTGTCATTCTGTTTATTGTCTCTCAAGATGATTTTATTTAGTATGTGTTTGTGAGATTTGAATATTTTGTTTGGTGATGAGATAAAATGGTGAGAAAGTGCTCTTTATATAGGAAAATTTCCTCCAATTAATTTATGTTTTAATAAAGAAAGGGCCCATTTTCTGATTGTTTTTATATGAACTAAAAAGGAGACATGATTTTTAAAATACCTGCGTATTGAATAGGAATATTGTAGAGAGAAAAAAAATCAAAATTAAATTGGTTCATTTTATCTTTTATGGGAGGTCTTGTGAGTTTTTTTTTTTTTTTTTGGATTGCATAGTTTAATACATAGTTTTCCAAGATGTTTGGTTAACCACCTTTTTTATTCACCAAGGTGCATTATTTCACCTATGTTTCGAATGGCTGCTGATATACGTACATTGGAGCGACGCAAGCAGCTAAAAAAGCTAGTATAAAGTACACCATTGGCTTTGATACGCTACGTATGTTTAGCTGCGTACGGAAAACCTATGTTAAACTAATCAAACAACTAGAAAAGAAAATTGATTTTTCTAGTTCCAAGTTCTCGATTATTTTGGTCAATTTCACGGATATTCTAATATGAACACATGTCAAGTGGATAATGTAATATAAATATTTGAAGAATAATGTTTTTAAGTTTTTTGACAAACTAAGGTGGTGCAATTCTTAATATGACTAGACTTCGTAATAACATAATAGTGCGGAATTTATTGCAAAATTTGGCTAAAATTAAGGGACGTGATAGGTTATTTATTTTCAAAAAACAAAATTGTTGCGTAAACACAAGTTCGCTCGTGTTCGAGTCATTGGCTTCTAGCCAGGGCCGACTCTGCATAGACGTGGTCGAGTAGGATAGTTCTGGTCTGGAAAGCTATTAAATATTCTGATTTTGTCTCCATACCTCCGAGATTAATCGGATCTTGGATCTGGATTATCAAAAAGTAATAATACCTATGTGTTATACTATCATCCCTCGTTTATTTTCTCTTAGCTAAAATTGAAACATTAAAAATTATATATTCTTTTTTTGGGTCAAAAACATAATATAGTTCTTTAAGATGTTAACAAAAACATTATCTAGCTTTAAAGAAAATCGTAACCACTTACATTTGTCGGTCTATTTAATAATCTCAAATTATTTTTTCTGAAATTTCCATTTCGTAACACATGTTTGAATGATTAAGAGTTAATTAAGACAATGGATTAATGGACCCACACATTTCCCATACCAATCATTGCTGACTCACAAAACTAACGTTATTCATAAACTCAATTAGTTTACGACAATGGGCACATCGAACGGGTTACTAGATCCATTAATCGGAAACCAATTTTGGTTCTGGATTAGAGAGAGTGGCTGACGTGGATAACTACATAAAGGTCATGTTCGTCCATGTGAGCCCTGTCTGGCCACACCCTGCAATCATGGGTTTCATCTTGACCGTTCATTACTAACAGGCCCTCCACCGTCAGCCATCAGATCTACTTATGCATGCCACTGGCCATTCTCACACCTAGGCATGAGTTTTTTTTTTTTTTTTTTTTGGCACGAGTATTTCATTTGAACCCAAAAACTTAAACGGGAATCGACCTAAAAATAAAGGTCGAGGTCAAGGTCTAGAAAGCTGAAACATAATTTTGGGAATGAAAGTGAGAGTAGCTAGATTTCAAGTATTCTTTTGGAATTTTGTAATCAACAAACAAATGTGATATTCGGGATCATTCCACCTTTTGGGGTTACTAATCAAACTTTTTTGAAAAGCTCTCAACCAGCCTTAATTTAGAAAAACTCAACCAGCAAATGATTCTCAAAAATTATGTTTGGTTCATCTTGCTTTTCCAGTGATCGGCTCGGAGATGGCATGTTGATCAAGAACCTTTGTTCTTGTTATCTATATGGTTTGTGTGTTTGCTATTAAGTTTGTTCAAAGGTAAAATCTTTTGCAAAAAAAAAAATTTGTTCAAAGGTAGTCTGATCAAAGTTAACTGGGAGCAAAACTGATAAAGTTAAGTTACAAAAAAAAAACTGATAAAGGTAATCGAAAAAAATTTATATAAGTCACGAAAATTATTGTTTTGTTATAGTAAAATGAAATAATTTAATTTATATTTTAGTTTGCAGAAGGACAGGTTTGGTATCATTAATATGCATCAATATTTTAATGTTCTATTTGCCTAACTTCCAATACCAAAAAACCATTAATTTTCATTATATTTCATATGTTATTTTTATGAGGTAATATGTTTCAGACCAATTTCAATAAAGAAAAATGTTTACAAAGTTGGTTGATTAGAAAATTAAATAAATGTACTAGAAGTGTGATAAAATTAAAAAGTTCAACGACAAAAATATATAAGAGATTTGAGATATCACAACTTTAAAGATAAAGTTGTTTCCCCCATAACTTTGGTAATGGAGCAGAACCTGATATAGTTCTTTCCAGTGATCGGCTCGGAGATGGCATGTTGATCAAGAACCTTGTTCTTGTTATCTATATGGTTTGTGTTTTGCTATTAAGTTTGTTCAAAGGTAAAATCTTTTGCAAAAAAAAAAAAGTTTGTTCAAAGGTAGTCTGATCAAAGTTAACTGGGAGCAAAACTGATAAAGGTAAGTTACAAAAAAAAAAAAAACTGATAAAGGTAATCGAAGAAAATCTATATAAGTCACGAAAATTATTGTTTTGTTATAGTAAAATGAAATAATTTAATTTATATTTTAGTTTGCAGAAGGACAGGTTTGGTATCATTAATATGCATCAATATTAATGTTCTATTTGCCTAACTTCCAGTACCAAAAAACCATTAATTTTCATTATATTTCATATGTTATTTTTATGAGGTAATATGTTTCAGACCAATTTCAATAAAGAAAAATGTTTACAAAGTTGGTTGATTAGAAAATTAAATAAATGTACTAGAAGTGTGATAAAATTAAAAAGTTCAACGACAAAAATATATAAGAGATTTGAGATATCACAACTTTAAAGATAAAGTTGTTTCCCCCATAAAAAAAGTTGTTTCCCATTGATTTAAATGAGAGACCTAGGATTTTTACAATGATATCTTGATAAAAGTGGATTCATTAGAAGAATCCATATGAATACGATTTAAACATTTTTATCTACGTAGGATATGATTGGTAATGTGCACAATGATGGAATGATTGTGTGTGTTCATAAATTTTTACTAATCACACTCGTAAAATCACGTCTTTTTATTCACACATTTTGCGATTCTCAAAATCAACTTAATACTCCCTCTGTTTCATAATAAATGTCACTCTGAACTCATTTTCTTGTTACACAAAGAGTGTCACTTTACAATTCCAATGTAAATTATACTAACTTTCAGCTGAAAATTAATTGTAAACTGCATTGATTTTATAAATAATTTTATTTATCTAAAATATTATTGGTCAAAGAGGTATAATTAACTACAACTTACATATATTTCAACAACTTTCTTAATCTGTGTGAAAAATGTCACAACGACACTCTTTAAGAAACGGAGGGAATATATAAATATGAAACCAATATAATGCCGATTCTAAACTAAGTAAAAATATATCAAATATTTTTTTTTTCCATCAAACATACAGACTCATATTGACTCTCTACACCAAACTGGTAGCTCGGCATCCATGTGAATGACAAAAGACGATTGTTGTCTGGCACTGCGTGCTAAACGATCCGCCCTTGAATTTGCCGTCCTTGGTACATAGATGAGCTGTGAGCTATGGAAACTACTTTGTAAGCTTCTGATATCCTCCAGATAACTTGCGAACGCCGGCCACTCTTCTGGTTCCGAAACCATCTTCACCAACTGAGAACAATCCGTTGCAAATGTAACCTGAAACTGACGTAAATTCCTCATACATTCCATTGCCCAGATCAATGCTTCCACCTCCGAGTGAAGGAGAGATATACTTGCCCGAACATTTCGTGCCCGCATTAATCCCTCATATCCTTCCAGAGTACTGTACCATCCTTGTCCCGAGAAAGAGTCTTTATCCTTCCATGAACCATCTGTGAAGCACCATCTCCCTGAAATTGAAGGAGGCTGATATGCTTGCGGTGGTATAGTGTGTCGGATAGTCAACTCTTGGGCCGCAGCCCACATAGTAGCCTCCGTTTCAGCCAGCTTTAGTGTATCCATGGCATCAACATCCAGATTACTAAAGACCTTACTGTTCCTTGCTTTCCAAATATACCATAGGATCCATACAAATTGATGATCAGTCATTTTGGGTAAAACTCTCCAGAATAAATGATCCATGTTATTATACAATGATTCCGAGGGGAAAACATGTGGATGTGTTGGTATAGTTGATAATACCCATATTTGCCGTGCTGGAGGACATTCAAAAAATACATGATTCAAAGATTCCTCTGTACTCCCATATCTGTCACAAATAGTGTCCCCTTGCATTCCTCGGGTTTTTAAATTCTTTTTAACTGCAACACACCCTGATACAATCTGCCAAAGAAAGTGTTTTATCTTTCCATCAATTCTTTTAAATATATCAAATATTAAAGCTTTCATTTCTTCCCATCAGAAGTTTTACTATTTTAAAATTGTAATTCTGCTATTTTTTACTAGTCACTACATATATTAAGTTTCACATGTTAAATCGTGTAGTTATTATCTTTTTTTTTTTGTTCAACCGTGTAGTTATTATCTAGATTATTTAGTTTCCTCCTCACCCAATAACATTAAAATTTTAGCTCTTCTCATTACCAAAAACCTAAAGTTACATGAAAGGATAAATCATATTAAGATATATTTTTATGTCGCTAAAGAAAACTGGAGACCCGTGATCTCTATATGCGGCCAAAACACCAACTTGTATACGTTCTTATTAAATCTTTGTATGATTTTTATTTGATGATCTCATTTGCAAAATGGATATTCTAAACATGTATGCTTTCGTTATAAAAGGAACTTCCACAAATGTATTTTTCAGATTAAGAGTCTAACTATATGGTTACTTGTTTAGTCTATGGTTAATTCGTATTCCGCTTGTATAAGATTAATACTTCTGTCAATTTCTACCGACGTCTAGTCATTATTTTGTTTATTTATCGCCAAGATACAGAAGAGTTAAAAGAATACAATTGCCTTAAAGTAAAGAACCAAACATCTCGATACGATAACTTTAAATATACGTGTAGGGTCTTTATAAACTATTGCGATAGATTAGCCATTTTAAGGAGTATGGAATTTGAAAAATTCTAATTTGGCATAAGTTTAGCTTTATTGTCAACTGCGGACGATTAGTATATACGTCAACGGTCTACATACATACGCGGAACGCAATGGCTTGGATAAACGGGTGAAACAAATATATAAATACAAGAAAATGCATTCTAATCATTGAGAAATATAAATGATTAGACCCAATATTCCTTTACCGAATGATATAATGTTAAACAGTGCTAATTATTTATAAAAAGCCAAACAATAAATATATAGTATCAAATGGACATATTCATGAATAGATGAGAGCCCTGAAGAAATGGTGACACAAAAGAGGGAGTCACATGGAAGCCATGTGCTAATCATGATGATATCTTATTGACATTTCATACCATGAATGTTTATATAAAAAAAGAATTATTTCCCCCCTTCTAGATACTGTAAACTTTAGACAAAATATTAGATGCGTTGTCAAAAGATATACTAATAAACTTGTAACATCATTTGAAAATCATATAGTATTTGTGTTTATGTGAATGTTTAGCGACTTGTTAAATTGTGGTTGCTTAGTTTGTTCGATTATCAAAAAAGTCAAGCATTTAATTTGATGAGTTCTTATCAGTATTTGTTCGTATACTTGATAATCATTACTGGTGTAATTAAGGTTTCCCGCGACCCATTAAACTATACTAATAATACTATATTGCACATTTTCTTTTCGAATAATTCTCACAATCCTTGCTAATATTAGTAATTCACACATCTCATGGGATTGGCCAATTAATATGTTGGGTTTCAGACTTTCAAAGATTATAACGGCAATCATGACACCAAAGGCAGAAAGCTGAATACCTCCATGTTTCAGTATGTTTTCTTTCAGTTTTAATGCTACAAAACATTTTTTAATAGTAGTGAAGAAATTATATCCAAACCCCCAAAATTACTAGCAATTTAAATTACTAGCAATTTTAATGCTAGTAAACATGTTTTTTTAAAAAAATATTAGTAAAAGAAAATTATAGTCAAACCCCAAATGATCGGATCATGTGTGATTCAGCATGAAATGAATTTAAAATTATAGTCACCCACTGTAATGATTAATCTCTGTAATGGTCAATTAAGCTATGACACTAATTAGTAATTACCTAGATAATTATGATGACTATTAATAACTTAAAAAATGTAACTTTCTAAACTTTAGAACGAGTTGGCATAGTTATATAGTAAGTATTGATGGCTATGCATATTGAAACAAATCTATACAATCAGAAACATAAAATAAGAACATTGCTTCTTCTTTTGTATCTATCTGACTATTGTTATAGATTTCTTACAGTTATAACTCACAAATGTATATAGATACAAATGCCAAACTTTGAACTCTGATTTTGTCCTGATCAATCTAAAGAGACAAAAATTAAAGAGCAGCCTAATGGTCACGTAATCACTTTTTGAACTCCTACTATAGAAGTTTGAACCCAATCAGATTTGAAATGATATGGAAAAAGTTCAGACTATCATGTCATCGAATCCTGTCAGTTAATGAATTGGTCTTTACTTTGAGTAACTGGTAATATATGTTATTGTCCATGCTCTTGAGTCGTAGCTTGCCATCAACAGCAAAAACGCAAAACGCTAAAATTGCAAAGTCGAAGGAACACCCAAAGAAACATTTATTTTGTTTCCTTACTTCGCCGGTTAAACTAACAAAAGTAAACATAAAACCATCCAACAATACTTAACGTCATGACCTTCCTGTTACTATGTACAACCCACTTAATTAAAACATTAGCAGTCAAAGATCAATGGTGATGCAAAACCTAAAAACTAAGAAGATTGGCTTTTCTTTCACCATCTCTAAGAAAGATCAATACCGACAACTTTAGCCGGTTCCGCTCTTTCAGTCAAGCTATCACCAAGCTCCACCCCAAGCTGTCCTCTGTCCCCTGTCCCAAACGCATACACCGTCCCTGACTCTGTCATTGCAAATGTATGACCACCCCACGATATCGAGTTTGTCAAACTCACATGAACCACACGCTCTTTCATCTCCTTCAACGACGAAACCAGCTTTGGTGTCAGAGTACTCTCATCCTCATCTTCATCCCCCTGCTGAAACCACAAATCAAAATTCAAAACCATTGTCTCAAACACCGAACACAAGAACACACACACAGAGACTGTTACCTGACCAAGATTGGCGAACTCTCCACTGCCAAATGAGTAAACCTGACCATCATCAGACACAACAAAGGTCGTGTAATCTCCAGTGGCGACGTGGACTGCTTTAACGTCTTTTAGTCCCTCCACCACCTTAGGAGCCAGCTCCGACTCTCCTGTTCCGTGACCTAAACAGCCAAACCGACCCCAACCCCACGTGCAGACTCTCCCATCTCTCCCCACCGCAGCAGCATGCCATGTCCCTGCTGAGATCATAACCGGCTCCATCTTCAACACACTAAACTCCTCTATCAACCGAGGCTGTTTCTCACTGGTTTGACTCCCATGCCCAAGCTTCCCACCCAAACCGCATCCAACAGAGTACACAGACCTACGCACAACACAAGCAAATCAAACTAAGCACATGCTAACCAACCAGGTTTAAAACCATAGAGTTGACTCACATCCCTGTAGGTTGACACGCTAGAGCAAGCAGATAGCAAAAGCCAGCAGCGATCTGCACAACCGGGATATTCTCCAAGGCGCCTAACAAAGGATGTGGCAACACACAGTTACGGTCAGTTCCATGACCGAGTCTCTCATCTTTTCCCCATGATAATGTATAGACTCTGCCTTCTCTAGACAAAACCGCTGTGAAGTGATATCCTATCGCCGCTTGAACAACAAAGATCTCCGTCAAGGACTTGACTCGCTGTGGAGTCGTGATGAGCTTAGTCTCTTGGTCTTCTTCTAATCCAGGCTGGCTAAAACAATCTTTCCCAAAGGCGTAAACTTCACCAGCATCACTTATCAGCATAGTTCTGTCTGCTCCAACAGCTGCCTGAATGATCCGGATCCCTGTGAGTGATCTGCAAGCAAAACACAATGAACTTCAATAAAAACAGAATCATCAGAGAAGTGAAGTGAGAGTTAACCTGATTGGTCTAGGCTGCCAAGTGTCTTCAACGGTTCCTTGTCCGAGCTGTCCTGAAGTGTTAGATCCGAAAGAGTATACAACACCCTTTGATGTCACTGCAATGCTGTGACCAGGACCAGCAAGGGCTTGTGACTTCTCCCTCCTGCAACCTAGTTCTCCGGCTAGCAAGAACCTGAGAACAAGCTTCCACGAGCCTCCGCACTTCCTTTTGATATCTTGCCGGTCTTCCTCTCCCATGCGTTCGAATACCGCCTTCTTCTGGCAAATGTCGAGGGCTGCGACCTCTGAGATGGAGAGTTGAAGGTCCGGAGAGAAGTTTGCAGGCTTCCTAAAGAAAGAACACGTCGCCTGAGAGGACAAAAAACAAAAATCAGAAAAACCAAACAAGAAAGAGCATGAAAACAAGAAAAGAGCATGACTTGCCTCGAGATTGGCAAGGTCACGAGGAGACAGATCGCAAGTAGTGAGGAGATGAAGGACGATGGAAGGACAAGAAGCCAGGAAGAACTCTCCAGGAGCAGAGTTGCCAAAACAGTGTCGTTTCAGAGACAAGAAGGAAGGCAACGGCAACTCCATAGCGGCGAGAGGGTTCTCATCAGGGATGTTGGTGGTATGGAGTTGTAACGTAGGGCTAATGATACCATTTGATGTACTAGTAGTAGTCTCCATTGGGCACTGCTCCCAAACCAAATGTTTATATAAAACTTAAAAAACATATGACTAAAGTAAATTGCATTGTTCAGTCCTGTGATCTATAAAAATAGAATCTTTGGTAAGAAAGAAAAAAAGAAGCTACCTTTGATGCTAAGTAGTGATGATGAACACCGATCACAAAAAAAGAGAGAGAGAGAGAGATGATCAAATAATGAGAACTGTAGTAATCTACAAACAAGAGATCATTAGATATTCACAACTGATTAAACAAAAGCCCAGATCAGGATGGTTATTGTCATATTAACCGATCAGTACATAAAAAAAAAAAACATAATCAGAGATTTTCTCTGTTACTGGAGATCGTGATCGTCGATCGGTGGAGGATATAGAAGAGAAGAGGGATCATTTACCAGATTTTGAGAGATTGTGAATCACAGAGAAGGAAAGGACTTTGAATATGAAGAATCTCCGTCAATTTCTATATAAAATGAAGATTGTTCATTTGGATGGAAAAAGATGTTTGAGAGGAAAGCTTTTGCTTACACAATCATCTCCTAAACGTTTTCTACAAACAAAAGCGATTAGGTGTCAGCAGGGTCCAGAGATGAACCCAATAAAATATTCATCAGTCCACTTGTCCTACAAAGCCCAAGTCCATTGTTTTTTTCTCTGCCACATTCATTCCACCTTGCTGAGAAAGAATTATTTCTTCTTTCAAGATTGTGACCAATGATTGTATTTTACGATAGAACCTGCGATTGATTCAGCATCCACAAATATGTAGAAGCTGCATTTCTATGAACTATAAACTTATGTTTAACAGAAAAGTTTACTACACCGCTTGCCAAAAAAATCTACACAGAAAGAAAATTTGGTATGAATAAACAAATTTTTGCATTGTGTAATAGAAATGTAACCTTCCGGTTTAGATATATGAAAATGCTTAAGAATGATTTGATTATTTATGTTATTAAATGTGCATTTATTTTTCGATTTACATATCTGTAGAAAATTCCAAAATAAATCGTGTCTAAACTGGTAGTGGAATAAGAGAAATACTTGGGTTCACCCAGCCAATAGGATTTCTTTATTTCATATTCAGTATCTTTTAAAAAAGAAACAAAATATTGTCAAATTTTATTATGTTTTTAAAATAAAAAATAAATAGAAAATAATAGTAGTAGTAAAAAAAAGTTTTATATTTAAAATATCGTCAACAAAATACTAAACCCTAAACCCTAAATCATAAACTCTAAGCCCATGGTAAAACTTTGGATAAATCCTAAATCTTTTGATTTTTTTAAAAATATACTTTTAACACAATCATCAAAACCCTAAACCCTAAATACTAAACCCTAAACCCTAAATACTAAACCCTTGGATAAACCCTAAACGCTTGGATAAATCTTAAACTCTATTATTTAGAATTTATCCAAGTGTTTTGGATTTACCAAGAGTTTAGGGTTTACCCAAGGGTTTAGGATTTAGGATTTAGTGTTGGTTGAAGGTATTAAAAATATATTTTTTAAACGTATTTTTGTTTGCAATTATTATTATTTTTTATTTATTTTTATTTTTATTTTAAAAATATAATAAAACTTGACAATACTTTGTTTCCTTTTTTAAAAGATACTTAATATGAAATAACGAAATTCTATTGGCTGTGTGAACCTAAAGGTTCACTCTAGAGGTGAATCCAAGAATTTCTCGTGGAATAATGAACAACTTATCAAAAAATGATTTGTGATATTGTTAAACGAGGCCAAAATATGGAAAAATGTCATGTGTTAATTTCATGATCAGTGAACAGAACTTTCAAACCTTTGAAAAATGTATCTTCTGTAACACAGAATGAAGCCTATGGATCAAGTGAACATAGAAAGTCTATTAGCCCTTAATGGTTGAAGGCTTGAAGCGTTAAAAAGATCACCATGATTTCATTCCCAAAGAAACACAATGCATTGTCTAGTATAAGTTACGATAATTTAATTTCCAAATTAAAACAAATATTTGCACTCTGTGGAAGAAAATGATCCTTGGCAAAATTGTAATAACAACCGAACATCATTTAACTTTTATGTGCTTTATGTGAAAAGAAAGACGAATAAACGATTTCTAAATGAATCACAAAGTATTTTAAAGTGCTTGGATGGTAGCGTTTGCTAATGCTAGAGAGTACACAGGGGCATGGAGACACTGAGCACTAGAGATGTTAATATGGGTAAACCCAACCCATTTAGACCCACCCCATTTAGTACCCACCCCATTTAGAACCCATATAAGTTTAGACCCATATAGGTTAGACCTATTAGGGCTACCCATTTAGAACCCATAAAATTTATATGTACCCATTTAAACCCATTTAGACCCATTTAGACTAGATTTTTTTTTTTTTTTTTGCATTAGTTATGTTTATAAAATTATTTTAAATAGATAATTTCTTTTTTTTTCACCTTTTTAACTTTATGAACTCTAAATAAATCATTTATCAATAACTTTTGATATGTATTCTTGCTTGCTTTGTGTCAAATATTAAATAAATTTTTTTAATTTTATGGACTCTAGATAAATGTATACATTTCAAAAAGAACACTTGTTCAGAAAAATCATTGATTAATAAATTTTTTTGAGATGGGTTTTAAACAAACAATGGGAAGCAAATAACACAGTTTTTGAGATGATCTCTAGTACAAAGTACAAACAAAGAAACAAAGGATGACAGAAACCTCTTGAGACTAATCATCTCGACTTCTGTCTGAAAGAACACAGTTTTTGAGTATCTTCTCTACTTCCTACAAAGCATAGAAACAAATAAGCGACTCTTACAAGAAGCAAAGCAAAGAGATTCTAGCATCAGTCACATTCTCACTCAAATCACAAGACCATTAGCTCAAATGTAAAGACAACAACACTGATCTCTACTATCTCATGCACATATTTTAACTTTGTAAGAGAACTCAACGTTAGATAAGGTTTTAAAGATATTACCTCAAATGTTCAACGCACATTTGAATCTTCTGATCTTGAACCCTCGACTCCAGAAGTAGTTGTATTCTTCCTAGCATCTTCGTTGCACATATCATCAACATCTTCTACTGTACCTGTGACATTTATATAAACAAAAAACATATCAAGCCACTATCGAGTTATGACTTAACATCTCTAGCAACAAAGAACAATAATCAGTTAGAGTACAAGTTACCTTCATATTCCGCAAAACCTCGTAACCAGTTGCGAGTACAGAGCAGAGCCTGGACATTCTTGGGAAGCAAGCGACTTCGGTAAGGAGTTAGAACCCGAGCTCCGATACTGAAAGCCGATTCAGATGCTACTGTCGTGATAGGTATACTAAGTATGTCACGCGCCATCATTGCCAAATCACCAAATCGAGCTTGGTTTTCCCTCCAATAGTTTAATACATCCAAATTGGGAAAAGACTTTCTATCTAGCCTCTCCTCATCAAGATACACATCTAAATGTGTTCTTGTGTTTCCTAGATTACTCCCAAGGCTTCTTTCCAATTCAAAGAGATCCTGTAACAAGATGAAAAGCCATTAACCAAGTTCAAAAACCAACAGTACTTACACTGTCTAAATCATCTTCAAGAGGAGATTCATTAACCAAGAGGAGATGTAAAAGAGTAAAGATGCTTGAAACTTACACTGTCTAAATCATCTTCAAGAGGAGATTCATTAACCAGATCCTGTGGAGTTGGTGTATATGAAGTTGAAGAACCAGAAGAACTGCCCCAAGTCCTATCTTGATACTCTTTATAAAGTGTAGTCAAATGAGTCTTAAGATCTTTAGTTTTTAAACTAGAAGTAGAAGGATCCAAAGTTTCATAAAGCTTCTCAAGAACTTGTAACTTCAGCCTTGGATCAAAAATTGCACCCATAGCCAAAATGATGCTGTAATCCTCCCAATACTTGGCAAATTTAACTTGCATTTCCTTAGCCATCTGCTTCAAATCATAATCATCACAGCAATTTCTCAATCCTCCAAACTTCTAAGAAGTACACATTAGATGTTGGGTACTTTGATCCTGAAAAGTGATTAGTGATTTGACTGAAAGGTTTCAGCAACTCACTTATTTTTTGCCCACGATCCCACTCTCTTTCAGAAGGTAGCCATATGTAGTGCCTGTCAAAAGCCTCCAAGCTTTTAAATGCTCTCCTAAACTTCAACGCTCTAACCAGCATTTCATAAGTAGAATTCCACCTAGTAGAAACGTCAAGTGATAAACCAGATCCACTAGGAATCCCCACTCGCTCTACACATGCTGCAAAGGCTTGAATTCTTGTCCCAGATGCTTTCACATACCTCACGCTTTCCCTGATGTTGTGCAGAAGATTTTTCGCTAATTCCAAGCCTTCTTTGACTATCAAATTTAAGATGTGGGCACAACATCTCACGTGTAAATACTTGCCATCACACAATAAGCCATAACCACTCATCATCTGAAGCTGTCCCTTGAGGATCCTCTGCATACAGTCGTTGTTATTAGCGTTGTCGACAGTAAGAGAGAATACCTTCTTCTCTAAACCCCACTCTATCATACACTCCAAAATCTTGTTAGCAATCTCTTCTCCCGTGTGTGGAGGCTTCAAATCACAGAAAGCAAGAATCTTGCTCTGCAAGTTCCAGCCATCGTCTATGAAGTGGGCAGTAAGACATATGTATCCCATGCTATTAGGACGAGAAGTCCAAAGATCCGTAGTAAAGCAAACCCGAGCAGTATGTCCAGCAAACACTTTCTTCAGCTTTTCCTTTTCTGCTTCATACCTCTTATAAACATCTGCTGCAGCCGTTTGTCTACAAATAATCTTACAGTCTGGATTCAGATACTTGTCTCGTGCTCTGACCTTCTCGAATTCTGCGTATCTGAATGGAAGATCATGATAGATGATTGCCTCACTAACCATAACACGATCTATATTATGATCATATGCAGCCTTGTCTTCCTTTGGAGGCTTCTTTGGACAAGTTTCCAAGTGGCGTTGTAGATGATGAGTTCCACAGCTTACATACTTTTCATTACGTGTCACCAACTTCATACCACAATGCACACATCTGGCCCTCTCTTTGCCATCAGATTCAACCCCCACTGATACAAATTCTTCCCAAACCCATGATGTTTTACGTCTCTTGCGTGGAGCTTGAGCTTGAGCTGATGTTTGACTTTGCTGTTCTTCTAGCTGTGTAGCTTCCAAACTCATCCCATCTTCTTCATTCATGTCTATAAAAGTATCCATGCTGTGCTGTGCCATATTCCAGAAGATATTGCTGTGTATGCAAGAGTCAAAACTATAATTTATTGCCTTTCATTCAAAAAACAAGACATACTTTTTCTATCACAATAGACATGTGAAAACAAGGGAATAACATACTTTTTCTATCACAATCAATCACAATCAACACAAGCTCACATTGCTGAAACAGATAAACCCAACAAGTGAACTGTCATAAACCGTACAAGCATAACCAAGAAGAAACAACAATGAACTATAAAGTTACCTCAATGGGGATGTAAGTAGGGCGCTTTGGTTCTCCCTTCTCGTTCTTGGAGTTCCGAGTAAACCTGTATCAATCAAAAGAGAGATATGTTAAGAGAGAACTCAAAGTCATTTTCAACATGTAATCAAACCTTAACCCTGAGGTTCTTGAGCGCACGTCCAGCCTGATGACATCAATACACACGCATATTAAGATCAGCGCCATGTTGGAGAAAGCAAACTCAATACGGCTCCAATAGATTCACAGTTTTCACCAACTCATAATAATATCAAAACAAGGCCTTTAAAATTAGTAGTATCATAGAACAATACTCACCTCACCAGGAGTTATATTCACAATGTGTGGAGTAAAACTTTGCCCAGTTTTCCCTGCAACAAGAATTAAAAAAGAACTTATATAAAGAGAACAAAAAAAATGGTAAAACTGGTAAGCAAGTGATCCTAGAAACTGATTTTGAATCATAAAACACGAACTAATGCAATATAAGAAAAGAATCTGCTCATCCTTCAATGCCTCATCAAAAGGCCAGCAAACTAATGCAAACTAATGCCATGTTGGAGAAAGCAAACTCAATACGGCTCCAATAGGTTCATCCCCTCTCTATAACATCAAAACCAAATCTAATATTTGCTTCAGAATCTTAATTCTAATTCTAACACATGGCTTATCTATCACTCACTCACTCACTCACTTTCTATCACTTTCTAACCAAACATCAAAAAACATCAAAACACCAAACTACAACACATAAACGATTCAAAGTCAATACACACGCTATACACAGTTACCTTAATGGCTGATGGGTTTGGTCGAGGACAAATGCTCACAGAAGTACCCAGAACGAGGAATCACAGAAGGCAAAGCGAGAGAGAGCTCGGAGGAGACGATCGGAGTCTCGGAGAAGAGAGAGAGGAAGAGCCTTCGATTCGAACTTCGAAGGAGACGATGGGTCTCGGAGAAGAGAGAGAGAAGAGAGAGAGAAAGAGCCTTCGTCTGAGTTGATGGGTTGAATCGGAGGATATCGGAGGAGATCGGATCGGAGGAGATTGGAGGAGAAAGAGCCTTGGCCCCCCTTACGCGATATGATCGAAGGAGAAGAAAAAAAAAAAAAATCAAGTCGTTTAAGTCAAAAAAAAAATATAAATGGGTTAAATGGATACCCATTTATTTCAGAGAAAACCCATTTACTAAATGGGTCTTAAAAGGGTTACCCATATAAAACCCAAATAGTTAAATGGGTCTAAATGGGCATTTATTTTTTTATAAACCCATATGGGCCTGCGAGTTTCAAACCCATATTAACATCCCTACTGAGCACACTCTAGTTGATGGTGTCGTGCTACTTGCACGTTCATTTGCACCAAACTGGCTAAGCTAAGATACTTCTTGATGTTTCCAAGGCTAGAGAGACATGGTGTGGAGGTAAAAGTTGGAGACACGGTAGGGATAAGATAACATTTTAAGTTCTTACATTATGGGATTAGGTATCTTAGCTAGGCTGTTATTTTCTTGAGACTTTTTATTTACTAGATAGACGAATTACTATGTGCTGACGGATAACCAAAAAGGGACTTTGTCAATCAAATTAAAGAACGTAAAAAAAAAGAAGTAAAAATATTAAAATGTGAATTAGAATTTAAAACCAAGACGAAGAGGAGGGAAGTGATAAGAAAAAGGAGAGTGTGACATAGAATCTGTGGCTCAAATCTCAGCAAAATCTCCAACTCTCTCCTCATTGGATAACACAAGTATCCACAAGACTTTCACGTCCACTTATCATCCTCCTATATTTCAAAAACAATCATCTCGCGGACGATCACTCCTCAAGTCTCTCCCTCTCTCTCTCTCATCTTCAACCTCTCTGATCATCAATGGCTGCGACAATGGCTACATCAGCCAAATGCATGTCCCTAAACCCATCTCCTCCCAAACCCCTAAACCAAACCAAACCCACCTCCTCAAAACCCTTCATCACCCTCCCAACTCCACCTAAATCCACCGTCTCCCTCGCCGTCACGAGCACCGCCCTCGCCGGAGCCGTCTTCTCCGCCCTCAGCTACTCCGAACCCGCTTTCGCAGCTCACCAGATCTCCCAGCTCGCCGCCGCCGCTCAAGGTAGCGACAACCGCGGCCTAGCTCTTCTCCTCCCCATCGTCCCGGCCATCGGATGGGTCCTCTTCAACATCCTCCAGCCGGCTCTCAACCAGATCAACAAGATGCGCGAGAGCAAAGGACTCGTCGTTGGTCTCGGTGGCATCGGCGGTGGTCTCGCCGCGTCAGGGCTCTTGACGCCGCCGCCGGAGGCAGTAGCCGCGGCGGAAGCGGCGGAGAGAGCTGGAGACAACAGGGGACAGTTGTTGTTGTTCGTGGTTGCACCGGCGCTGCTTTGGGTTCTGTACAATATATTGCAGCCGGCTTTGAACCAGCTCAACAAAATGAGGTCTCAGTGAAACTCTTTTACAATATAATAATTAGTCATCGTTCGTTGGGTTTCAAATGTATCATTAATCCTTTGTTATATATCTCGCTTACTATATACTCGATTTAACTCCAGAACTTTACTACCGCAATCATTTGTTCTTATATGGTTTTCTTGTTTCAAAATCATCAACATAACCTATAGCAAATACAATCTTTATGCATCAAAACCTGAAGTTAGTTCTAGTGACTATTCTCTAAAGATGAAAAATATCACATCGTATGGTACATTTTGCACGTTTTGTCTTCTGGTTGACCGTCATGTTCTGTTTGTGCTACATATGAGAATATAGAAGCATCAAGTTGTAATTAATTTTTTTGACCAAACGCTTTCTAACATTAAGTCATTTGTGAGAATAAAATAACTACTTGCTCTGATTTGTGCAGTATTACTCTGCTCATTGTTAAATGCAAGAATGAAGGTACTCTTATAAAATTTGTCTGGTTCCATGGACCTTTCCAGTAATTTAGATAGTCTTCTATGTGGAAAAGTAACTTATTCATATGTGCTTTTCTGGAATCGAATCATAACTCCATCAACTGGAGTAATATATTGGTGGGGGAGTTGAGCTCTTCCATAAGTAGTTATCTGATTCAGTGTTGTCTGTAGTGGCAAATTTCCTAATACATAAAATTTTGTGTTCAAATACTCAAACAACACAAATCAAATGACTATTTGTGGGAAAGTTTTAACTTCCTCACTAATACTTTACTGCCCCAGATAGAGTTCTAATTCGATTCCGGGAAGGCACATATGAATAAGTTTCTAACTTCATGGAAGATTCTAGACGACCCTGCACCAATTCACTTTTTAGATTTGAACGTCTGACTTTACTGTTCTAGCTACTTGAAAGAAAGACCATTTAAATTTCCGGATTGACCCATGGAACAAGACAAATTTTATAAGAACACATACATTCAGTCTATCATTTGACAATGAACAGAGAACAAATCCATCTTTCTTCGTAGCTGCAAGCTACATTTTCTACTCAAGACTACTTATAAAGTACAATGGAATAGCAACACTGCATGTGAATAATAAGAGCAAGTGGTTCATTTTATTCTCACAAATGACATCGTATCGGTTAAGGGGATCTGAATATTACCGTTGAATGTTCGTATTTATATCGTAACCTAAAGGCAAACTGGCTCCTTAATGTAACCAGACTCTTCATACACGTGACGGAACATACAATATGTAGAGGCAGAGAATCATTTGTAATTTTGTACGCTTACTTGATTCATACGATGAAGTTCAAAGACATTTTTTGTACGAAACCTCCAAGTATCAGCAGACCCTCTCCAATTAGTTTACATATTTTCATTTAAATATGGGTATTTCATTCGAATACGAGAGAAATGATTCTATATACATACATAAGAAGTTTTATAATCCTTATGCTTACACAATAGACTAGTATAAGATTCGAAAATAAGAAAATACTATACACATAAAATAGAGGATTTTAACCTTTTACTTCAGATTACTATGGGACCACCTTAATTACCTGTCGGTGGCCACCTCGTGTCTTGTGTTTGGTTGTCAACTATTAGTCGATGTGTGTAACAAACTAAATTTGTGCTATACAAATAGGCAATAGCCACATGGGTTGGTTTCTTTAATATCTATGTAATTCGTTCACTTATACAGAACCTGTAATCGCGATCTAACATGTGTTTTTTGGGTTCACAGGTTACCAATGTAACCATGTAACCGATGACACATTGGTTAACTTAATTAGGAGTGTAAATGATAACATCATATCTTAGTTTTTTTTTCCAAACATTCAGTTTTATTTAAATAAATAAATAAAAACAGAGAGGACATGAATGATCGGTGGATGTTATGGTTTTTAATTTAAAAAAAGAAGGAAACAACCTTGTGAAAATCGGAAACTAAAGCGTACAAGAAGTCTTACAATGTCTAAACAGAAACTTGCAAGAAACCAACTGCTGCAGAAGAAAATGTTGCACCCTCAGAAAAATTTCATTCCTTTTTCCTGGAGTCTTTAAGCATACCCTTCTTCCTGATCTGGAGGCACCTCTTAATGTTAAAGGATTCAAAAACGCTCTCGGGCAATGCAGAGACAACATAACCCATGAGGGCGTGAGGCCAGTACGGTGTGCAGCGTGCTTCATACCCTATAAAACGCATTGCTGCCTTTGCGTAACCCTCTGGAGATGCCACTAAGAAGGATGCTCTTCTTATCGATGTCATCTTCGTCGCAACGTACAAGGGTACCTATGCAAACAAGTAGCCAAGTTTAGCTATCTAGTCATTAAAGTAGTTTTGGTAATATTCAACTCCACACTCAAACTATTACCAGTTGATATATAATCTTTGCCGTAAGGATTCTATATCTGAAAATGCTTAATCACTATTACGATTCAGATTTCCTATTTCTCTTTAGCTTTTGACATTATGTCACATAAACGGCCTCAGCAAATATACAAGTATTCAGGAGCAAAAATATATGTGATGCTAATGGTAAGTACTTCACTTGGAAAAATCAGATAGCTTCAAACAAAAATAATCTAAAACAGAGACTCTACTTCGTTTCATCTTTCATTCATCACAGTAACAAGTTTTATTTACTTACTTTTAAAGCTATTCCCAGCATGAACAACACTAAGGAAACCATGAAAAATAAATTTTCAGCCAAAAACTTCATACTTTTAGGTCCACTAAATAAACACAAACAGAGTCAAACAAAAACCATGAATAAAGATAGCACCTTCAAGTGATTGAAGAAACAACCATCTCGGCTATCAGGGGTTCAAGAAACCACAGGTTTAGACAATATATTGTCTCAACTGTCCGACAAAACTTATGTCACTACTATTCTACCTCAACCTATGATCCTCTAAAGTACCATCCTTTGTTCTTACAAAGATTAGTTTGGTTTTTACTCATTGCTTAATCTTACTTACTGTTCTCACAAACGACACATTTCAAAGCCATACAATCTACTTTAGAAATTCCAAAGTAGCAAAGATTCATCAAAGTTTCACCTGGCACTGAACATCAATCCCACTCTTCTTGTACTCAACATGTAGACACCTTGTGAACTGATCCACGTACCTGAAACGGCAAAAAAGAAACATGCAAACAAAAAAAAACATCAGTCTTAAAACAACTCAAAGCATCAAGTAACAACAAACGTAAAGACTCCTTACGTTTTAGCACCGGCGTAAACAGAGTAGAAAGGATACGAAGGAATAAGCGCAGCAGCGCCAGAACCCATATTAACAATCGCCCCTTTCTTCCTCTCCAGCATCCCAGGCAACACAGCCTGCGTCACCTTCGTCGTCCCTTCCACATTAATCTTAATCAAACCCTTAACCAACTCCTCATCAACCTCGTGAAAGTACTTCGCGTAAGGATACGACATCCCGGCGTTATTAATCAAAACCCCAACCTCCAACCCCTCGATCGCCTCCTTGATCCGCCTCACGCCGTCGTCGATGTCCCCGGAGAAGTCCATGAGCACGGTCTTGATCTGGACGTCGGGGTGCTTGGATCTGATGGAGTCGGAGACGTCGGAGAGCTTGTCGGGGTTGCGGGCGACGAGGACGAGGTTGAGGCCCTTGCTGGCGAGCTGAAAGGCGAAGGCTTTGCCGATGCCGTCGGTGGGGCCGGTGATGATGGCCCAGGAGCCGTAGCGGCGGCGGAGGTTTTTGGCGGGGCGGAGGAAGTAGATGTAGAGGGAGGAGAGGAGGGAGAGGGTGAGTTTGAGGAGTTGGAGGGAGCCGAGGGCGAAGAGGAGGAGGAGCCATGTCGGCTGGGATTTTAAGTAAGTGCAGATCTCCATCTGATTTGAGGTTTCTGGGTTTTGGAGATGATGAGAGAGAAAAGGGAGAGATTTAAAGAGGGGAAGGGAGAGAGAATTGAAGAGGAGGGAAGGTGGATGGAAGTAGATGAGCTGAAAACCACCGGACTTAACTACTCTCCTCTCCTGTCTGAAGCTTTTTTTTTAAGAGAGATTATGCTGAATATCCTCAACGGAGCTCGTAATTAGCAAAGTGTCCCTGACACGACATCACTATTCCAAGAGATACATTTTGTGACCTGGAATTCCGAAATTGCCCTTCCAGTTTGCACAGATATCATTAAAGTATACTGACGCATACTGACAAAAACTGACGCATACTGACGTCGCAATAGTAGCTTTCTACTTGATATATAGTTGTCTAAAATAATTTTATTCACATTTCTTTTGTTTGGCGTGAAAGTAGAGATCATTTTTCTCCACACATTTTTTTTGAATCAAAAATATTTATGTGTTGTTTATAACTTTATTATCAGGTAAACAAAATTTTAAGTATAGTCACTAACCTAAATATTAATGTTCAAGAAAACATAATATTATTAAATACTTAACAAAAGCGACTAATACAATGTTATCTGACAACATCAAACCACTAAACTACAATATATAGCTTTTAGACAATTAATAATAAATTATTAGTTAATAAACCATTTATATGGTAAATTATCTAACACACTATTTTTTAATCAAGTTTATAGCAGCTAACAAATCATATATCAGTTAATAAACCCTTTATCAGTTAATGATGCTGTAACTGTTAAATAAAATGTTAACATTTACGCATATAAATATCAACTAATAGATTACTAGAGACAAATATAAAACGTTAGCATAAGATATTTTTTTGTATGATTTAGTATAGTATTTCGAAAATATTAGACATAAAAACATAAGCTTTATTGATAATAATAGAATAATATGATCAAGTTAATATGTACTTGTTAAATAAAATGTTAAAGTTTACATATATAAATATCAGCTAATAGATTACTAGAGATAACTACGAAGCATAGTTGGTTAGTCGTTAAGTTTTGTGTTAATGGGATATATCGATAGATAACGACCGTTAATACCGTTAACACAGCTTAATTACTACATGAAAAACGTATAATAATCTGCGTATAGGTTTATGTTTAAAATAATATGTTATATAATATTTAAAATATATTCACATCGCTACATAATTTGTTAGTCGTTAATAATAAAGATGGTGCATAGTTAGTTAGTCGTTAAGTTTTGTGTTAGTGGGATATATCGATCGGTAACGACCATTGATATTGTTAACGTGACTTAATTGCTACATAAAAACATATAATAAGAAAATTGTCTAAAGAATATATAGTAAACTTTGAAGAACCAAACTTTAATTACTTTTTTGTGGTTTTATGACTTTTGATTTACAAATTTAGTAACTTTATCAAAACTCTAAAAAAATCAAATTGTGAATGTGTCAATAAAAATCTGTCATTACTTTAAAATTATAAAAATATTAGTGATACTGAAAAAACGAATTTTGAAAATGGAACTTATTAAAAATGGCAAAAAATATTTTTCACATTATATATGTAAAATCATACAATTTCACTACAAATATTTTTCATTTTTATGGTTTTCATGAAATTAAAACATTAAACAAAACCCATTGCAACGCAACGGGCTCATATGTAGTTGTTAATAAAAAGTAAGTTAGTGATTAACAAACACATTAGTTAATGAACGTTTTAGCGGATAATTAGTCTACCATAAGTTGATAAACCATTAATCAAATTATTTATCAGTTAATAAGTCATGTATTGATTAACGACAAATATTTTATAATATCTTACTAAACATTTATTTGTTTATTAGCTAAATACAATATATCAACTAAAACTAATTATTTGTAACAGCTTTCCTTCTATTTATTAATGAATAATTGCACTCCCTACCCACCAAACTCATTCTATTTGCATTCCACACACTAAATCCTCCAAATTTTCTTCCCCCCATCACTACCATTTCCCTCCCTCCTATGGCAAATCCCTAATATCCAACTTTTTTTTTAGGATTTTGAGCAAATTCACTCTTTATTAATTAGTGGCAACATAATAGAAACTGCTTAAAAAGCATGTATCTATATAAAATTAAAGTTCCGCTAAATTAAATAATATCGGATAACATGACAAATATCAAATAAAATAAATTTTATCTAAAACGAACAAAAAACTTCATGAACATGCTTATCTCTTACAGACATTGAATATTGTGGTATATGTGAATTTTGGATGATAACATGAAGAGATGGTGAAGACTCACAATAAGTTGATGATATATGAGGATGAACAATAATATTATGTAATCAGTAGAACTAAAGAATGACTATTCACTATTATGTATGTTATTGATTCTTTTAATATCAGAAAATATAACTTGTTAACAAAACGTTTAGATGTTACATGATTTCGTAGATGTTATAAATTATTTTAACGTATAATTTATTATTTAACAATAACATTAGTATGTAAGCAATAATTGTAATAAGTAGATCTGTTCAATGTTAACTGATAAACAGAATGTTATATATTGTATGATTTAGTATAAAGACAAGCTTTATTAGTAATAATAAAACAATATAGTTAAATTAATATGTACACGTTAAATAAAATATTAACATTTACATATAGAAAATAACAGAAATATAACTTGTTAACAAAACATGGTGATGATTTCATAATCTCAAGCATTACTCGGAAACTCGCTATGTGTAACGCGTGCGCTCGATACGGGCCCAGCGAGTTGACATTAAATAGGGAAAAAATTGGGGAGTAATGGGGGATTTATTTTTAGAGTAATTATCTTTTTATTGGCTATGTAATATACATTTCGACATCTTCACATGTAGTTTGTGGTAGTGCAGTGATTAGTGAGTATCAGTTTAACTTGTGGACCCGAGTTATCTCTGGAGTGCATATATTGTGTTTTTTTTCTTTTTTTTTTATTAATGAAGGATAAAATAGTAATTTCGGTTTCATCTTCTTTCTTTCCTCTGCAATCCTAGTTATGGCTGCCCAGACTTTTTCAGCCAGATTTTTTTCGATTTCCTTGGATATTTGCTTCGATTAACCTTTGTTTCCTTGTTATTAACACGAAAATATATAGATTCGTGATGTCATAGTCGTTTCCGAGTTCGTTAAACCCAGAAATATTTTTCCCTGATTTTTTTATCCGAATCAGAGTGATTCGCCATAGTTCATGGACGTGAAGAGCACAATCGCCGAGAAATCACTCCAAATCGCCGTGTTTTAGAACAAGGTCTCAAGATTGTAACTTGGATTTGAGAATTCTTTTAAGATAAAAATGGTGAAATGAAACAACAATTAAAGGATTAAAGAACAATTGAGAGAGATGAATGAAATAGTGGTTGGGGAAATTTAGATTATAACTTTTTGATGCTCAAAACTGAAACAAGACGTGAAACTCAAACATTCACGTATGCTTTTGGAGAAACACAAACATTTCATTGACCAGCGTATAAAAGATGATTCCACTGACATAAGCACAGATAGTCTGAGCCATTGAGGCATAGCTCATAGGGGCAAAAAGGTCAGAGATTTTAGTTTCTCAAGTTGAAGGTATGATGCTAATTAGAAGCCACTTTGGGTGCATTTACACCAATTACTCTTTTTTTAATTTTGGTGTCGTCTTCCTTTAACATTTTGTCATGTGTTTTAGCAAAAAAAAAAAGAAAAAACATGTTGTCATGTGAATATGAAACTTGGCACCTCCGATGTTGACATAGGTATCTTATTTTTTTTTTCTTGCAACTTTTCATTTCATTAGCTTAAACTTCAAACATACAATAATTACAGAGAATTATCCATTCTCTTTGATTACAACAATGAAAATTAAGAACAACATAAGTTAAAGCAGATAGATTCTCCGAAGAGATTGACAGCGAAAATGAGACACTGCTCAAATGCGTCCAAAGATTTACGGGAATCCCACACTGACGAGCATAGATCATGGCGTTTCTCAACGCCAAAGTTTCCGCAGTAAAAAGCGATGCCACAAAAAAAACTGTCGCTGAGTGAAAAGAGGATGAACATGCATCCTCGCTGATCTAAGAAAGTCCTGCACTCTTCATCGATGGGTTCCAAGTAGTAAACAAAACCCCAGCAACCACCAAATCATAAACAATCAAAAGCCAGTCCCCAAAACTTCCGTAAGTTGAGATTTGGAGGGAGGTGGAGTTGAAATCAACTTTCTTTTGACCCAAAACCATAATATGGTCATAAAACACACGCAAAGTTAAAATCAAGGCTGAGCTTTTCAAGACTTGCAAGGACATAGTATACGTCTCACCTCTATAGTAGAGGGAACATGGAAGAGTGATTCTCTCTTCCAGAGGAGAGGATGATAATAGTAGAGGATCACCTCTTGTGAAGAGGGAGTTTGATGGAACAATTCTCTCTTTGGAAGAGGATGTGGATAACGATCTCTCTTGGCCCTATCGAGAGGAAGTTTGAATGAACTTAACCAAACTGGTTAAAGTTACCGGACTGTTTGAAACAAGCTTTTGTCTTTCCGGACTGTGAATCAATGGAGTGCTTGATCTTGTGATTTTAGTAGCAGTGGATGGTTGCTTAATAAGCGTTATGCCCTCTGTCCTAGGACCAGCAAAATAAACCTAAAACTTTGACATAGGTATCTTATATTTTCGTTTTTTTCATTCACAAATGTTAGGACATATGTGAAGATTAGGGTTTGGTTGTTGTTCCAAGAAAAAAAAAAGTTTGGCAAATTAGCCGAAACCAAAAGACCAAAGTGTACCGAACTCTATAAAAAATCAAATTCTGAACGGCACTGATGTTTGGTTGATTTTATACGAGTTTTCTAATTACATCCGTAAAAAAGTGTAACATTTTTCGTAACACGCCTAAGAAATGGAGTTAAGTGGCATCTTATATGGTTGACAAAAGATGATGAATGGCGAAAGAAATGTATGCAAGATTACCATCTCTTATGATATTTGTATCTTAGTGTGACCCAATGGGCCTAAATATGTAGCAAAGAAGTACAAATAAGTGATATAAGTAGTTATCGGGCCAGAAGAATTTGATTTGCTATTCTTCTTGCAAGCTTCTGTGCCTCACTAATCCTCACTGTACTTTCAAATACTTTTCTTTTAATTTTTCTTTTATGTGAATCTATATCATCAGTTAATTCACTGGGTGTAAAATACAATTTGTACTTTGAATATCAGAAACTTTTTTTTCTTAGCAAATTACAAACAACTGAATGAGAGCTAAAAGAAGTTTCTGATCTTCAATTGGTAATATTATACATTAACACTAGTTCTTGAATATCAAAGCACCAGTGGTCTAGTGGTAGAATAGTACCCTGCCACGGTACAGACCCGGGTTCGATTCCCGGCTGGTGCAGATTTGAGCTATGAAGAAAAATGCTTTAGCGTTGGTTGGGTCCATCGCCTTATTCTGATTATCAGATGATAGCATCCATGCTGAGCTCATATTTTTTTTTCTTGTTTTCCGTTTCTTTTTTTTCACTTTTCATGAAAAAATTTAGTTTGAAGGTCAACTACTATAGTGAATCTACATAAAAATATGAAAAATATATAAATGTGAGAGGACACATATAGATATGGTTCTTTTTGAACTGCCTTTACAGCATAAGAGGCTTAAGCTTTAAGTAGGATCTAATACTTTTGCTGGAGAATGTACTTGACGAGCTTAGGGTGACCATTTTCCTGTGATTTTCGTTTGCATGTTCTTGTCTTTTCAGTTCTCGTGTGATTCACATTCAAGTTAAGTGAAATCAAGGATTTAGATTGAAAATTGTCTATTGACATACCAAAAATGACAAATTCAAGCTGAGATAACGACTATCAAAGTTGAAATACAAACACAAGGATCAAATGGTAAAAACAGCATATGCGGTATGTTTATTTTGTAAAAAAATATGCTCTGAACAGGAACGTCCCTGAAATGTTAGGGGCCATAAATATTTTAATAAAGTTTTAACAAAATTTATTTTTACAAATTTGTGAGCCTTTTCCAATGTATTTCACTATGTTCATGACCACCTCTGACTCTGAGTTGTTGAGATAAACGTCTTTCCTTGTAGAGAGCATTTCATATTCTTGGTCGAGCACTACAATTGTCACTGTGATTCTTGTAGATATTTTATTGTGGCCTCCATTCCAACAAACACGTCGCTATGGAAGTTTGGCTTGTTGAATTGAGTTTGTAATAATGGTTGAATGCTTCACCAATGTGACTTTGATGAGGCCTTGTCCAGCAAATACATTAGAATTTTCACCTATAAAATCATCTCCAACAAAAAGAGTTCAATTAGTGGACAATTGACACAATAGACAGTATGAAACTACATACACAAACTTATCAACATGATGGTCATATGATGTTTCCTATGACTTATATCCCATTCTTAATGTAATGCTAGCACTATCCGATATATTTATCGTCTAGAAGAATCTGTACAGAAGACTGCACATCCTTCTTCCTTTTAAAAATTAGATAAACAATGTACCCTTCAATAACCATCAATGCGACTTGTTTCTTATACTAAAAAATATTTTATTTGAGATTTTAATTTTTTTTTTGTTTCTGTTTTTCTAAATAAATGATTAGTCCTGATTTCTGATTTTGAGTGGAAGCAAATGAATATTAATATGATGAAATGTCGCACGTAAAAGATGGAACTCTTGCAAGATTAACATCTGTAATTAAATGTTCTATCAGGTCGGTTTATCAGTTGAGCTGTTGCTACAATCAGGGTTGCAAAGAAACTAGAAAATGCTGCAAACTTATAGCAGTAAGTCCATTCTGTTAATTTATGCGTTATTTCATAGAAAGCAAAAAGGCAATCCAAGTGCCTTTGTGCATACAAAATCTCTGAATTGCTTTAGAAAAACAGCAGAAAATGGGTTGTAAGAAAAGGGCTTTTAAATTTGATCCAATACTAAACCTCAAAGAACCATAACTAAAGTCACTTAGATAAGCTAGCTTCATTCTTTTTCTCGTGTTACAAGAGCATCTATGAAACCAATAAAGAGTGATACAACTGAATCTTGACTTATGAATCAATGGATCCATACATTCAGTTTTTAGGTTGTTGTCCCAATATTTGAAGACTAGCCACAGTTGCTAAAGAAATGAAAGAAGAGTTCTATATTCTTTTAGTGTGTATACATTGTCACTAAACCGAACCTTCTTTGATTTGTAGGGACAAATAAAATGTCCGAGAACACTAAACTACATTTTAAAGTTTTTAATCTGTATGTCTTGAAGACCACTATCCTTAGCTGCTAAAAACTAGAGTTCTAAAACGCGTCTTTTCAACTCATATGGTCGTGCTTTATATTCGACTTCTGCTTCACAAACCATTGTCTTTAAACTGTTAGTTTTACCTTCCGGAACACTAATTTTTCTCAAATTTTCTTTGCTGTTAAATTTCTTTGTATTACTTCGGTAAGCTTTTGAAAATGATGAAGATATCTCATTACCTTTTAGAGCGAACTTTTTTTTATCTCTTCTTTACTTTGCGTAACTAATCAATTTTTTTTTCTTTGGCTCTTGTGATGTTGTGAATGTATAGTTTTTTTCTTCAATATATTTCATTAACTGGAAATAGAATTTTCTGTGTTTTAGAAATTTAGTGATAATCATTGGGTACATTATACACCGTATATACTATCTAGAAGAGAACGTAATGAAATAGAATTATATACCCTTTTAGCTAATTTCCTCAATATTCGATAGCCTGAGATGTAATTTACTACTAGATACTTAACCCGCACACCCGTGCGGGTGTTAATTTTCACATTTTTATAAATTGATAATTGTTTTTCATAATTATTATTATATATTTATATGTATTATAATATAGTTAATTGTATAAGTATTTAAATAGTTTTAGAATTCTATACATCATAATCAAACCTGAATCAAATAGGTAATATGGTTACTTTTAGTTATTTTGTTATTTTTGGGTTAAGTTTAGTTTGAATTTAAAATACCCAAAATGAATCGGTTAATATTGTTATTTTTGGTACAAATTTTCGAACCGGTTTCAAATACATTAGTTTTGGATATTTGTAGGTTTCTATATATCATAACCGAATTCATCTGGATTCAGGAAAACCCGATTCAAAACCCACATAAAATTTGCAATGCCCGAATGAATCCAAACTCAAAAAAACTGATACCCAAAAGAAATAACTTATAGCTGAATAGATACATAATTTTATGTCTAACTGGTTATGTAAGCATAACGCAAATAAAAGATAGTTTGTTAGCCATTTTGAATTCTTGTCACAAATAAAGTAATTTCTTTTAAATATGGTGATTATTATAGTTAATATGTAAAATAAATACTGCCAATATATTATAGTAAATATAATTAATGAAATAGTTAAATAGGTGAGAAATGAATGTAAAAATTAAAAAAAAATTGAAAACAAACAAATTTTGTTTTGTACTTCTGTAATAAATGATGTCAATTTTTTAGTAAAGATAATAAATGAAATGATTATAATTGATTAAAATAATGAAAATCTGTAAAAATCACTTAAAATAAGTAAATGTTATTTTATTATATATATATATATATATATATATATAGAAACATGAATATAAATCAAAACAACAAATATATATATATATATATATATATATATATATATATATATATATATATATATATATATAAAAAACATGAATATAAATTAAAAAACAAATAAAATGTACATATATATTCCCTCCGTTTCGATTTAGATTATAATGTTGTTTTAGGCATTAAAATATTAAAAGATTAATTTTGTAAGTGAATAAATGAACCATCAATGAAATAAAGTATAAATTAGAAATAGCCAATTAACATAAGTTTCCAGATTAAATGGTTAAAATATTTATAACTAAATTAGTGTGCTTATCTAATAAACTCAAAATTAGACATATTTAGGTTGTTTTGTGAATAATGATGTGGTTCCAAAAAAGGCATGTGATATATATATTTTTTGATCTGAGTGGGATAGGTTTAATAAAAAATATTAACAACATGTCAACATATGTTTTCGTTGTGATTTCAACGTGAAGAAAACTAAATACATTTTCTAATAATTTTTTATACATTTCTTTTATTGTTAAGAGGAACCCAACTTTTAGGTAACAGTATATATGCTAAAGATATTCGTTTAGTCTATAATTAAATGTAGCTGATTAATTAATATTCTAAAATCTCTATATTAAAGGTTAATGGCAATCTTTTGTAATTATTGTGAAAAACTAAGGGTTAAGTACTATTTGTACTTCACTTTTAATAGTTTAGATACTGTGATTAAAATAAATAACATAAGAGTTGTTTTCAAACTTGAATTAAAGGTTCTTCAAGAAGTTGTGTGTGACACTCTCTCTCTCTCTCTCTCTCTCTCTCTCTCTCACTTTAACAAAAAGCGAGTAGCCAAAGCAGAAAAGGGAGAAACCGATGCCTTTAATTTCCGGAATGAAGAAAAAGCAAAAGCTAATCCGAATATTAAATAAAGAAGACAAATACCTCTGTGACCATTGTTACACTAATAAAGCAAAAACACACAAAGTTGGACTCTTTGCTCACTGTTTTCTCTTCACACGCTTTCCTCCCTTCTCTCGTGACTCTTAAAAGCAAAAAAAAAAGCGTTAGTTGTATATATTCTGTAGAAACCTAAGAGCATCGATGTTCTTTTGATCTTCAATGGGTCCTTGCTCAGCTCAGCTTGCTGTAACATGCTATTTCATAGTACTTGTACCTCATGTTCTGTCTCAAGTTGCAGGTACACTCTTTGCCCATAATCTGTTCGTTAAAATGCTCCAAAGAGTTATTTTTTTCCTTGATGTTTTCGATGTGTAACCCACAAAGCTTTTATCTTTTTTTTTTTTGGTAAACATGTTAAAAGCTTTTATCTTTATAACAAGGGTTACCTCAATTATGGAATGACTATGTTTTGCAGAGTTTATAAGTATAGATTGCGGTGGGTCAAGTAACTACACGGACCCCAAAACTGGACTAGGATGGGTCTCAGATTCAGAGATGATCACACACGGCAAGCCAGTAACTTTGTCCAGTGCTACCAACTCGAGCTCGATGCAGTACAGTAGGAGAAGAGATTTTCCAACGGATAACAAGAAGTATTGTTACAGGCTCACCACCAAAGAGAGGAGGAGATACATTGTCAGGACAACGTTTCTCTACGGTAGCTTGGGTAGCGAAGAAGCTTACCCGAAGTTTCAACTCTACTTAGATGCAACGAGATGGGCTACAGTGAGTGTTACGGAGGTGTCTAGGGTGTATGTTGAGGAGTTGATAGTGAGGGCAACTTCAAGTTATGTGGATGTGTGTGTGTGCTGTGCTATCACTGGCTCTCCTTTCATGTCCACTCTGGAGCTTCGACCTTTGAACCTTTCCATGTATGCCACTGATTACGAGGATAATTTCTTCTTGAAGGTTGCTGCTAGAGTCAATTTTGGTGCTCCAAGCATGGATGCCTTGAGGTAAAAGCTCTTGGTTCTGTAACATCATCCACAAAGATATCTTACAAGCTGAAAGAGTTTCTCTTTTTTAGGTACCCAGATGATCCATATGACAGAATCTGGGAGTCAGATGTTAATAGACGGCCAAACTATCTTGTTGGTGTAGCTCCTGGGACGATAAGAATCAATACATCAAAGCCTGTAAACACGTTGACCAGAGAGTATCCTCCTATGAAAGTCATGCAAACAGCAGTGGTTGGCAGTCAAGGACTGATCAGCTATAGATTAAACCTGGAAGACTTCCCTGCCAATGCTCGGGCATATGCTTACTTTGCTGAGATTGAAGACCTTGCTGCTAATGAAACCCGGAAGTTTCAGTTGGTGCAACCTTATTTCCCTGGTTATAGTAATGCTGTGGTGAATATTGCTGAGAATGCCAATGGTAGCTACACTCTCTATGAACCTAGCTACATGAATGTCACTTTTGATTTTGTTTTGTCATTCTCGTTCGGGAAGACAAAGGATTCTACGCGAGGGCCGCTGCTAAATGCGATTGAAATTAGCAAGTATCTACAGATATCTGTGAAAACTGATAAGAATGATGGTGAGTACTAGAGGCTGCTTGCCTTGTAAAATTATTCTCTATATTGTTTGCAAGTCAAAATTTGTTGAAAGAGCTAACAGAAGTTTTATATTTACTTCAGTGTCTGTTCTTGATGCAATTCGTTCGATGTCTCCTGAAAGCGATTGGGCCAATGAAGGAGGAGACCCTTGTATCCCAGTTCTTTGGTCGTGGGTAAGCTGTAGCTCAACCTCACCACCTAGAGTCACGAAAATGTAAGGATCTATAAAACAGAATGTTACATAAGGAGACAGAGTTTGTGAAATATATCCTTGAGATAATGCATATTGACCCCATTGGAGTTCATCTTACAACAGTGCTCTATCAAGAAAAAATATAAGGGGTGAGATTCTGCCTGAGATCAATCATATGGAGGCATTGACAGAGTTGTGAGTGGTTCTATGCTGCATTAAACGATATTGTCTTGGATTAATCTCTCTTTGGCTCTCTGTTATTCATTTTGAGTAAACTTTTTCTTTTATAGGCGGCTTGATGGTAATGGTCTGACTGGAACCCTTCCGGACCTGAGCAAACTTGTCAACCTGAAAATCATGTAAGCTTGCCATTCTTGACCAATATTTCCCTTGTAGTTGAAGATACTTGAAGACTAGAAAGCTTTACTTTGCTTCGTCTCTTCTACAGGCATCTAGAAAACAACCAACTTAGTGGATCACTCCCAGCATACATTGGCCATCTACCAAACCTACAAGAGTTGTAAGTAGTCACAAATTTGGTTGCTTTAATGGTTGACTTATACTGATACTCTGGCTACAACTATCCACTCTCTCTATACATGGAAGTTTAAATAAATGTTATTATCTGGCAGGTTCATAGAAAATAACTCTTTCAGAGGAACGATTCCTTCAGCATTGCTAAAGAGGAAAATTTTGTTCAAGTGAGTATGCTAAGTTGATTTGTCGAACACAAGCTCACAGATTTTCAACATTGGCATGGAAAGATAGATTTACCTTAATATGAACAGATTGGGAGTTTCTTGTGTATAAATGCAGCAAATGAACTAAGCATACCAAAGTTTAAAGTATCTATTTTGTTGAAAGAGTTTCCTCTTGAATTGCTAACACATGGCTATAACAACGTTTTTCTTCAGGTATGATAACAATCCTGAGCTTCAGAACGAGGCACGGCAAAAGCACTACTGGCTGATACTAGGGATTTCAATAGCAGCTGTTGCAATTCTATTGCTGATAGCTGGAGGAGGTCTTCTTTTACTCTGTACCCTCCGTAAGAAGAAAAATGCTGATAAAGGTATATATATAAATATAGGTCTTGATAGTTATCAGGTGTCCTCGAAGTGGAGGGTTGTCTTACTCATGTTTTCTTTCAGGTCCTTCCACTGGGACTAAGCAAAAAGGTTTGGTAGCTTATTCAGCTGTGAGGGGCGGACACTTGTTAGATGAAGGTGTAGCATATTTCATATCGCTTCCTATCCTTGAAGAGGCCACTGATAATTTCTCCAAGAGAGTTGGAAAAGGAAGTTTTGGGTCTGTATACTATGGTAGGATGAAAGACGGGAAAGAAGTTGCAGTCAAGATAACTGCAGATCCTTCTAGCCACTTGAACAGACAATTTGTGACTGAGGTATCGGCTTATTTTGAATTCAAGATTCTTTAGTAGACAATTTAACTGGGACAAACTGTGCAGGTTGCTCTATTATCAAGAATTCACCACAGGAACTTGGTGCCTTTGATTGGGTATTGTGAAGAAGCAGACCGGCGTCTATTGGTTTACGAATATATGCACAATGGAACCTTGGGAGATCACTTACACGGTCAATAGTTTTCTTCCTACTAAGTTTGGGTTTTCATTTATGTTAATGACTCATGAAATCAAATCCCTGACAGGTACAAGCGGCTACAACCCATTGGACTGGCCAACTCGGCTACAAATTGCACAAGATGCTGCCAAAGGTTCGAAGCGAAATTTCAAGATAATATATATTTCTGTGTGGCCTATAATATGAAACTTCAGATTATTACAGGTCTTGAATACTTGCATACTGGCTGCAATCCTAGTATCATTCACAGGGATGTTAAATCAAGCAATATACTTCTGGACATTAACATGAGAGCCAAAGTGTCAGACTTTGGACTCTCCAGGCAGACAGAGGAAGACGTGACTCACGTGTCCAGTGTCGCAAAAGGAACCGTTGGTTACCTTGATCCAGAGTAAAGCCACCGACACAACCTAAAATAGTCTTTTTATCTTTCTGAACTTTGACTGATACTGCATTCTTGTGACAGGTACTATGCTAGTCAGCAGCTCACTGAGAAGAGCGATGTCTACAGTTTCGGAGTTGTTCTCTTTGAGTTACTCTCTGGAAAGAAACCAGTCTCAGCTGAAGACTTCGGTCCTGAGCTTAACATAGTTCACTGGGTAAGAACCTCTTTGACCTTTCACAGTTCAGCAACGTGTAAGATTCACAAACTACAAACCTTTTCTTGTTCACCAATACAGGCGAGATCACTGATCCGTAAAGGAGACGTGTACGGGATCATAGATCCATGTATAGTAGGCAACGTGAAGATAGAGTCAATCTGGAGGGTAGCAGAGGTGGCGAACCAGTGCGTTGAGCAGCGTGGGCATAACAGGCCAAGGATGCAGGAAGTGATAGTGGCCATACAAGAAGCGGTAAGAATCGAGAGAGGAAACGAGAACGGGGGCAAGTCATCGAGTTCGAGCAGCTCAAAGGCGCAATCATCTCGTAAGACGTTGCTCACCAGCTTCCTCGAGATAGAGAGTCCTGACATCTCAAGAAACAGCTTAGCTCCAGCTGCTAGGTGATATGAGTGTCCCTCCTCTTGAAGGCTTGCTTAAACTCTCATCTTTTGTATACTTCACTCTTGTGGGAGTAACTATCTTCATATATATATATGAATGTGTGTGTGTATGTAATGTAGTGTGTATGTTTAATGTATCGACACACACTTTCTTGCACTAACTCGGTAGTCTTTTAGGGATGAACGTTCGGTCGGACTTTTGGGTTTTCGATTCACCCTTTTATACAACACCACTCGGATTTTATATTATGATCGAGTGGGATTTGGTTAATAATAGTACTTTCTAACACTTGTTAAATATCATATAATGTGGTAAAGTTAAATATTATTTATCTCAGTGCACATTTACAACGAATGACTTTGCATGTAATACTCTGAAAATTTTGATAAGCCTTCTATTATATATCTTACAATTTTGTTAATTACAATTTTCATTCATGTTTTATTTTTGGTTTGGTTAATAACACTTAGAATTTATATAATTTTATATATCCTATCAAGTTAACGTTAAAATTTGTGTATATAAGTTACTTATTAGATTTTGGATACTATATTTTCATTCCAATTGTGCACAATTCTTTTAAATTCTAATCTAGATATTTAAATTATGATTTTTTTTCTAAATTTTTAGAAAGATTTCGGTTTAGGTTGGGTTTGGTTAGAGTTTGGGCTTGAACCAACAAATGTCCAGACAATCTTTTTTGGCATCTTGTAATCCACTGAAACATGTGGATATGAATCGCAAACGTAGACGAAGCAGAAACACTTGAGGATAATGGTTGCTGTTTCATTCTCTTCCTCCAGAATTTTCACAAAGTAAACATCCTTTCTTCTTCCTCCTCGTTTCTCATTTATACTCCCTCTCTCTCTCTCTCTCCAAGAAGAACCAGATAGAGAGAGAGTTACACAATGGCTTCAACCTCCTTACGCTCCTCCTCACTCTTCTTCGGATCCAACATCATAATCTCATCCCCCACTCCCAAAACCACCAAACCCTCCTTCCCCTTCTCCTTCAGAATCACTCGATCCTCCCTCCAGATCGATGACAACAACAACAACAAACCCTTAAAGTCACTCCCTTCACGAGCCGCCTTAGCAGCAATCCTCTTCTCATCATCTCTCTCCCCTTCCCCAAAAGCCCTAGCTTTAGACCAACCCCTTCCCCCCACCCAACCCATCGTCATCGAAGCTCAATCACCAAACCCCTCCTCCCCCTTCAGCCAGAACCAGGTCATAACCGCCCCCAACCCGAAATCGACACAATCCTCGGATCTCCCCGACGGGTCTCAGTGGCGGTACAGCGAGTTCCTCAACGCGGTGAAGAAGGGCAAAGTCGAGAGAGTCAGGTTCAGCAAAGACGGCTCCGTTCTCCAGCTCACCGCCGTCGATAACCGCCGCGCCTCCGTCGTGGTCCCCAACGACCCCGATCTCATCGATATCCTCGCCATGAACGGCGTCGACATCTCCGTCTCCGAGGGCGAGTCCGGCAACGACCTCTTCACCATCATCGGGAACTTGATTTTCCCCATCCTCGCCTTCGGCGGGCTTTTCCTCCTCTTCAGGAGAGCCGGCGGTGGGCCTGGTGGGCCTGGAGGGTTGGGTGGGCCGATGGATTTCGGGAGGTCAAAGTCGAAGTTTCAGGAAGTTCCCGAGACCGGCGTCTCCTTCGCTGACGTGGCGGGAGCCGACCAGGCTAAGCTCGAGTTGCAGGAAGTTGTCGACTTTTTGAAGAATCCGGACAAGTACACTGCCTTGGGCGCCAAGATTCCCAAAGGGTGTCTCCTCGTGGGTCCCCCCGGGACTGGTAAGACTCTGTTAGCTAGAGCTGTTGCTGGAGAAGCCGGTGTGCCGTTCTTCTCCTGCGCGGCTTCTGAGTTTGTTGAGCTTTTCGTCGGTGTGGGTGCGTCTAGGGTTAGGGATTTGTTCGAGAAGGCTAAGGCCAAGGCGCCTTGCATTGTTTTTATCGATGAGATTGATGCTGTGGGGAGGCAGAGAGGAGCTGGGATGGGAGGAGGGAATGATGAGAGGGAGCAGACGATTAATCAGCTCTTGACTGAGATGGATGGGTTCTCTGGTAACTCTGGTGTGATTGTGTTGGCTGCTACGAATAGACCTGATGTGTTGGACTCTGCGTTGTTGAGGCCTGGGAGGTTTGATAGGCAGGTGACGGTTGATAGGCCTGATGTTGCTGGCAGAGTCAAGATTCTTCAGGTTTGGATTGGTTGTTTATGGTTGTTGTTGTTGGTTGTTGTCTCTGTGAATGATTCTGATATCTATCTATGGGGTTTTGTTGTAGGTTCATTCTAGAGGGAAGGCGATTGGTAAAGATGTGGACTTTGATAAGGTTGCGAGGAGGACTCCGGGTTTCACCGGCGCTGACTTGCAGAACCTGATGAATGAAGCGGCGATTCTTGCGGCGAGGCGTGAGCTTAAGGAGATAAGCAAGGATGAGATCTCTGATGCGCTTGAGAGGATCATTGCTGGACCTGAGAAGAAGAATGCTGTTGTCTCTGATGAGAAGAAGAGACTTGTTGCATACCATGGTTAGCATTGTTTTATTGTTTTTTCTGAATATGTTGTTTTGAGAATAGATTGAGTTCTGAGTGAGTTTTTTTTTTTTTTGAAATTTGCAGAGGCTGGTCATGCTCTAGTGGGTGCTCTTATGCCAGAGTATGATCCTGTTGCCAAGATTTCCATCATTCCTCGTGGCCAAGCTGGTGGGCTTACCTTTTTCGCTCCCAGTGAAGAAAGACTCGAGTCTGGATTGTACAGTAGAAGCTACCTCGAGAATCAGATGGCTGTTGCACTTGGTGGAAGGTTAGTTAGTTAGTAATGGTCTCGAACTTGCAAAGGGTTGTTTGATTGTGTTAAAAACCCATCTCTCTATCTCTTGTCCCTCAGGGTTGCAGAGGAGGTGATCTTCGGGGATGACAACGTGACGACTGGAGCATCAAATGATTTCATGCAGGTGTCTCGTGTGGCACGTCAAATGATCGAGAGGTTCGGGTTCAGCAAAAAGATTGGACAAGTAGCCGTTGGTGGCCCTGGTGGAAATCCCTTCATGGGTCAACAAGTATACATTTGCTAAACGAACTTGGTTTCTCTGTTTTCATCATTACCGTTTGTTACTTACCTCCATGTCTTTTTGTTTGCAGATGTCTTCACAGAAAGATTACTCAATGGCAACTGCTGATATAGTAGATGCTGAGGTGAGAGAGCTGGTGGAGAAGGCGTACAAGAGAGCCACAGACATCATAACAACTCACATTGATATCTTGCACAAGCTTGCGCAGCTCTTGATCGAGAAAGAAACTGTTGATGGAGAAGAGTTCATGAGTCTCTTTATTGACGGCCAAGCTGAGTTGTATGTTTCTTAGATTTTATCAAAATATTCCAAAGTTGACATTTGCTTTTAAATACCATTAGCTGTTAATGTAATACTAGACCCATTACCCATTTGCGTATATATTTTCTTTTGTAAAATACTCTGTTTCTACTTGGACTGAATCCTTATGAACCATCATACTTAGTAAGCTTAGAAACTATTATGTTTACCTCTCCATAGAGCCCCTTACGATTTAAAAACACACAAAATGGTAGAGAAAAGCAGTATCTTAACAACTTACAAACTGTTATACAAATGAGTTGTGTTAGCTACTCTTGGGTATACACAACAACACAAATACTTTTGAAGTTTAATGAAAAATGTTTTCAGTTTATGAGCCTCTTGTCTTCCAAGATCTTGGCTTCTTTTAACATGGTAGCTGAGTCTTCGAGCATATTCAGCTTTGCAAGAGCCACTGCCTGAAGATAGAGCGCGGTGGGCCAGTTGGGATAGACGCACTGTGCTTGCATCGCATCTCTGAGTGCTGCATCCGACTGGTCACAGAAGAGATGACAGATACTTCTTCTTGCATAAACCGTTGGAGAGATCAAGATCCCTGTTTCTATGAACTGCAAAAAATTCAGAACCTTAATTAGAATTCAGGTGGAGTGCTTATGTTGTGTGTTTTATGTTTTGTTTCTTTTTTTGGTTTTTGCCATGCCTGAGTATATTTTTCAATAGAAGATTGAAAATCTTTATTCCGAAAAGCTGAATCGCCTTGCTGTCTAGTGTTCCACACATCTTTAATCTGTTGAGACCATTGCTGAAAAGAGAGCTCACAAGTAACGTCGTCGTCGTAATCTGCTGCTTCAAGAATCTGATGAAGAGCTGTGAGGTCCATAAGGTGACATGCATCGTAAAGTAGAGAACTCTCTGGTTCTCTTTCTTGGTTTTCGAGCTTCGAAATTCCGAGCATTTCGTAGGAGGGAACATTTATTTTGTGTTGAAGTGTAGCAAGAACCGAGATGATATCTTTAATCTCCGGCCTGTCCTTTGGGTTATTCTCTAGGCATTTGGAAGCTAGTTCAAACACGGTGGCTGCTTCTTCGTCTGGATAGTTTCCTTCAAGGTGTGAATCTATGAAAAGAGGTAAGTTTTGCTTTTGAATTGTGTCAACCGCCTGAAATGAAAAATAGAATCATTAGTCTTACAAAAATATATATGCCAACCAAACCAAATTTGCTAGAGAAGTAGGTCACTCACATGACTTGGAGGGACATGTTTGCCACTAACAATATCCAAAAGAAACGTCCCAAAGCTGAAGATAACACTCTCTGGAATTAACGTACCTAACGTGTATTACATATACATCATTTGCCACAAAGAAGGTATACAATACTAATAATGTTTTTAAGAATAAAATTCTCAAGTGTAAGACATAAAACGTTACCATCTCTAAGATATTCCGGCGGTGTATAAGCAAGATTTGTGCTGAAGTTTTTGCCATCTTTGCTATTCTTCATCCATCCAAAACATGAAAGCCGAGGATTCCCATTCTGACTGACAGAAACCTCTTAGCAGCTTTTCTAATCAAACCCGTTAAAGTATGTGCAAAAGGTATCCATTACCTCATCGAAGAGAACCCGGTAAGCATTGAGATCATGGTACAATGTGCGTCCACTCTGCCTACAGTATTCCAAAGCTTCAGCTACACAAAGTGCAACTCTCAACCGCATAGCCCACTCCATGGTTTGTTTCTCCCCTGTAACTCACAAGAAACACAAAGAAATACTTGTCAACCAAGAAAAGATACATTTACTGTGAATGAAGAAGACAAGTTTTATTGGATATAATACAATGAAATAGATGTTTGGTGAGGGTATCATTAGGCATGTACTCTGAAACAAGCAACCTTTCATCTCCGTCACAACAATAACCTATCAAATTCACCAGTCTCACATGCCTCATTTTCCCAATATCCCTAGCTTCTGCCTGCATAAAAGCACAATTGGTACACGTATATAACGTTATAAAACATTTTAGTCTTGAGCCGAAATGCAACCTAAAGAGCTCGTTCCGTGACACTGATCCACAAGTCTAATAATTCTCTCTCATGGCTTATTAAATTCTTGACCATAAATGGATTTATAGCTCCAATATTGTTTATTCATGATATTTCTTTCATTTGATATCATCCACATCTAAGAAATTTAATTCATCTGGATATATATATATATGTCCTCCAAATTTTAAATAATTATAATCTCTAAATTATAAAAAAACAGATATGTTTAAATAAACTTAAAAATGTTTATGAACCCTAAATTTCCACACTAACAAACCACTAGAGCACAGTTGTTAGTTCACGGACAAATAATAAAAGATTTCAAAACACATACAGCGAATTGTTTGGGGTCAGGCCACGTTGATTTGGAGAATTTTTTGACAGCGATTTGACGCATGTCGCCTTTAAGACAGCCTCGGTAAACGACATTGGGTGTTTGGTCGGAACAAACGGATACGACAGCGTTTACGCTGAAATTGTTAGTGGCTTCACGAAGAGCCGCTGCGGAGAACTCGGCCAAGTCTGGAACGGTGGAGAAATGCCATCCCCTGCCGTTACCTACGCCTTCGTTATTGACACGGTGACGGTTGTTCCTATTACTGCGTTTGCCGCAGCGACGGGCGGAAACATCGCCGGAAGCTTTTTTGACACGCAATGACGACGGTTTGAGGAAAGAGGATTGGCAGCATCCCATGACCCGAGGCGAGTCCGACTCGTTGAAAAACTCGTTCCTCAGACCATTAAAGGTTCCTTGCGATATAAGTTTTGTTTTGTTCTTTTTTCTCGCCGGTTTAGTTTTGACATCTATTTTCCGTGGCTTCTCTGCAACTTCCAGAATTGTCGATGTCTTGCAGAGGATCGTTGGTTTCAAACAATAAAAGGGTCGTTTCGTCTTTTTCGTCTAACTGAACAGATTAATTTCCTATTTTCACGTGCTTTAGGTTTTAATTTGTTTTTGAAGGCACAAAATTATTTTGTTTAGATGATTATCCCACGTTTTTCCTGCCAGACAAGAAAACAGTCAATCACCCTCGTTTAAAGCTCCTTTAAATGATTTTCATTTTTAAAACGATATTTGCTTTGCCAGCTTATAAAATATGAAAATTGCTAAAAATATCCATCAAATTTTTTTTTAAAAAAATCTAAATACATTTTTTTTGTGTGAAAATATGTTTCTTTTCATTTTTCATCTAATGTTAAAATTGATCTCTTGAAAGATTATAATCTGGCTGCTCAAAGAACATTTTAAGAGTACATTTTTGATAATTAGCGACAGTTCTGGTTCATCTTTATATAGAAGATATATGTTAGTATAACCATATATATGGACTACTTTGTAAATACTTTAACATATATAATCTCCTTCTTTTCTATATATGTATTTATGTTCAAAGGTTAAAATAAAAACTACATTTACATAATTTTATATGGTATCAGAGGTTTAGCTCTTAAACCTAAAATTTTCGACGTCAACACAAATAGTCGCCATGAACTCTTCAATAAACACAAATTACCTAATGTGGAGATTGCAAGTCAATGTTTGGTTAGATGGCTTTGGTTTTGCAAACCATCTTGATGCCGCCCCAAAGATTCTACCGACAACACTACCACTGGTGATGCTATCACTAAAAATCCAAAGTATGTTTGCTAGACAAGATAAGACAAGTTGATCTACAATGGTCTTCTTGGTGATATATCAATCTCGATTCAACATATGGTCTCTCGCACCAAACAACTACAATGTTCCCCACAGAAACAACAACAACAACAAGAGGTGTACCGACATTTCTTACGATAATTAAGGCATCTATCAGTTTAGACATGCTTCAAACCCACGTCTTTTTAAACTTTCTTTAGGAAATTTTCAATTCTGTCATGTTTCACAATGCTAAGCGATCTCTAAATTTTAAAGTCTCTAATAAAAACCGATGAGCCATGCCATGTAAGTCCTTTTTATCCATGGAAACCTCACACAAATGTTGTTATGAATTTCCTTACACGGCTGCAAATTGGCTATTGGACTTCGGAGCAACGAAATATATCATCTTTAAACAACAATTTGTCCTTAAAACATCCATATTATGGAAGTAGTGACATCTTTTTTTTTTTTTGGTAACATGTTAATCTTACCATTTTCTGAAAGAGAATTACAATGTTGTTGTTGAACAACTTATTACAGGGGGAAACAGAGGAAGAGAGAGCATGAAAGATAAAGAAAGACAAGAACAACAGAAATACAGAGATAACACTCTTATAGCTAACAGTTTGAGTTTACAAATCACACATTCGGTTTATCCACTCTCTCAATCCTAACTCGTAACCTATCACTATATAACATAATTATGTGTAGCAATATTGATAAGAATATCTTAGTATATCGACTATGGAATAGTAATAGAGTTTTGGTTGAATTTTTCCATGCATCTTTTCAGGTGAAAGACATCAGTATAGAAATTCCTTTACTCCAAAATAAAACTAAGAATGGGCTTTATAAATGGCATGTCTCACCTTGTCAAGCAACGACCATGGTTACCTCATCCAACCCAAAACATATTTTTTTTTGTGATATTCTGGCCGCCGCTCATCTTTATCTATTTTAAACACTATTGTTTTTCCATTTTCATTTCCTACTTCTTATACTTCTCCAAAAGATTGTCCCAGTCCAATGCATGATCAATAACAACCACACATTACCATTTACAAACTTCTTTATTACTTCTTGTTGTTCATTTGAATACGTCTTCAGGATATTTGGTCTTTACCTATTACTTTGAAAATCCTAATCATTTATTGTGATAACATGATTTATTTAAAATAAGAAAAAAATAAAACAATTTGCACAACTATAATAAAACAAAATAAATTTAAGTAAATAATTTAAATAAAATCAGAGTATCTAATAAATAAACAAAAACTATTTATATATAATGATAAATATAATTAATTTTCAATATAAATAAACTATACATAATAAAATAAATATTGTAAAATAAATTATAAAGTTAATTAGTATCATTTGTTTTAGTTTTTTGGTTATATATGAAGATAATATAGTTTTTAAAAATAAAATAAAAAAATTGAAAAGTCTCTACCGACATGATAAAATTTAGTCAGCCACAACAAAACTAAAACTAAAACATTAATCTTTTCAATACGGAAGGAAAATCTATTCAGAGGAAAAGTATGTTTCCCCTCCCTCAAGTCAAAAATGACATCAAGTCACTAAATGATTATTTTTTTTTTAAAAAAATCATGTATTAACAAGATTTACACAGAAAATCCGAAAATATAGATTTTTTATTATTTCCTAAAACTTCAAATTCCAAAAAAATAGATGTAAAAATAATTATAATTATTACTATTTCTGTCCAACAAAGATGATTGTTTGATAAAAAAAATTGTTTCACGAGACAGATTTTTTTAAAGGTTTTCTATACATATTTAATAAGTTAACAAGGATAAAGTGTTAAATTCAAAAAGTTTTGACTAAAACTATAGGTTTAAGATAAAGGGTATAAAATTTATTTTTATACATAAATCATGATATTTATTGCTATGCATTAATCATTTTTGGTACTCCCTCCGTTTTCTTTTATTAGTCGTTTTAGAGGAATATTTTTGTTTCAAATTATATGACGTTTTCGGCTTTTTATGTAAAATTTATTAACAGTTAATGTTGTATGACTAATGATAATATATCTTCTATTTTTTCATTGGTTGATTTGTGGTTGTGTAAATAATTAATGATGTTTTTGTCTAGAAAATATAAGAAATTTATTTTTTTCTTAATCTATGTGCAAGATTTTAAAACGACTTATAAAAGAAAACGGAATGAGCATGTGGGAAAAGTTTAGAAATTCTACATTTCATAAGTTGTAAAATAATTTTGATTTGACCTAAAAACAGCATATAGTACTCCCTCCATTAACTATTAAAAAAACTGCACAGTTGCAAAAGTCAGCATCTTCCTTTAAGTTAAGTAGTTAACAAAAAGCGTAATGTGTATTAAAAATAAAGAACGTAATGTGAAAATTTTATTCAAAATACGAATATCGTTGTTAAATGAAAAGCTGCAGAAAAAGGTAAAGATCGAATGAAGTTTATGTGTGAATTAAAATATATATTAGTCTGACACTATATTATGCGCACAACTCGTATTCTAAATATTATTAAGATGTTGACAAATGTATATCTAAAATATCACAAAATAAGATAAACCACGATTTTAAATGAAAAAAAACTAGCAAACTTTGAGTAAAACTTCGTAAAGTGCAGTTCAATCTTTTTAGTAAAGTACTAAAACAATTTATCAAACATTTTTATTTTGAGATTTGGAAAATAAGAAAAATGTTCTAAAATATTCAATTATTGTAGAATAATATAATATCATAAGATATATTATTTTTGTTTCCATAAATTTCGATTATGTACTTTTATGTTTGCGTTTGTAACTCAACAAAAGAAAGTAGTTGGATTATCGAAAGGGAAAAATGTTAAACAAATCCTCAACTTTGCGATTTGAACCATTATAATCTCCAGCTTTCAAAATAACCACAAAAATCACACATTTATTATCAACTATTTAAAAAATCTCTAACTTTTCGTTGAATGGATCAATTTAAACCTGACGTTAATTACACTAACAGAATATTTAAACTCAGTTAATTCTCATCGTTAACCAAAAAGACACCGTGTTTTGTCGATTAAAAAAACACATCTCCTCTCATTATTTCTCAAATTGATTTGAAAGTTTTCTCTAAATTACGAATCCTAAATCACGAACCACCATCAAAAATCTTCGACGAACCAGATCGTAGAGAGAAAAGATGGGTAATCAAAAGAACAAGAAGTCTTGACAAGAGAAATTTGGTGGTGCCAGCTCTGTAGCGTCTATGTCAGCGGCGTCAGGACAATCTCGTGGCGAGTTTCTCGGAGAATCATCCAAAGCCGTTGGGGCCAAAAATGGAGTCGACGATTTAGATAAAAAGAAAAAGAGCAAAACAGATGCTCTCGACGGCGAAGAAGAAGAAAATATATTTTTTAATTGACAAAACACGGCGTTGTTTTGTTTTACGAAGAAAATTAACTGAGTTTAAATATTCTGTCAGTGTAATTAACGTCGGGTTTAAAGTGATCCATTCAACGAAAAGTTAGAGGTTTTTTAGATTGTTGATAATAAATGTATGATTTTTGTGGTTATTTTAAAAGTGAGGATTATAATGATTCAAATCGCAAAGTTGAAGATTTGTTTAACATTTTTCTCATTATCGAAAGTGTGGACATAAAAACACCAATGCAGCCCCTTTCTCAAAACAAAAATACCAATGTAATTTTCCTATCCACTTTGGCTTATGGTCTTAAATAGTTTTTTCTTTAACGAAAATAAAACCTTTTAGTAAATTTTACTCAGAGCTTTTTAGATGTTTTTTTCTACTATTATATAATAAAGTGAGTTATACATCATAATCAGGTATCTGTACCAATCTATTATAAATGAGAAAAGCTGAAGAAATAATAAATTAGTGAAAATCAAATAACCTCAAGTATCGTAGGGAGGGAATATTTTATACACACATTTATTATATTGTTTCTTGTTTAAAATGTTTGTAGAAACCAAATATTTTAAGTAAAATAATAGCATTAGAAAAGTTTTTCTTAGGTTCACTTTTTATGGTGAATATGTAGGTTCACTAACCAATATAATTTAGTGATTTCAGATTTAAATTTTTTTTAAAAAGAAACAAAATAGTAAAAGTATTTATCAAGTTATATTATATTTTTAAATAAATAAAAAATAATATTTTCCAAAAGTAATTTTTTAATATTGTTAACACCGTCAGCAAAATATTAAACTCTAAACCCTAAATTTTTAGGTATCTAAATGTTTAGAGTTTAGAGTTTAATGTTTAAAATTTAGGGTTTATGGCTTATGATTAAGGATTTACGGTTTAATGTTTTTAAGATTTTATATTTATGATTTAGAATTTAGGATTTATCCAAATTTTTAAGGTTTATAAAAGAGTTTAGTATTTACCCAAAGATTTAGAATTTATGGTTTAGTATTTTGTTAACGGTGTTAACAATATTAAAAAATTGTAATTACTATTATTTTTTATTTATTTTAAAGTTATAATGTAGCTTGAAATATTTTAATTATATTTCTTTAAAGATTTTAAATCTAAAATAATTAAATTTTATTGGTTGATGAATTTTAAGATGAGATGGACCCAAAAATAATTCGCATTAAAATAAATATAAGAAGAGGGAGGAGAAAGAGTCCGCCATAAAGATAAGAAGGGAAAAGATCATCTTAATTCTTCCAATTTGTTGGCCGCCAATTATACACATACACCTTTTTCTTTTTGGAAATATTTATCATTTTCTTCTGTGCAATAACTTACTTTGTTAGTGGGCATTTTCCATTTAGTTACTTTTTAGAATACTTATAATAATAATGTAAATTTAGAATCATTTTTAATATTATATTTTGTTTGAATGTATCATGATCATTCTCTCCCCAGCCTCTCAAAAGTTTCACCTTTTTGTCACTCTATTTTTTAAGCTGAAATTGACTTCAAAATTTCTATGATCTTCTTAATTATATTTTTATAGAGAACTCAAAACCGGTAATGAGCAACAAAACATATGAGTTGATCGCAAATATTGGATATATATGTTTTAAGTTTCAATAATTATGGTGAATTGTTATTTTAAATGACTCGTACTTGAAATTTTATTATAACATCCTAAGTTTTAAATCTAATTCGAATCAAAACTTTGAGTTAAACTTTATTGCCAATTATCTAGATATAAAATACAAAATTTATATTGAAAAATGTCTCAAAATAGAAAAGGTATTTTGCAATTTTATTATAATGGCTTAAGTTTTAAAATCCAATTTTAATCAGAACTTTGAGTTAAACTTTATTGCCAATTATCTAGATACATAATGACTAGATGTTAATTGCAAAATGACTAGATGTTAAACTAGACATTTGCAATCTACGACTAGATACATAATTAAGTGAAAAAATAACTAATAAAAGGAATCATTTGTAGATTTTCCACTAATATATATAGCTTCCAAAATACATATAAGGTACATGAGGTTAAATGCTAAAAGATATCTTTGAATATATCAATAGCGCTAATAGTTCAGTGAAGCATAGGAATGTTTAACTATTGAAGTAAAAAAAGTTAGTGGTTGTTAAAGAAAACTCTTGCCAACTTTTGTTGTGTAATTCAAAACGTATAGCTTAGATTCTAATTGTCTTTAATCGGTTCTTACATTATACTGATCTAGTAGTCATTTGTAACAAACTAATAATCAATTTAGATGCCTTCTCGGCACTAATTTGTTGATTTTGTAACTAAGAAAATCTTGTATGTTCTTTTTATTTTGTTCAAATTTTTATATTTTCTCTGTTTCTAGCTAGTAACAATATTTTTCTGTTTTTTTCTTGGTATTAAATAATGTTTCATTTAATTTTCTTAAGGTGCGATATTTTAGTACTAAATTTGGATTTATTAGGCATATAAAATTAAATTGAAATTCTTTTTGAAATTCTTTTTGAAAGTTCGGCAAAGTTTGATTTATTAGCTTTAAAAATTGAATTGAAATTCTTTTTGAAAATTCGGCAAAGTTTGAGTTTACATATTTCAAAAATATTAGATATCAAGCATAAATATCTTCTTCCTTTTTAGTTTAGATAAACTTTTTAGTGTTATGTGTAATTAGAGTGAACACAATTTTTGGTGTTATTTGTTTAGTTTGGTCTAATAAATTAGTTCTAGCAAGTATTTGGATTTGGAATAATGACGTAAATAACGTGAGGAATGAAGATATATAGGTTTTAACCTTCATAGCCGGATGATGTCAAAAAAAAAAACCTGCATAGCCGGATGCAGTGGCTACACATCAAGTTTGAGATTGGTTCGAGATTAAGACCGTCTCCAATCTATTCCTCTATTTTTTCTTCTATAATAGAGGAATTCTATAATAAATGTGAGATTATATCCAATGTATTCTTCTATTTTCTCCTCTAAAAACGAATATTATTAAAAGATTTTTTTTTGGTTTTACAATTAACACCTTCTAACTTATAAATTTTGAAATTAACCAATTCTATATATCTTTTGAAATTTTTCATAAAATGCAATATTATTTAATTTAAACATTTTATTACAAAACATTAAAAATAATAAAACAAAATAGACATTATCTAACCATCATTATTAATATATTTTCTCATAAATAATTAATTAATACATTATGAAATGAGAAATGAGTTTTTTTATCTTTGATTTTTTGAATCGACTTAAAAACTCTTGGAATCGATTATCTTCATCATCTGATATTTGAAGCAATCAGCAGTAAAATCAATAAGTTCCATGTCCATCCATTTTGTTTGGACAATATTCTAATTGTTCTTTGTAGATTGAAAAGTAATTTATCTCGCTTAGACACTTGCTAATCACTCGAAACGTTTTTTTCTTTCTGAGAATTGTATTATTCGAATATTTACTACTTCTTACTTTTCTTTTCGAGAAAATAGAGAATAATTCATTTGTGTTTATCAAATTTTATCAACAAAATTCAAGTGAACAGTATCTCTTTAATTCATTTTCTATTTATTTTCCTGATAATATGATATATTTGCATATAACCGTTTTATTTACTGATATAATAATTGAGAAAATATAATATATTGATAATTATGCAATATATTTTTGTTTCAGTTTATAAATATTTTAGAGGTTTTTCTATTTCAAAATATATACTCCCTCAGTATACAATAATTGATGTTTTAGTTATTTCTTTGTATACAAAAGATTGATGTTTTAGAGTATAATTAATGTTTTTTAAATCTAAAACATAAATCAAAATGTAAAGTTATGAGTGGTGAAATTTTATCGGAAAAGCCAATTATTTTATAATTTTTTCGGAAGTATTCATAATTTTTCTAAAAAGTATAATGCTTTCACGTTTTGAATAAAGTTTTATTTATTTAGATTTGTGTGACCAGTTTTTTTTTTTTTTGGTAATCTGAGCAGTTGTTTTTTACCCTTGCATAACTGATTGTTCGCTGTTAATTATACATTTTAAACATTTTTCTTAATTTTGTATGTGTTTAGATAAACTATCATATATTTTAATATGGAAATATATTAATATCCATATACTTAAAATGAGTTGTTAATTACTAATGTGTAATCATATGCCTTTAACTCTGCTAAAAATATCAAAGATGAAATATATAAACGGTAATGATTGAATGATAGCTCACGATTTTTAGTGTGCGTAAAAGTGAATGTCCTGTTCAATAGGATTCCCCTAACACCCTCATTTTGTTTCCAGTTATTACTAAAGAATATGGAAATAAAGTTTAGAAATCGCATGAAGTTGCATTTGGGAGAGATCATAATACATACAATAACCCCAAATTTTGGAAGACGATAGGTAAACTTCTATTGTGTATTTAATGGTGGATGTCCCAGTCTATTAGGATGCGATAACACACTCATTGGTTTCTAGTTATTATACTCTCCATAATTAGATAATTAAAGGCTCTTAAATTAACTACCATTATCAAACCATTTATAATGGTGAATAAAGTACTGAAAGACTTCGATTAAAGGAACGATTAACGTTCATTGGTAGTGGTCTGATACTTATACCACCCAATAATTAGAGAGCTAAAGCATTAAGCATTTGATTTACATGCAGCGCGTAGATGACACGAGTCAGCATGATGGTGACATTCGGAAAATTAAGAGTTTACAATTTGACCCAAAGTGTGAAATGTCGGCAGGTGATTGGAGAAATGACACTACCAGCCATTTCTTTTGGAGGTATGAGAGTCTAATCCAACCTTAGTGCATCTTTTGTGGTGCATTAGTATAATCTTTATATCTATCATATATGTTTATAATCAGGTAATTAATTACGACGAATATATGCACAAACACAAACTCATGTTATACTTATGCTATCTTAAGTTGATGCGCCAACAATAATACGTACCAAAAACGTACGTCTTCTACGTTTTATGAAATCAATATAGTTCGTTAATCGTTATAGGCCCACTGCATCATCGCCGTAACTGTTTTCCCTGGGATTAGAGAGAATCAGGAAATTTAGTGTACAAATAATTAAAAAATTAATAATATTATGTCAAAACTGTATACACCCACTTTTCTTTTTGGGCAAAAACTGTATACACCCACTAAACAATGTTAATTGGGTCTAGTGGCGACAACAGAGTCTTTCCTCAGGAGAGAAATCATGTGTCTTTGGGTGTAATGTCGCCTGGGAAGAGGAATTACATTTACAATGTTCTGACCCATGATCCATGAAGATCTATGCTCTCTATTCTATGTTGTATGGAAAAACATACAGTTATTTGAAAATTGATGTTATAAGGATGTATAAACATGTAAGCATTTTATAAGAAGAGAGAGCTAAATTTAATAGGTCTAGTGACTTTTAAGTAATAATATACTTGGTCATGAGCAAGTGTGGCTTGTCCCATCCTCTCATTGCCTAGGTCGGTCCGCGTACCGTTAGGTAGCCGCCTAAACCATGTTTTAGACGCGATGTTGTTCTCTTCCAAATGCGGGTCACATGACATGGATACTGTACAATACTGATTATAATGCGTTTTCTTTTCTCATTGGCAGAAATCTTAAGCAATTAGTTAGCTGTCTTGTTAATTATAATTATAAAAAATTGAAAAATAATGAATAATGAAGTTCAGGTCTTCACAGGCCACGTCCTTATCCATAAAATAAAAATCTTTGTGCATGACGAGCTGTGTACCATTTTCCTTTTTTTTTTAATTCTTTTGTCCTTCTACTAATTTTCTCCAACAAAATATAAAGGTCAAACCTTTGAAGTCTTAAAAGAGTCAAATATCAAAACATATGAATTATGAAGTCTTGAAGGTTAACTGGCATGGTCTAGTTATTTAGGAACAAAACTGCTAGCTTTGACCACCCGAACTCCGGTTCAAATGCTCAATCTACGGTGGTTAATTTATGAACAATCTAGAGTCTTCTCAACTTAACCTTGACGCTGGTACTATGGCTAAGCACAGGGCAAATACTATAAAAAAATTCCAGTATTTATAATTTATTTTTATCTTATGGATATCTAATTTTTTTTATATATTTTATTCTAGAAAATATAGATTACCGAAAATTAGATATCTTAAAAATATGCAGATATTTGCAGATATTTACGAATACTTACAAATATCTTGTTCGTTTTGTTTAATAAAAACAAGAAACTCTAAAAATAATCTAGAAATTGATACAAATTTGTTTAAAAATATTTTTGCATAATATACAAAATAAAAAGTAGTTAATTATATGTTTCATAAATTTAAAATTAGTTAAAATAAAAATACAAACTTCAAAAAATTATAAATGTTACAAGATTTTGTTTTATGATTTAAAACATGTATAAGTAATCATGTGAATATAATTTATTAAATCATATGTTGGAATAGTAATTATATAGATTATACATTTGAAATTCTCCATAAAATCTAGATATACATACATTTATGCCTTTGTCGGAGCGGAGCTGATATATGTTTTTCTAAGTTTTAGTGTTTGTGATTTGTTTAATTTTTTTATTTTTAGTATTTGCTTTTCACCATAATTTTATGAATATTTATCTTTTTGGATTGAATTAAAATGAATAATAGATCGAATCAAATCAAATCAAATCATATTTAATTAGTAAAATTCTCAGCCCTAGACATTACCTAATTGATACCTAGCTTGGTTCCAAAAATTCAGTGACCAGATAATATATGCTCATTTAAGAAAAAAAATATAACTATAGATGAATACTCTTGTTGTCTGCCAATTTTTTATTTATTTTGCTTTTTTATTCGATTTACTTTAGTTTCAGTCACTCTGTTTGACTGCCAATTTATTTTAAATCTTGTAAAACTTTTGATTATTTTTTGTATATTTCTAATAGTTTTTGAAAAACAAAAACTTTGATTCAGTTGAACTGTTTAGAAAAGAATAATTGATAGATTTATTTACCAGCTTAAATTGTTAATAGTTTTTGGGCTTATCTGATGGTGATGCGTTCTAGCTATAAACTATAGTTACTTTGAACTTTGAAAGGAATATAAAATTCTATAAAACAGTAATTTTTAAATTATGTTATTATCAATAGAACGATATAAAAATTATCTTGTTTTAGAGATTTATACTTTAATATCGAAAAGAGTGACAATCGTTCTCAATTGAATTGAAACATGGTATTTTTAGAGATTATCTCCACTGAAGTTAAACTATTCTAAAAGTAAATATGGAATTTTATATAAAAAATCTTTAATCATCTAATACGTAAAATAGATGTGTTTTAATTTATTTTGGATATCTACCGATGTGTATTTTTCTTATATTTATTTTGCTAGTTGCAAAAAAAGGATGAATACACCTGTTGCAAAAAAAGTATTATAGTAATTGGTTTTACAGTTTGAAATAATCAGATCCGTCCGTTGTAAATTGCTATTACATGATTATGCGCTCCAAATACGGCTATAATTCATTAACATTTATCTAATTAGAATATAAAAAGTACAATTATAAAGAGAAAATTCCACATTTGTGTTTATAATACCAGAGAAAGGAATAAGGATAACTAAAAATATTAAAATATAAGAATTAATAATTTAATAACAATTTGAGGAATATTGAGCAGTGAAAGACATCAACTCAAAAAAACTAAAGAAAGAGAACAAAATATGAATTCTAACAAACTTTTTGTTCTCCAGTGAACTTAGACCGAACAATATTCCTTCTTACAAAAAATTAGAACTATAATGAAAGTGACAATTCTTCGAAATAAACCTTTTCCAAGTTTTTGTCGCAAAAAATTCTTGAAAAAATAATTAAAATATTTTATTTAAAAAGGAAAAAATATTTATATCCTAAATATATAAATATAAATAAATAAATACAATGAAAATAAAAAAATAATATATTTTATAGTTTCAAATTACATATTTTCAAATTCGATTTTTTATTAAGTGTTTTTATTTTAATTTTATTTTTGAAATAATTTTTGGTTTTTTTTTTGAACTTGAAATTTTTTTTTAAAATATTTTAAAAATTTTGATTTCAAAATTTAAATAATATTTTTTTATTTTATAAAATTTTAAATCTAAATTCCAAAACTTCTTCCCTTAACTTTACAGTCCAAAATCGATATTAAAGTCGATATTAGTTATATGGTTATAACTCCAAAAACATAACTATATAAATATAAATATATATATATATATATATATATTTTTAATGAAATATAGTATATTTGTAATAAAAAATTTAGAGCTATAATAAGGTATTTCTGTAATTAAAAACATAAGAATATTTTAAACATAGAGAAAATAGGAGAGGTAAAAATGCTAACGTGCGCCACCAGTGCCTGTTTATCTAAACGGCGCCAAATATTCTGAGTGTTGTCTTGTCCTTTCACAATAAAACGTAAACAAAAACCCACTCCCACTTCCTTCTTTCCAAAAAAGAACACACAGACACACACACCACTTTCTCTTTATCTCTCTCTCTTTATTTTGCCGGCGAACATGGATAAAGGCTTCTCTCCCGTCGGTCTAAGAGTTCTTGTGGTTGATGACGACCCAACATGGCTCAAGATTCTTGAGAAAATGCTAAAGAAGTGCTCTTACGAAGGTCTCTATCTAATGTTTTTAGACTTATTCAGAATCCACCTGAGATGTCTCCTTAACTTCCCTCTGCTTTTTGAATTAACTCTGTTACAGTCACTACATGTGGGTTAGCTAGAGAAGCTCTGAGGCTGCTGCGGGAGCGTAAGGACGGATATGATATCGTGATCAGCGACGTCAACATGCCTGACATGGACGGCTTCAAGCTCCTTGAGCACGTTGGCCTTGAGTTGGACCTCCCTGTCATAAGTGAGACTTCTCTACAAGCAGATGTCTAATAAATGAACAAAAACGTTTGCTTCTAACTTCGTTGTTTTTTGTTAAACAGTGATGTCAGTGGACGGTGAGACGAAAAGAGTGATGAAAGGTGTGCAGCACGGAGCGTGTGATTACCTGTTGAAGCCGATAAGGATGAAGGAGCTGAAGATCATATGGCAGCATGTTCTGAGAAAGAAGCTTCAAGAAGTGAAAGACATCGAAGGCTGCTATGATGGAGGAGCTAATTGGTTCACCGGAAACGATGAGACGCATTATCTTGGAGGAGGTGAAGATGTTTCTTTTGGGAAAAAGAGGAAAGAGTTTGACTTTGAGAAGAAGCTTCTTCTTCAGGATGAGAGTGACCCATCATCATCATCATCTTCCTCCAAGAAAGCCAGAGTTGTTTGGTCTTTTGAGCTTCATCAGAAGTTTGTCAACGCTGTTAACCAGATCGGTTGCGATCACAGTAAGTACGTTGGGGATACTTTCAGTTTCTTTCAATATCCCTCCCTTTATCCCGTCTTCTTCATAGAGACTTTCTCTTCTTGTGTATGGCAGAAGCTGGTCCAAAGAAGATATTGGACCTCATGAATGTTCCATGGCTCACTAGGGAAAACGTTGCTAGCCACCTCCAGGTAAAAACTTTACCTTCTCGTTAATCCAAGTGTAGATTAAGCTTTTTGTCACTTTGTATTTTTCTGTTTTGTAGAAGTACAGGCTTTACCTGAGCAGATTGGAGAAAGGAAAGGAGCTAAAGTGTTATTCTGGTGGAGTAAAGAATATGGATTCACCTCCAAAAGATTCCGAATTTACTTCACGCCACCAAAGCCCTGGCAAGAACAACAGCTATGCATTCTCTGGAGGCAGTTATAAAGCAGAGAGTGATCCAAAGCAACTTGCTGCATCTTCAGTGTCTGACCCCAGCAGTGATGTTCATACGCCTCCTCCAAAAGCGAAAAAGACGCGTATAGAATTTGATCCTCCCATTTCTTCAAGTTGTGCGTTTGACTCTCTCCTTCCCTGGGAAGATGTTCCAGACCCACTTGAATCAAAGCACCAGATTCTGTATCAGAGCAGCTTTCTCCAGCAACAACCATTGTTACCAAGTCAAACTCCCTTTGTCATGGAAAAGGAAATGAAGCCTTCTTATGAGACTTGTGTGAATGCGGATGAGTTTCTCATGCCACAAGATGAGAACTCTACTGTGATCCTTCAAGATCTACACTTGTGTGCTCCTCCCTCTGCCATGAAGCTGCAGGAGTCAAGCTCAAATGTAACCAACGATACAGAGTCGATTCTGAGAAGCTTGAACTGGGAACTTCCAGAATCAAATCATTCTGGTTTTATAGACACTGACTTAGACTTCAGTTGGCTTCACAACGAGCATTTTCTTGCAAACACCTCCGGGAACTTCCAAAACTTCCAGTTTCAAGATTACAGTTGTAGCCCATCTCTCCCATCCGAGCTCCCACCTCACCTTTGGTTTGGAAATGACCCTGACGAGTATACCCTCATGGTAGACCATGGTTTATTCATATCTTGAACTTGCTCCATTAACTTCTTTCCCTATATTGGTCGGTGTTTTGCATAAAGATTTTGTGGGTATACCTGAAAATAATCTTGCTTTACCAAGAACTTTCCATGATCGAATGCATGTACAATAATCCATGAGTGTCATAGTCTAATTACACCACAATGATAAAGACCACATGTTTCATACTGTCGCTTAAGATCTTCAAAGTGTCAAATTGCTTTCCCTTTCACGTGTTTCTGCTGTTGGTAGGAAAATACTAGACCTATCAGATGCCACCAAATCCAACAAAATGGGAAACTAAACAGAGTTATGAACTAACTAACGTCTCCCACAAAGTGAATCCCATTCATGCATGCAATTGGTTGATTATCTGACTGAGCTCTAGTCAGATATGCAGCTAAAACATATTACAATGTTCAGAAAGTCAAATGTCGTACAGTAGTGTGCATAGAGCTTAGAGTTTTTACCAAGTGGAGCGATCAGGGAGGTCCTACTTTTTCACTGCAAATGGTCTCTGTTCTCCCTCTCTGCTGCCTACACAAAGTTTTTGAAGATCTCTATTCCACAGTTGATATGTAAGATTTCTTGGGAACGGTGAGAAAAGATTTCAAGTTTTCATGTACTATTATTTGACAATGACTAAGAAACGATTGAACTCAGAAAAGTTGTAACCAAACAGCTCTTTCTTTCAACAAATCTACACACACATAAGTTATATGTTACAAGAGATTTTGGAGAAACTGTTTCTCTCAGAGGTGTATAAAGAAAAATGTGCACAAAGTAGTGGACAATCTCGTCCTATCCAGTGAACTTCTGCATTCCATATCAAGTCGGTTGAGACATTAGGAATCAGCCCATCATGTGTCAATCGTTCAGCCTTGGGCCCTGGGAAATAATAGCATACATCACTTTGGAGAAAAAGACAGTAAAATCCTACTGAAAATGGAGAAAAGAAACATCTGATACCTGTTTACACTGTATACTTACTTGGCTTTCTCATCAGTGCTTCCTTCGGTTTCTTCATCTGTCCCAGGATTCAGTGATGATATCTTTCCGAAGGACTCTTTTGCATCCCCAAAAAAGTCTTTCACTTTGTCCAATACTGTTTTAAGCTGGTCCTGGGTTGGGAGCTGTGTTCACATAAAGTTCAAATGTTTCAGAGAAAACATATATGACAGTAACCCTTTTTGTCACACATTATATGGAGTTTTAAGTGGTTGTATAGCTCACCTCGATGACATCTGAAGTACTCAGTGCAGCTCTCATATTTCCATTTTCCTGAATGTATAACGCAGACATAATAAGTGGAAAGAAAAAAAAGACAAGTAACTTTTTCGATGTTCTCACAGAATCTGACCTCTAAAGGATTCGAAGTTTATAAACAAAAAAAAGCTAAGGCAAAAGTTTGCAGAGCATTACAACAAGTTTGTAGCCATATCGAAACTCAGTGGCAGTCCGCAAGACACGATGCTGCTTAATTGCTGTCTTTTGTATCTCCTTCTCATCCTGTTGAAGATGCAAAAACAATCAGAAATCAAATCTAAAAGAGAGACGCATTAGAAAGCAGAACCAGGACCAAACAGCTAAATAATAAGAAAAAGCTTGTCTTACTTACTCTGTAAATAACAGCAGCAATATTTCTAGCAATGGTGTCTTTGTATATATACTTCCCCAAGAGGTTGTCTTTAGCAGCAACCATGATCTTAGCAGTTGTACCTCCGGCTATTATACTGAGAGGGTACCAAAGATACACCTGTTCACGTTACAAGAAACACTTATTACACAACAAGACTTCAGTTTTGACTTCAAGCAAGTAACCAAAGAGATGATGATGATAGAGAGGAAGAGACGAACGTTGGCCATACGAATGAAGATAACGAATCTAGGGTTTCCGTCGTCTTCAATCTTAGGCATAGGGGGAGGCGTACGTTGATACTGACGCGCCGCCATACCTTTCTTCCCCTTCGCCTCCACCACTAAAACCCTCCTCCGCTGCTGCGCCTTCTCTTGGCATGGCGTTCTCGAGGAGGTGAACAGAGAGTGTCTCGCTAAACCGAACTCTTCTAGTCTTCCCGTGTTCTTCAGTGGAAGCCGAGTTAACGCGTTGAGGGACATACTTGCCTCCATTTGAGCACGTAGATTCACCAACTGGAGTTTTTTTTGGGGATGATGATGACGATGTCGTGGATCGTACCTTATCCACTGGAACGTGCCACGTTTATTATTCGGTTGAACCGAACCGGGATTGTAAACCGGATTTGTGTTTTAGCCACTCGATCAGCTATTTATTCTATGTACCAGCTTGAACCACCTGATGTCAGCGTTGGCCACTCAACTAAACCCAATCCTCTCAAAATCAATTTTGGATTCATTAGTTGCAGAAAAAAATAAATTGCAAATTATATTAGCATAATCATCAACATTCAAGTCCTCTCAGCTCATTACCAAACATCAATATACGATGTCTCCGACAGCATTAACAAAATGTTGAGCTTCGCTAATGACTAAGGGATTTGCGCAGATATCACAAACTATACTTTGATCGGCTCTCTATGTAAGCTTGGGTTGATGGTTCCCTTCCAAGAAAACTGGTCAGGAGTTCCATGGCTTCTTTGCCTCCTCCCGGGGCCAACACCTATAAGAAGAAAGTAGTTGTGTTACACACTCACTTTCACAGACTGCAAAAAGAAAAAGTAAAGAATAAACAAATACGCTTCTCGTTATCGTTTTTACTTTGTCTCTGAACTGCAAGCCACTATACAAATTCGGATGCCCATCCCCAAATTGCGAAGCAAATATATCAGCAGCATACACCTGTGAACCGGATTCTCATTATTAAAACAAAACATGGCAAAGAGCAATCAGCGACCGCGGTGCAAATCAATCATTACCTCACTCCATAAACGGCTATAACATGTTGCTTCAGAGCCGATTACAGCACGTGGGAAACATGAAGCAGGGTTTGTTCCTTCCACCACTGGTAGCCCTACCATTACCTATAGACAGACACGCTGCTACGTGTTAAGACAACTTACGCGCCGTAAATAAAACATACTGCTTTGAGAGTTTCTGCTTTTTACCTTTGGATGAAGACTCTTGATTAGTTGGTGAAAGTCCACATCATCATCCGCATATATTTTCTGATCGAATAGACCTGAGATCAATGTTTCAAGCATCATTAGTGAATCCCAAATTTAACTTATCATGGGCTTCTTAGACCGCTAAAATGCTTCTTACTGAACTTATAATAATAACCAGAATCTACTGATCTTACTAACAAACCATTCCATTAGTCATAACAGTGGTGTAAAAATTAAAATTATGTGGATACTCTTAAGATAAAACAAACTCAAGAGGTACATAATCGTCAAGACAAGTTTTGGCAGTAGCCTATTAAAAGTAACTTTATTAAGATAATAAAATCACCGAAAGAGATGCTCACAGTATAGTATCTCCTGAAGCGACTTGAGTGCAGAGAAAGAATATCTCCAACGTTTGAGTGTTTTGCAGACTTCATCCACAAGTGGCTTGGTGATATCCTGCAAGTCAAAGGAATTAAATAAAGCACACAGTCTAAAAGGGCATCAGGAATAAATCCCAAGTTGAGCCAAATTATCATAAGTAGTCGACCAAAGAAGAATTATCAACCAGTCTGTCATGCAAAGTACTCACCTGACGATAACCTGATATTAGTTTCAAAGTGAAACTCTCGTAACACCTAGAAATACAAGAATAATATTGTAAGGATTTGCGTTGATAAAAAACTAAAACAAATTACAGTTAACTTGCCAGTTTTCCAGTAACTGAGAAGGGATCTCTCGAAAGTCAGGGTCAACACGTAGGCCCGAGAATCTAGCAAATGAAGCACGATTGCAGATATGTTGGACCTATATTCCAGTAGTTAACAAGTAACATTAGTTCATAACATCCTTTGATATATATACAAAAGACAATGTACAGCATCATCAATTCACTTATTCTAAGTAACCAATCTTATTCACGTACCACATGGCCAAACTCATGAAAAAGATTAACCACCTCAGAGAACCCCAAAGGCACAGCTTCACCACCATCCTTTGCAAATTGTGCAATAAGCAATGCCACAGGAATCTAGAGACAGAAACAGAACAAAATAAATGCCAGAATAAGAATACCAACACGTTCAATTACATTGGGACAAGAATCATATTTATCTTCGAACTGCATAACATTTTCGCACAAAGGTTTGACATGGATGAAGGATTTGTTACCTGACATGCACCATTGGAGAACAGTGCATTGTTCTGAAGAGCCACCACGCAGCTCTGACTAAATTTCCCTTCCCTGTTAAACAATATAATGCTCACAACTTAAAATAAAGTGGAGGATACAAAAGTGAAAAGGGGATTAAGCTAAGGTTGCCTATGGACCTTGAAAACATGTCAAGATAGAAATATCCCAAAAGCTTTCCAGATCCGGAGTCAAAGACGGCAAATGCCCGAACATCATAATACCAGACATCAATTTCTGTCACCTCTTCAATCTTTATTCCTGCATAGAGAAATTGGGGTCAGCAAGCTATGACGAGGATGGAATAAATAAATATACATATCCTCAAGCCACATACTTGGTTCGAAAAAGCGAGCGATTCTGTCGCCATGGCGCTAAGCGCCTTAAAGCGAGCACCTCCTCGCATAGGGACCCCATTGCCAGGCGAGGTACGTGAAGCACTCGCTTTCTCTCGCTTTTCCTCGTTTTTGCTATTTTGCGAAAGCTTTAAAAACGCCGCTTTGTTGTACCTATACAAAAAAAAAAATTTGATTCAAAATTGTAAACTTAACAAAACGGTTGAAGAATATTTAGTGTATCAAAAGTATATGCTCTGATCACGTATTAGGCGTGTAGAGGAGGCTTCCACAATCCCACTAACCTAGGATACAATCCAACTAACCCTATTTCTTCTCTTATACAAATAACTCTACAAACTCTTAAGTTAAAATCAATAGCTTCTCTTCTCTTGAACTTACGGCAGTAGCATATTCTTTGCAAGGTTTTTGGCTGATCAGTAACTTCTTTACGACTCTTGTTTATATTATAGTTTTTTCTTGCTAAGTCAGTAACGTTTTCTTTAATATATGAATCATGTCAGTAGCTTGTTTATAAGTGATCATGTCTTGTTTATATCATAACTTTTTCTACTTAAGTCAGTTTCTTTAATGTAAGTTTATATCTTGTTTCTCATTGTATGTTTGTTTATGTTATACATATATATGGTCTAGAAATTACCTTTTTGTTGCAGGATACACAAAGCGTTCGCTTTGAGGCGCCATGGCGGTAAGCGCTAATCTCCCACCTCTTCGCTTCGTCTCGCCACACGCTTTTTCGAACCAAGGCCACATAAGCAAAATAAAAATTTATTAAGAGCCAAAAGATTAAGAGTACAGACTCTAAACTCACCAAAAAGGTCCTGACATATTTTAAAGATCCCGGGAAGGACCAAACTGACAGGAAAATATTGTCGGATATCTCCAAAGTCAAGATCAAACTGCAACTCCTCTACCCTCTTTATATAATATAAAAGATCTTCTACGCCAAACGGAAGCCCCCCTTCTTCTTTCCTCTGATATTAGAACCCAGCAAGTTGAGTGTTGTGAAAGGCATCACTATTATATGAAATAGACAGCATTATATTTTACCTTCAAGTCTTTCAAAAAGGACAACTCTCTACTAGCCAAATCAGTTAAAGTGGAAGAGATGTCCTCCAGGAATCTGATCACCTGGACACAAGAAGAGCGTCAGTTTAAACGACATGATGAATAAATGATAAACTAATAACTTGAAGGATCTTTCACAAACCCTTGTTGATGTCTTTGACATCCTATGATCAAGAGCATAATCTGCAAAGTGTGCATAACCAAGTAAGCGAGCTAATCTATGGCGCGACTGAACCTACAGAGACGAGTATAGTAAGATGTCAGCTGATTGAAGTCTGCTGAAGGCTTCTGTTGATTTTCTACAATAGACATGCAAGTACCAATTTTTGTAACACCGGAATATTGGCATCTCCACATCTCTTTCCATATGCCATAGCCACTGTCTTCCTTGTCTTGGCTATCTGCAAAGTTCAAAACAACAGCCAAAATATGTTCAAAGACAAATTCAAATGTATTGGCATGAACACAAAGAGAGATAATGAAAGTGTACCCAGTTATCAAGAACAGGTAAGTTATTGTAACTTGAATGTTCTATGTGGCATGGCAATTTAAAAAGCTACATGGGAATTGTTACCTTGCACAACTCTAGAATAGCTGCCACGTGATTACTTTCCAAGGTGAGCTTGAATTCTTTATTTTGAGTTTTATCCAAACTCTGAAGGAGGAAGTGTAGAAATGGAATTTAGTTATGGAAAGGTCGAGCTCACAAATTTGCATGTGACATAGTAAGCTAAAAAACATTTCGGGTAAACACCTGAAGGAACTCCAGAGGCAGACCAGCAAGCTCAGCTTCAGTAAAAAAGAGACAAGAACTATCTTCATTTAAGTTCTGAACGTAACGCAAGCTTAGCTCATCAATTTCATTTCTCAATCTATCCACTTCCACTCTTTTTGTTGCAGTAAGGTTCAGACCATTGTTCTCAAAGTCTCTAACCTGTCACTGATAAAACAGAAATCAATACATTTGTTTAACTCACACATCTTAGTAAAGAACAAAAGAAGCCTGCAACCAACTCTTGAAAATGTGCTACGAATTAAATCTCATTACTGCAACCACTTCCTTCTAGAACAACAGAAGGAAAGATCATGACTCAAACCTCTCGTCACACCCTAAAAGAGTGCTATTTGCTAGTCCATGAGGATAAGAAAAATCTCAAAAAGACTTTGTTACATAGGTGGAAAAAAAAAAACAATTATTGGTTCTTATCCACAAGTCGACATGTTGTACACAATTCAAGGCTAGTTTATTAACGAAACATCAATAGTACAGAGTCAAGGACAATAGACTCTACAGCTGCGAAGGAGAGACTAGAACTGGTAATAATTACGCTAAGGAGGACATATTTACACAACCTTTGTAATTTAAAATCAGTTTATACATGATAATGTGATATAGTAATGTCAGAGACATTGAAAAGAATATGATTCAGGTTTCCTTTACCAGACACTGTAAGTAGCATTTAGCTTCGGGAGCAATTGATTCTCCCTTTGCAGCATAAATTCTGATAACACGGTAAACATCTTCACGTTTTCTGATAAGCTTGCACAAAAAGATATGATCATCAGTTACATACGAAAAATCAAGAAACTGGATCAGAAATTCAATCCACAAAACACCTGGAGGAGAGAAGATGAGCGTCTATCTTCACCTCAGCTTCAGCACTAGCTCTACGAACATTATCATGAGGAGATAACATCTTAGGAATCACACAGCACTGTACAAGAGGAAGCTGTCTCGCTTCGAGTTCCGCCAGTGGCAACACAACATTCTCATAAGAGAGCTACACGAATCCAACAATCAATCAAGTTCAAGTCAGAGACGTCTCAATACGCATCTCGTTTTCTAAAAAATGGTAAATTTCGAATAACCTTATTTAGAGGAACCAAGGCAACAGCATCATGAACTCTCGTGGAATCGGAGATGATCCCCTCAGCTAAATCGAGAATCTCCTTGGCTGATAGGTTAACACGAACAGTGTCACATCCAGGAAGACCTAAATCGAGAATCTCTAGTCAGCATTGTGAGATACGAACTCGAATAAGTGGGAGCGAGAGAGAGAGAGAGAGTACATTTCTTCTTGGATTTTTGCTTGTGAGAGTTGAAAGCGAAGATGGCGAAACTGACGGCGAGTCCGATTAGGCCGGCTGCTCCGGTGAATTTTACAAGTTTGAGCTTCTTGGGATTATTAGATGGTTGCATTTTCTTGTAGTTTTCATCGTCTTCTGTCATTTTCCTCTCTGCTATGCTATTATGCTTTTAGTGTGTTAGTGACCCTCTCTCTCGCTGATGGTCCGTCCAAGGCTGAACGTGAGACGGACGGGACAGACAATCTTCTCTGTGGACGCGTTAAATAATTTTGATAGTTTTCGTTCAATTTTGTAATTAATTCCAATATATATATCTATATTACTATTTGGGAAGCAAATTTGTTGTTTGTTATTTTTTCGTAATTTTAGATTTAATTATACTTTATACTAAATTATTAATTTTAATAAATAAATTTATTAATTTAGTTGATAATTTATCATCATCTTCAGAATAAAAAATTCTAACCATCGCATCATAGTTAAATTTATATTAGTAATTTAGCTGATAACTTATCAGCATCTTGAAAATATTTTTTTTTAAATTAATTATAATATCATATAAACACACACACACACTATATATATATATATATATATTTGTGTATATATTATATTTGGTTTAGTAATATTAGACCGACTCTATTTTAATACATATCTTAAGATAAATTTCTTAAGAAAATTAAAATCACTTATTGTGATTATTTTTTTAAACAATTTGGCAAATAATTTAAAAATATTTATAATATTATTTGCAAAATTAATTTTTTGCTCTCAAATTAAAAATTGGTGTGTTTAAAAGTCTTTATTATCCTTAATAAATAATTAAATTAGATTTGTTCATATGATTCATCACTATCTAAAAATAATAATATAGATCATAATATATTTAAAATAAATATAAATCTATGTATATAGTTTTATGTATCAATGAATGTTTTCAAGTTTATTTTATGCAATAAAAGATATTTTATTTAAAAAGAAACTTTATCGTATGTAAAATTTAATATTTAATAAAATATTAAGTATTTCAAAATCAAGAAAATAATTTATTGGTTTTTGAATTGATAATATATCTACTTGGAATTTTTGCAAAGCTGTTAACCCCGCAAGTGCAAGCAAAATATCTAAAATAATCACAATTATAGTTTGTTTTGGGGAAAAATTGATACATTTTAATTTTAGTACAGCAGGCATGAGTTCACAATGTGTATGAAAACATATTAATGGTTTTGGATGGATTTGGCAATTTTGAGAAAATTACAATCATATTTATAAGTTATTTTAAACAATATTTTACAAAAAGCCTTGTCCATCTATCTTAAGAAAATGTCATCGGCATAATTACAAAATACCGAAATACAGTCTACCAAAAGATGTCGAGGCAGATTATTTTCCTTGGATTATGTGGTATAATAGAAACGGTAAAGTTTACAATAATAAAGATAGGAACCCCTAGGAAATCTTCCGTAAAACTGAGATTGAGGAAAAGCTTTGGAAGGAGACACAATTATTAATAGAAAAACCTTCTGGGTTACCTCAAGCGGTCCCTAATTTGTAATTTTTGGAATCGACCAGAGTTCGTTATGTAGATGGAGTTTGGAAGGAACAAGATGTTTTCACTGGTCAAGAATGGTATTGCAGACGAACGGATTCAGAAGATATCATGATGGGAGTAATGAATCTCCGACAAGCTTGCACGTGGTACAAAATTATATGGCGGATAAACTTGCATGTGGTGCAAAGAATTTTCCTTCAACTATGTTATATGTCGATTCAGTACTTCCGGTCTGGTTCACTGGACCGATAAGACGTCACTAGAATAGTTTATTGTTGTAAAAAAAAAGTCTTTCTCTTCTTGTCACTTGTTATTTTATTTTATTTTTTCAACGTACAGATCTTTTTTTCATTGTGATTTTGTGTTTTCCAATTTAATTTAAAATTTTGTTTTTTTTTTCACTTTGGCTGGATTTTATAACTTTGTTATTTTAGATTTTATCTATTTTTCTTTATATTTTAAAATATTGATCATGTATTTCCCTCAAGTGATGAACCGTAAGGATATTCACCACTTCTTTACGGTTCAAGCACAATATTCTCATTAAGTTAGATTAGATTTTAAAGTTGTTTAATAAAAATCATCCACAATTTTCAGATTCACCTAAAATCATATAAAAACTCTTTAAATATCAAATCACTTAAAATATCATATTGAATACATTCCATTATCTTAATTTATAAAACACAATAAAAATCTACAATGGTTTTATAAAAATGATAACTTTCCAAAAATAGTATTTTAAAAGGTTTTTTTTAATACAGCTTATTAATTAAAAATTCTTAAAAAATTATTTTATCTTAATACATAAATCAAAATCCCAAATTTACAATATTTCTCTATAAAAATCATAGCTTTTATTTATTTATCCATATATATATATATATATATAAGGGGAAATTTTATAAATACACTTTTATTGATACCACTAATCAACTATACCACTAATCAAAACACATTTTCAAAAATACCACATTCATTAATATGTGAATTACTAGACTGCCCTTACCTTATTTTCAATTCATCATTTTCTCGAACAAGGAGCAGCTCTCCCTTCACCCTCTTCTTCTTCCACTTCCTCTTCTCATCTCAGCAACCGTCACCTCCACCGGCGGCGGAATCGGCTCCCGATCTATGACTACTAGTCGCACCTTCTCTGACTATGGGCCGATCGGGTCCGAGAGCTTCGGAACGGGATCCTCTGTCCCGTACTCGTCAGAGGAGCTTCTCAGCGAGCCTGTGGGGGAGAATATCAGCTCTGAGCGGGATAGTATCTCCGTCACCATTCGTTTTCGACCATTGAGGTATATAAATAGATCTGATCTTCGTAATACCAGATCTATTGGAAGTTCAATTTATTGGGATTTCTGAAATTGATTCTGATTGCAGCGATAGAGAGTATCAAAGAGGAGATGAAGTTGCTTGGTACCTTGATGGCGATACTATGGTCAGGCACGAGTACAACACTTGTTCACTCTCTCACACTCTGCGAGAGAGGAGGATGCGAGTGGGTGAGAAATGCAGATGCTTTATACTTTGATTCAAGACTGTAAAATGCAGTTACAATATAGGCTGGCGGCAGTATAATGTCAGCTCAATCAGGTTTTGTAGATACAGCCAAGTCTTTCCTCTGTACAGTTTTGAAATGCGGATTGGTCCTTACTGTGTATAGCCACAACATACTCATCAACAGGTTCTGTCTAGCTGGCTCCATCGGAGAAGCTTTGGAGTTAGCTGGTGATATGAATATCAAGCATGGAGTGGAGCCTGATAATGTGACGTACAATATCCTTGCGAAAGGGTGTCATCTCCTCGGTATGATCAAATGGGTTTGGGAGATCATTCAACAGAAGCATTGGTACACAGGGGAAGGAATGGACGAGATGGAGTTAACAGAGGCAGAGAGCAACATGAATGATCTTGTCTCAGAGTACCAACAGTACCAAGAAACAACTGCAGATGAAGAAGGTGAGTACGAGGATGAGGAAGAAGGAGAATACCAACAAGAAGAGGAGTACTGAGAGTAAGCGTATGTGAACTACTCCCACCCCCTTATAAAGCATATCTCTAGTTATTTGTTTTTATTAAGGAAGCCTCAACTACGAGTTGCAGGTTTATATTGACAAATTATGGATCCTGCTTGACTTATGGTGTGCTGTTTGTGTACTTTAATTTGGGATTATAAATTTTAACAAGCAATTATTTTCATAGGGATTCTTAGAACATTCCAAGTATGCAGCTGGAAACTTCGTATTCTAACAACTTCCCCATCACCAAGGCTTTATAAGGATTATAAATACTTTATAAATGTATATAAATCATTTTTAAAGATTTAGAAATCATTTATAAACCTTAAGAAACTCTTAAAAACTTTATAAAGAATTATAAAATATTGACAAACTTTATAAAATATATTTAAAGTTGGTTGTTGGCTGTTGTTTATAAAAAAATTTATAAGAGTTTATTAAAACAGTCTATAAGGATATGTATAACAAACTTGAAGTTATTATTCTACAAGGCTTTTATAAGGATTATAAATAAAGGTTTATAAAACCAATCATATGGATATATGAATTATTTTTGTATATAAATCATTTATATGAGTTTATAAAACCATTTATTAATTTTATAAGAGCTTATAAAACTTTGTATCAACCATCTATAAAGTTTAAAAAACACATATAAATATTTATATAACTATTTAACGGTTTGTAAAACTATTTAGAAGGGTTTATAAACAATTTACCAGAACTTATAAGCGATTTATAAAAATAAGGCCTTATAAAAAGTATAATTCAGTATTGAGATGATTTAGCATTGAGAGATATTTGGGGGTTCTGAATTTTGATCCGTGTGCGTCCATCATCGTTCCGTCGGTTTATAAGGTTTATAAAATTTATACACCATTTATAAATAATTTATAAGGGTTTATAAATAGTTTATAAATCAGTTCATAGCCTTTTTGAAACTAAAATCAGTTTATAAATAATAATAATTCAACATAAAACCCCGAAAATTACCTTATAAACCCTAAATCAGTTTATAAAATAATAAATCAGTTTATAAACTCTTATAAATCAATTTATAAAACCATCTCCTACACGCCGTGTTGATTCTGCTTGCCTTCTCGCCATTATTAGGATATCCCAGAAATGTTCATTTAACATTTGGTCGTGGGAACCCGAGTCTTTATTGGCTTAAGCTTCAAACCAAGACTCTCCTGAGACAGAAGCTCCGGTGAAATTCATGAGGCTTCATGTTCTGCAGGAAGACAAAGCATATCTCAGTTAGATACTCTTTAATGTCAGAAAGTCAAAAACTACAAATCTAACCTCTGATCTCGCAGAAAGAACATCTTGAAACTGCTTTGTAGCTCCCGTAAGTTTTGCTTAAAGTCATCCCAAAATATTTATAATGGTTTATAAAAATTTATAAAGGGTTTAGAAAACCACTTAAACAGTTTTAATGGGTTTTGAAAGAGTTTATATATGGTTTATATAAAATTATAAAGGTTTCTAAAATAATATAAATATTTATATAACTATTTACAAAGGCTTATAAAACCATTTATGAACCATTTGTAAAGTTTATAAGAGATTATAAAACCTTGTATCAACCTATTTAAAAGGGTTTGTAAAACTATTTACAAGAAAATTATGAAAGCTTATAAATAATTTATAAGAGGTATGTATACTATTAATAAGAGTTTATAAAAATGTTATGAAAGCTTATATTCAATTTATAAGAGGTATTATTAGAATTGTATAGGTTTATAAATAATTTATAAGAGGTATTATTATAAACCTTTAGAAATTATACATATATAATTCCTTACAATTACAAATAATTTATAAACCATTATAACTAATATATAAACATTTTATAAACCATTATAACAAATTTATAAACATTTTATAAAGGTTTATAAAATATTTAAAAAGGTTTATAAAACTATTTACAAGAACTTATAAGATATTTATAAGAGTTTATACATTTATTTTAAAGTGTTTATAAATTAATTTACAAGGTTATATATCTATTTATAAAAGTTTATAAATCTATTTATAAGGGTTTATTCCAAAGATTGTAAGAATTTAATAATCTTCATAACACAATTTATAAGAGTTTATAAATCAATTTATAAATAAGTTAGAAGACTTTATAGATCATTTATAAATTCTCAATTCTTTTCTCGCCATCTTAGAATTTTTGTAAGAATTTATAAATGATCTAAAATCTCTATGCTAAAGGCCACGATAAGTAAGATGTTAAATAACTAACCATTGATTTGCATATAAACAAAATTAAGTCTCATGACCAATATCATAAACAACAGCGAACGCAGAGAAACACTACATATTAGTTAAAGTGATATCATATTGTCTCCACAGATATAAGCGAAAGCAAGACGCTAAACATCATTCCTTCCATCAGTCAACCACAGTACTCTCTTTTCTGGCCTTCTTGGTGATGAGGATAAACTCAGTGGGTTTGATGAGCCTGAAGGTACACCTGTCACCAACCTTCAAAGGGAACTCTCTTGCCAATCTACTCCATCCACTTGAGAAGACTGTTCGATTCTCCCTCACCAAGCAAAGCACGTTCCATGAAGACTTCCTTTTTGAGTGATTGATCGTGTACTCCATAGACTCACTCGGGATATGATCCTTTTCAAACACCCTCAGACAACTGATACCAAGACAAAGAAGAAGCAGATATTCACATGTCAGAAACTGTATAGAATACTTGTTGAATTTCTTTAAATATTACCAAGAACTTGAGGTATGATTTCCTTATGGTGATTTCGAACTCTGGAACACCATTTTTCTTGATCTTCTTCTTTTTTCTTGAATGTTTTGAGTTTCTCAGCTTTCTTCTTTCTGCCTCTCGATGATTCATCTACTTCCTTCACCACTTTCTTGCTCTTCTTCTTCTTGGAGGATGTTTTAGAAGCCTCAGCTTTCTTCTTTGTGGTTTCAATCTCAACTCCGTCCACAGACTTACATGCTTCATCTTCCTTCTTCACGTCCTTGTAGCTACTCTCACCTTCTTCTTTCTTTATGCCACCTGTTTACATCATCATCAAATTAGCAAAAAAACATTCTTCCTCACAATCTACTCTGTTTCATTGAAAACAAAATGCTTACTGAAAGGAGTCGTTGTAGGATGTTTGCGTGGTGCGACGATCTCCTTGCCACTCGGCTTGTACATGTTGACGTTGAAGCGCATTAGTACAGTGTGAGTAAAGGTAACGACCTCGTTTCACCCAAAGCATTGTCGCTCACAAACTGGCTCTGTAAGCATTGTCGCTCACAAACTGGTTCTTAAACATAACCTTCCTGTCCCATGTTTCTTCTCCACATCCATCGTAACTCGACCTTCTCCTCTCTCTCTCTCCAATCTGGTTATCTTCAAGTATCACTATAATCCTGAGCCACATTAATAACCCAATCCAAACTTTCCAGGCACCACTTCTAACAAATCGTTGACTCCTCTGTCGATACACCAAGTAAATCCAAACAGATCTCCCACTGAATAGAAGAAAAATCATACCTTTATTATCCAAGCCATCATCACTTGAAGACCCAAGATCACATGTATCTGTGTAGATTGTAGATCGTAATATCTCCCAGCCCCTATCAATCCCGATCTTTTTCATATTCCCCTGCAATCCAATCAGTTCTGATTGATCCCCTCGGATCATCAGAGTTGGCTTCTCAGACGAACACGTTTGCTGAACCAACCAAGCCTTCCACGAAGATGAAACAGATTGCAAAAGAGATGCAGAAACGAAGCCAAAAAGCTATGGAGGTGGTTATAATGATTCGGCGGCGACGGAGGCGTTCACCAGGTGGAGACAACGACGACTTCTCCATCTCCTTTGATTAAGCTAGGGTATATTAGTCTTTTACCTATTGATATTTTAAGTGTAAAGTTGGTTAGTGTATTTTTGAAAAGTGGTACTTTGAAAGTGGTATTAGTAGCAATTTCCCTGTATATAATCGAGAAAAACTTAAATAATCACATTCGTAATTTCGTATAATATGTTCTACACCTACAAGAACCACTACAAAGACTCACTGAATCTGGATAATACCATAGGCCCAATTAAAAAGCCCATGGGTATCCTCTTCGACAAATCTTAAGCAGTCATCCATACACATTCAAGCCGAAAGAAAATGCAGAAAACCCTTCTCTAGCCTCAATCACTGTCTTCTCCGATAGAAAAAAGAAATCCACGATGGCTCCTAAATCGAAAGAGAAACCGAAAACCCCAACATCCTCCCAGCCTCCTCCCGCGATCGAAGATCTCTTCACCACTCTCGATAGGCACATCCAGCGATCTGAATACGAACAAGCCGTCAAGGTCGCTGATCAAGGTATCCAGATCCTCAAACCTCCCTATGAATCTTAAAATTTTATAATGGTGGAAATTGAGATTCCGACTGTTTTTTTTTCAGTTCTGTCGATCGCACCTGCCGATGAGGACGCGATCCGATGCAAAGTCGTGGCTCTTGTCAAAGACGATAAGATCGATGATGCTCTCTCCCTCATTCACTCCTTCCATAAGCTTCCCATCGATCTAGGGTTTCAAAAGGTCACTTCTCTCGTACACTTATCCAGCTACATTTTATTTTACTGGAATGTGACTGTTTAGTTGAGATCTATAAAGTTACTGTTTATAAAAAGCATCAGAATGAATATTAGAAAGCTCTAATGGTTTCTCTATTGCTTTGAATAGGCATATTGTTTATACCGTCAAAACAAGCTAGACGAGGCTTTCGAGTGTTTGAGAGGTCGAGAGAGAGACTCAGAGACTTTGCTTTTGGAGGCTCAGATTCTCTACCGTCTGGGGAAAACAGATGCTTGCGTTGATGTGTATCGGAAGCTGCAGAACTCACAGATTGAGACGGCAGAGGTCAATTTTGTAGCGAGTTTGGTTTCGGCTGGTAAAGCGTCTCAGGTGAAAGGAGCATTGGAGTCTTGGAGGATCAAACCTACTAGTAGCTTTGAGCTGGCGTTTAACACTGCTTGCTCTTTGATTGAAAACAACAACTACGCTGATGCTGAACAGCTTCTGCTAGCTGCAAGGAGGTATGTCACAAAGTTATATTCACGTCTCATACACTATTGCTAGAGGGTTGCCCATTTCTTTTAGTTGCTTCGCTTGACACTCCTTTAGCTAGGTCTAATTGTAGTATATAGGATAAGTAATGCGGTTAATTAGTTGTTAATACTGAACACTACTGCATGGTCTCGTTTCTTTATTGTCTTATAACCGCTACCAATTGTTTTCTTTGAATAATCACGTCAATCTATATAAAAGGTTTCCTTTCATCTGTATCTTTATCAACACTTCAAGTACATTGTTCATTTGACTACTGATTGTGCAATATACTCTTCACTGATGAAAATACTGTTGGGTTGAGACAGAATTGGTCAGGAAACCCTCACGGATGATGGCTTTGCTGATGAGGATATTGAGAATGAGCTTGCCCCCATTGCTGTCCAATTAGCATATGTCCAACAGGTATTTTGTGCTGATTGTATTAGACTTAACTTCCTGTTAGGATATCTTCCGGTCGTTTGTGACAAAGTTTTTCGCATCAGGTCCTTGGACAAACTCAGGAATCCACCAGCTCTTATGTAGACATCATTAAACGAAACCTGGCCGATGAATCGTCACTTGCTGTTGCTGTGAACAACCTTATTGCCTTGAAAGGTTCCAAAGATGTTTCTGATGGTTTGAGGAAGCTTGATCGTCTCAAGGATAAAGATTCTCAAAATTTTCAGCTTTCTCAAACACTTGATGCTAAGCTTTCACAGAAACATAAGGAAGCTATATATGCTAATCGCGTCCTTCTGCTCCTCCATGCAAATAAGATGGATCAGGTCCTTTTTTAACTCAAAAATCTTGTTTGTTCCTATCTTATTTCTTCTTTGCATATTTGGCTTGACCTGTTAAGAGAATCTTTTTCCACAGGCACGAGAACTTTGTGCTGCACTGCCGGGCCTCTTTCCTGAAAGTGTCAATCCTGCATTGCTTCAAGCTGCTGTCTTAGTGAGAGAGAACAAGGCTGCCAAAGCTGAAGAGCTTCTGGGACAGTTCGCAGTAAAGTTCCCGGAAAAATCTAAGTCGATTCTCTTGGCCAGGGCACAAATTGCTGCTTCGGCCAGTCATCCTCACGTAGCAGCAGAGTCCCTGTCCAAAATAACTGATATCCAGCATTTCCCTGCTACCGTTGCCACCATTGTCGCACTCAAAGAGCGAGCTGGGGACAATGATGGTGCTGCTGCTGTTCTCGACTCAGCGATTAACTGGTGGTCAAATTCGATGACTGAGAACAATAAGCTTGGCATATTGATGCCGCAGGCTGCTTCCTTCAAGCTCAGGCATGGCCAAGAAGAGGAGGCTTCACGGTTATACGAGGAGATTGTGAAAAAACATAAAAGCACAGATGCTCTGGTTGGTCTTGTGACCACACTTGCTCGTGTCAACGTCGAGAAAGCAGAGACTTACGAGAAACAGCTAAAGCCGTTGCCGGGGTTGAAGGCTGTTGATGTGGATAACCTAGAAAAAACCTCTGGTGCAAAACCCATGGAAGGCGCTGCCGCAGCAGCTGCTTCAGCGATGCAGGAAGAAGTGAAGAAGGAGAAGGCAAAGAAGAAGAGGAAGAGAAAGCCAAAGTACCCCAAAGGATTCGATCCGGCAAACCCGGGACCACCTCCGGACCCTGAAAGGTGGCTTCCGAGAAGGGAAAGGTCAAGTTACAGACCCAAGAGGAAGGACAAGCGTGCAGCTCAGATCCGTGGATCGCAGGGCGCAGTGACAAAGCAAGACAAACAAGAAACAGCTCCTTCGACCTCAAAGTCAAACCAAGCGACCACTAAGAGTGCAGCCGCTGATCATTCAAAGCCTTCTTCCTCTAAGGCCTCAAAAAAGAAGTCTAGGAGATGAACGAAACAACCTTTTTACAGTCTTTTCTAAGAGAACAAAAAGGTCTACTTTATATGACAACACGAGAGCTGGATTTCCTTTGTTTTTTTCTGCTTTTTTGGATTAATTAATGTTTTGGTTGTCTTGACCCATTTAAGATTTTGGTTAATTTATCAGTTTACATATGCTCGTTTGCATGGTATTGAATCAAGACGAAGAGCAAGAAGAATCGATTAAATGCAGAAGAATATTAATAATCAAAGGGATATAGATACAATGAAACAGTGGTTTGATTTATTAACTAATCACTTTTCAGATTTCTTGCGGAGATCCTTCATCCATTTAAACCCAAGTATGGTCTTCCCGAAGCTTCTTCTTCCATCTTTGTCCTTCTTTTTTTTCTTTTTGCCTTCATCTTCTTTTGTACCACTGGGAGGAGGGTCAGGGTTTGTATCCCATTGATCAGCCCACGATAGCCCCGAATCCATCTTCTTTTCTTTATTATATTTCAGAAAATCAAAGAAACATTAGTCTAGCTACAGGAACTTCTTCAATAACTTATTTGTAGCTTCCTTCTTCTTGTTCATTGCCCTTGTTTTTAACTCTATTAGTTTTCAGTTTTTTTTTTCATTTTGGTTACTACTGGTAACCTAACTTCTGTTTTACTACATTCCTTTCTATCTTTGGTCATCTGTTTGGTTGGTACAAATCTTCCCTCCTTATTGTTTCTCTTAATTGAATATTATGCCATCTTATGGTCTAACCGTCTTCACCTACTTTAACAATGTAAACATTTCACATCCAAACAACACCTCCCATCTCCAGATATTTAATTTCCTTTTATCTGATTAAATTATGTTACATAATCCTTAACCAGTTTTCATAACTGACGAGATTATTCATCAGTTCAAGAATCAAAAGCTATAACGAGACTTCTAAAAGAACTCGACATGATCAGCTATTTCTCTGCAAACAAGTTTTGATTCCGCAGCCAAACTTATGCTTTTAGCTATAGCAAGACCAGTAAGCTTATGCGTAGACGTCGGCTCATACTTCTTCACCTCTGCATCACCCTTCCCTGACAGCAAAGCCCCCCTCGCAGGAATCACATTCTCCCACCAGAACTCCCTCAACACCTCGTAAATGATCCTCCAGTAGCTTCTGTCTCTCATCACTCTGAACACAGAGCTCCCGTTCAGCGTCCAGCAGTACAAGTCCACCCACTCACGGTCCATTATCTCCATCTGGCCCTGCATCTGAGGCATGTAATAGAACGGCACTTTGGACCAAGGCAAGACCGTTTCCGTCTTCCCTTTGTTATACGGACACTTCACTTCCAGAATCCCAACATCGAGAACCCCATCCGGAGAAGCACCAAGCCAGTGAAACTGCTCTTGTGAGTGAAGAGCAAACCCCATCGAGCCAACCTCGCACCCCATGATCCTCTTGTACCTCTCTATCGCAGCCGATTCCATCTGCACACCCCAGTTCATCGCAAACCTCGCGGAGTCCTCCACCACTCGCGGCGACTCCGAGTCGTACACCTTCTCGTGCCAGAGCTCGGAGCGGCGGTTCTTCTTCCAGAAGCCGAGCGCTGTGCTGAATGTGCTCGTGGTCAGCTTGTCTTTCCTTAAGGCGAACCATTCTTCTGATTTCTGAGGGATGTCGGATGGGGAGAGGTGGCTTGAGACAGCTAGTGGAGAAGAAGCACGGGGAGGAGCAAGGACAAGGGGTAAGCTTGTCTGAGAGAGGACTTGTTGTAATGCAGTGGAGGAAAAGGACAGCGAACTGCTTCTGTTCCTTAACTTTAGTCTTGGTTTAGGGATAAGAGTGTTGAACCCGGAAACTGAACATGTCCTCATTGGTATTATCGAAAGGAAGCAACTTTAATTGGCTTCAAGACCCTACAGAGAAACCCATTTCGAAATAAGGTTAAAAAATGCAATCTTTGAACTTCGAAATCATCAAACAGATTCAGAAAAACTAAACCCAGTAAACGAAAAGCACGAGTTTTGTGATTTGCGTTTCATCCAGCGACACTAACGATCCTAATTCAGAAAACCCCATTTAACCAGAAAGCGAAAACTGAATCGAAAAAATAAGTAATATCGGAAGCCCACAAGGTGTTCGATGAAATTACCAGAAACCAGCGCTTCAGGGACCGAGCCGGGGAAGAGAGGAAGCAGAAGATATGGATTTAGTTAGTTGACGATATAAGTTGGTTTCGTTTGGTTATTTATTTAGTTGTTATTTTGACTCGGTCTACCCGGTTTAGTCAACTGTCTGTATATATCCGGATGCGTTGACTTTGTTTGCAAGTGAAAGAGAAAAAAAAAAAACAGAAAATCACTTTTCATATTTTTGATTGCATTTTCTATTATGGTATCGAAGTTTTACTTCTGTCTTATTTAGTGATTTCATGTTCGTTTTTTCTTTATCATTTGTACAAATTTATTATCGAATTTAATCCAACTCGCTGTTGTTTCTGAAGTTTATTGGTGCGGAAAAGACTTCTTTGTGTGACTAGAGGTTTAAAGCTTTTGGGTCACTGTCTCCTTCTACCAGTGGTTATTGGGTGATCATTTTCTCCTCAGCCGACTTTTGCAAAGCTCTGCAATTTCGGTCTAAATTTATTGAAATAGCGCTTTCGAACCAGGGTATGTGGTTTGATGGTGATTAACTTGAGATTAAAAAATCCAATACGGTGAAACCATCAGGATTCGAGTCACGGCTACTGGAGAATTAATATTTTGGCATTGCCAGAGACAGAAGACCGACATGTGGCAACACATGACTAGTCTGTATTATTTATGTGGAGCTAGCATACCTATTTATAATTTAGAAAAAAAAAAGATCTTTCGGCAAACTGATGTATACAGAACATGGTCTCATTTATTATCAAAAGCTCCAAACTCATTTGGCACTGCTTTGTTTTTGGCCAAGTTTTTTCTGCTTGAATCTTGTTTGTTCGTGTTTTTAGTTTAGTTAGTCCTTTGAATCTAACTAAACTAAAGTTGGGTTCAAAAGAACAACCAAAATTTTGAAACACAAAAAAGAAAGAAAAAACAACATTAGTGAATTCTCATTTAGCTTAGTTGTTTAATCATGAACAAATGTTAACTTTCAATAAACTGTTTTGAATTTCTATGATAAATATATAAAATAGATTGGTAACAGCTTAATAATGATTGTAGGATGGAACAAGAAAAATGGTCCAATAACAAAATATTTTCAATTAAAATAAATATTTATTCAAGACATTAAACAAAACATAGAAATTTTAAAATTCAAGTTCCTTTATCTCATCAGTTTTCCATTGCTTACTGGACAACATACAGTAGTTGCAGTGAAAATCCCAAAGACCCCGCATAAGTCCAAGCAACTCGTTCTTACAATGATTTGAACACACGATAAATGTGTCAAACTTTTGAGTGGCAGTTTGTACGATATTTTCGGTATTTAAACCTGACGCCTCTATGTAATTATTGTAGTATACATTAGTAAATCCCTTAAAGTTTATGTATAAGCAATGTGAAAGATTTAGGTTTCTGAGGTTTTGGTGATATGTGACAAGCGACAATAATGCCTTTATGCATAAAGATGAACCTCGAAAGCTTAAACTCTTCAGGTTTGAGAAGTAACTCACAATTTGATCGGATAAGTCATTGTCTAATGGCCGGATAAGCTTTAGGCTGGTGAGGTTCTTGCAGTTCTCTCCAATGCTTCGAAAGTTAGCATTTGAAATGGGTAAACCTGGTTGAGTAATGACTAACGTTTGGAGATTCTTCCACTGGCTGAATGTAAACATAAGTGAATTCTCATTTAGATTACGATAGAGCGGCAGTGACAATTTTTCTACGTTTGGCATCCTGAAAATAAACAAAAACAAGAAATAGTAAATAAACACAGAAAATTGCACCATACCACACTTATACACAAAATTTTCTATTATATAGTGTGCAAATCTGTTTTAGGGATATAACTTACCTTGGAGCAATGATTGCGAGTTCCTCCTCTTGTATATAGTAACAGTTATCAAAAACTAGATTTGTCGTGACTGAGCTGTTAAATTTAGTTATATCAGCCAATATATTTCTGAGATCATATTGGTGATCTTCGTCATTAGACTGATGGTCTGCCTTATCGGGATTTTTTGAAATAATTGACTTGAGATTACTTAAGTCTATGGTCTTCCATAAAGTTTGGTTGTGAGAAGTAAGGAACCAAGAGACAGACGCGAGATGCCCCCTTGATTATATCAATAACGTTGAGCATCCCAAATATCTTGGCTAATATGTCTCTCTCCATATTTTCCCACCCTGACATCTTTTCTAAGCTACTTGGTGTTTCCATCTCAGTGCAGCTAAAAACAATGCAAATTAATTGCAAAAGTAATAGAGTTTTCTGAAGATTAAAGTTCAGAAATTTATAAGAAAATAACAGTAGATTCAACAATATTGAATAACCGATTTGTTAGAACAATTAAAAGAGACAAACAAAAACGTCGAGGAAAGAATACAATTTATAGAGAAGTCATCAGACACGTATAGGGGATTTACTTCTGGGATTTGTAACCATTTCTGAAATGTGAATTGTGAAACTTTGTCTATTATATTAAATAAGCATAGATATTTTATGATGAGACCTAATGAATACTATTACAAAATTACATTAAAGTTTTATTTAAGAAAATAAATATGGCTATAAGTAACCCATTATGAGATATTTTCCCAAGAAGTTATACACAACTTAATAAAATGGATATATTACTTAATTATCTATATGGTTGATATAAAATGATATAGTTTAAATAAAAAAGTTATTTATAAATAGTAATATATTAACTAAATAAGATATGCATGTAAGTAAATAGTAATTGATCTTTTTGTGAAGATAATGATATTTAATCTTTACATGTTCAAGAATTGAAAGAAATCTATCTATATTATTAAAGTAGAAGTCTCCTTTCTTCTCCTTTCATTTCGTCAGTAAGCAGCCATTTTGTTGGGGATAATTTTTAAGAAAAAAGTGTTTTGTATTATTTGCATACGTTTTTTATACAAAATTGTTCTAAAATTTAGGTGATGTCTAAACAATGGCTCACTACACCCATAACCTTTACAGCCGTTGCTACAGGAAGCAAATACGAAAATTCATTGATTCCTCTAAAGACAACAAAACCCACCCTCCCCTTCGAACACCTTACGAACCAACATCATTCTTACCCTAACTATTATATTTTTCGAACCCCCATCAACAAATATTACTATTACCAAAGGCTCTACCAAAAAAAAAAAAAATCGAAGAATATACAATCATAGGTCATGCTCACATACGAATAAATACGAGCTAATGGAAAACATATCACAGTCTAATAAATAACATATTTCACATTCCCGAGCCTATTACAAACCATATTTCAATCACAAGGGTGGTTTGTTTAGAATCGTATAGCATTATTATAAACCTCTAGTTTGAGACTCGAATCGAAATGATGCTAGTTAAGAGTGTATTTATCTTGGCAGATAATTGCATCTGGAGCATTCACCACATTAGACAACTTGCTATTTGAGCCACTGAACGAGCTACTAGTCCATGCGGAAAGAAAGCCACCACAGTTACTCGTGCTGGTTGGTAACTAAGATTTGTTCAGACCTTTCTATAAGCCTACATATATGGTGTGTTGGTTGTGTCTTGAGGGGGCACTTACGGTCATTTCTTAAAACTCATCTTGGACCGTTTGTGGATTCTGAGCATCCAGAGATTAAGAAAGGAGCTGTTGATGTCAAACCCGGGACAGGGGACTTTTGAGGCAAACCAGGTAAAAAAATCTCTTCCGAGAAGCCATATTCTCTCAACTCTCAAAGTCCTTAAACCATAAACATTCAGGTGAAGGTAGGTTGCTGCATGGTGGATGTACTAAAGCATCTGAGTGCGGATGAGACGTCTAGAAACCCCAGCAAATGGAGTCCCCACAGATCGCATATCCAGACTCGCAACTCATCTCCTTCGTCAGAGAAGGTATAAAACACTCTTAACTTTCTAGTCAACCTATACCGGGGTTAAAATCTTAATCATGAAGCAGAACCTTCTCCAAAATTGAAGAGTTGGCATATAAATCATATGGATGTATCGAAAGAGGTATATACATAAAAACTACCCAAATATAACACTTTATTAATTATAGTTTATCATAATTCACTCATTAGGGTCAAAAAAACATTTAACTTCATGATCCCACAGACAAATCTCACACGCAGAAGAAGTATTCATGTCGTTATCCTCGCCGTATCGATGCCAAGCACAATTATATGCTATAATAAAGTCACTGGTTCGACCATCACACCCGCACTTGTCTGGAACGTACGCTCTTTTGAGCTCTTTCATCACCGGTGTGCCAAGCCACCGAATGTTCCCTCCAATCTTGTCCCGCATATCCACCAGCTCCTTCAACGTTTTTGACATTAACGGTTTCATTAAAGAAGACAAGATCTTGAAACCCTCTTGTTTTGTTTCGCCTCCATGCAAAACCGGTCCTGGTATATACATAGACCAACGCATATCAAATCTTGTTTGGCTCAAAAACGCTTAAATTGCTAAATATAAGATAAACGCAAAGATACACAACATGCATGGAACCTATAATAACAAAAAAAAAGAAGAGAAACTCAGGTTAACAATTAATATATCTTGCTTACCCTCCTCGTAGATGTCTCTGCCTCCACCACAGATTAGGATCAGTCCATAAATATAGATTGCTTCTTTGTTTCCTTTTTTCGCAGCTTGAGATAAAAGTTTGAGTCCTTTGTGTTTTTGGTTTCTTCGAAAGTAGTTGTTGACGCCTTTGAGGTACAAGGCTTCAGGATTCCCGTTCCTTCGACATCTCTTGTAGAAGTTAGATAAACTCCTTGCCTTCCTTTGAGGTTCAGGGCCTTGATGCCAACTCAGAAGAGTGAGTTCGTGGAGGGAAAGTCGAGAGATTACGTATTTTTCATCGCATGTTCTTTTAAACGTTTTGGAAACTAATCTGAGATTACGAACCGCTGACAAGGAAGAAGCAGCGGTACGTGAAGAAATCTCCAAAAGAAGATCATCAGGCAAAGAATTGAGAGAAACTCTTCTTTTGTTAGAGTTCTTGAATATGCAAGACGCGTGCAAAGAGGAGGATACCATGTTATCTAAGCTTTGTTTTCCTTTTTTAAGGATACTATTTACATTCTAAAAGTTAGTCAATTGTTTGTTATATAGAGAGGCCTACATTCGTTTTCCTTTTTTCAGTAGGAATAGAAAGAAAAAAACAAGTGGACGAATGAAAACACAAATTAGTTCCTAATTCCATATTTAAAAAGGATAAATTAGATAGAAAAATAAATCTAATTAAAAAAAGTAAATGCATAAATCTTATAGTTTAATAATTCATATATATCTTCTGTTTTACTTTTATCCAATTTTCCATGTTTACGCTCTTATTATTATTATTTTTTTTCGCATGAATGATATTACTACTTATACCGGTTTTTGTATTCCACCATGTATTTTCCATCAAAAGCTTGATAGATTTAGAAAAATCCTATCTTTCAGCAGACTCAATTTTAGTGACATTATTTTTTCTTTTATTACTATATATATCTTGTGTTCTAGTTTCCATCATGTGTTGTTCTCCCTCAGATTTTTGATAAATTTTTGGGGAAAATCCTATCTTTTCGTCAATTCCAACTTTTGTGTTGTTTTCTCAACTTGTATCCAATTTTATATGTTGTGTATCTTGACTGCCTCGTTTGGAATTTGTTTGTAGGAATACTTTCCAACGGTTTTTGTATTCCACCATGTTTTCTCCATCAAATATTTTATAAAATTTAGAAGAAAAAGAAACCCATCCTCAACCCATCTAGGAGTATAACAGTGGCTTTTTGTTTTTTTTTCTGGATTAAGAGCTCAGTTTAGCCGGATTCTTCTTTTTGGAGTTGTTAATTGGTCGGACCTTAACAAAAGCGTTTTGTAAATCCTGCAAAACAAAAGAAAGGTTTCGCACACTTTAAGTAGTTTAACACACAAACAGAATAATCCACATTGTAAGAAGATATGATAATGTCTCGCACACTTTTAGTAGATCCTAAATGAGTTTCTCTAGTAGCACGAGAGTAATGCACAGTGTAAAGAGCAACACCAAGCTTATTATAGAGAGATCGAGAGTGTCTTTTGATAAAATGCAAATAAAAATCCCAAACGAGCGCAAGAGAAGAATTGTAGTCATATGGTAAAAGATCTACTAACTGGTTATAGTTCAATGAATCAACTACTTGAGAGACAATCCTAGCCATACACTACTGTAGTAACAGACATTCTCCCACCTCTAATTGTTGGATATGATGATGTCTAAACACAAAAGCCCCAAAGCTAAGAGCTTTTATTCATATTAGCAGTAACCAATAATATACACTAGTACTAATCTACGTCAAATCTGAGCAAAGGTGAAATTGTTTATACCTTATCAGAATTATCATTAGCTGAAGCAGGTTCACCAGTCCAAAGACTCTCCAAATTGAAGTAAACCCTGGCCTTCTCATCAAGTGCATGTACCACAAACTTTCCTACACGAATCCAAAAATTTACAATCACCACAGAGAAATATATTTAAATAAAAAATCAAGACTTTATAATTACAAAACACGAACCGTAGTCAATGACAATCCACTTGGTATCGTAGCCTTGCACACAAGGAAGCATCACATGTTTCTCTCCTCTCTGCTTCTGCTTTGCCTGTTTTCAGTGAACAAAAGTACTCAAATGATCAATGAAAGTATCGGATTCGAAGGTGAAAAGGAGTGTATATATATTATATACCTTGTAGACGAGAGCCTGAGCGATGTTCTTGAGGTGCCAATCGGATCTTCCCGTGGCGATGATCGTGACGTCGGCCCAGCAAGACTGGTTCTCCGTCGGAATCACAATCACGTTGTCTGCCTTCACGTCGGAGAGTATCTTCTCCACTTCGGGAACGGACAGAACCTCTGAGACATCACGGGCGGCGGAAGAAGAGGAAGAGAAGGAGGGAGGATTCGAAGCGGAGAGAGCTAGCAGCTTCTTCCATGACTGATCTAGAAGTGAAGATGATGGTGGCGATTTGAGGAGAGAAGAGGAGCGAGATCGGAGAGCAGACAACATTAGGTTTTAGGGGTGGTTGTGAAATGAAATGGCCACGATTTGGGGGGAAGAGAACCCTAATAATACCTTTTAAGTCCTACGACGATTGGACCTGAACGGCGAAGTGTGTTCGGTTTCCCTTCCCTTCTTTTTGTGTGCTAAAGTCTTTTTTTCTATTTTTTGTGTGCTAAAGTTATTTGTGATATTAAAACGGGTATTTGCAAATTCCAATCATAACTCAAAATCAACCCTAAAACTAATCCTTAATTTTTTTTTCAACTTTTTGTCATATTCACTCTACAAATTCACATTATTCACGAAAATACTATTAACTTTTTTTTTCGCAAATAACATTTTTACTCTCTCAACCTTATCATCTTCAAATATTTACAAGATTAGCATTGTCATTAATACACTATCACCATGAACAATCAATTTGAAGTTCTTAATGCACTTCAAATTGATTTAGACTCATTATTTTTTAATTCTTATGAATGAAAAGCAATATCTCTTTCACTTTCTCTTTATATTCATACAAAAAAATCTAAGATTTTGATTATAAAACTTTTATAGTTTAATGAGGCGTTGAAGCTTACGATTCTTAGTGAGTCACTTTTGTGTAAGATTCTGGATACTTGGAGAAGACTTATGTATACCGAACAAGTTCTTTCACTGGTTGAAACTATGAAATCATTTTTTTTCAAATATGTTCGTCCATACGACTTCTGGGTATGTTTATGGTTGTAGATGACTTACATGGAAATCTTCTGGTCAATGCAGATGTTAGTTTTGCAATTGATTTTCAAATGTGTTTTTATAGACGATTTATGTCATCCATCTTTGTTGTTAAAAAAAATCTCAAAATGACTTTCATGTAAATTGTCTACGATAAACATGTTAATTTTTTATTTGACCGGATTGTGTCAGAAATTTTACTTTTTCTAGACGACTTGTGTAAGTCGTCCAGTAGAAAATTAAAAATCAATATTTTGTTATACCTACACGACTTCCATGTAAGTCATCTTAGGTTAGTTTTGCAATTGAAAAATAAAAACTTAAAATTTTTTTTTTTTTTTCTAGATGACTTACACGACACGAAAGTCGTCCATGATTTTATTCAGAAATTCTGGTCAAACATTTCTTATCTTGGATGACTTCCACGTAAGTTGTCGGACAGACGACTTCCTTGTAAATCATTTAGAAAAAAAAATAATTTTATCTTTCAATTGTAAAATTAACCCGAGACTACTTACATTGAAATCGTCTAGGTATAAAAAAATATTGATTTTTAATTGTCCACTAGACGATTTATGTGTAAATCGTTTTGGAAAAGTCAAATTTCTGATGCAATCCGATCAAATGCAAAACTAACCCGTTTACCGTAGACGACTTACATGGAAGTTGTCTCGAGATTTTTTTAACAAACAAAGATGGACGACTTCCATGTAAGTTGTCTAGGTTAAAAATCAATTGCAAAACTAATTTAAATGGACCGCTTCCTAGAAGTCTACCAGAAAACCTGTATGGAAGTCGTTTGCGTTAATGTTTAATAAACTTTCATTTTCTCTAAAACTAGGGGTGGGCAAAAAACCCAAACCGAACCGAACCGAACTAACCAAACCGAAATCAAACCAAACCAAACCAAACCGTGCTCTTTATGTAACCCAATTGGTTCATGTTTTACTCAACCCGAACGGTTTGGTTTGGTTTGAGTTTAAACCGAACCAAACCGATAATCCCAATATATATATATAGTAAAAATATATATGATATATATATATATATATATATATATGTATTAACATATTGTAAATTTTAGTTAAAGTTTCGTTTTTTATTTTTCATAACTTCCATATCTTTAAAAAAAATTATAAATATGATTCAAATAATACTATTATATGTAAACTCATGTAGAACTCTATCGTTTATGAGTTGATTAGTTTTTAACAAAAGTATAAAACTGATGCTTTCATATTTTATAACCAACCCGAACTACACCGAACCAAATTAGACCATAATAATGTAAACCGAACTAAATCTAAACCAAACCGAACTGAACCGAACCGAATTAAACCCAAACCAAACCCAAACCAAAGCTACTTTGGTTTTAATTGGTTTGAATTTTATAAAACCCAAATTACCCAAACCAAACCCGAAACTAAACTGAAATGCCCACCCCTATCTAAAACTATAAAGATTTTTTAATATATTTTTGTTAATTCATGTAGCTACTAAATGAAATTTATAACTTAATTGGTGATATTTATGAGGTTGCCAACATTTATGTATATTAGTGTTTCCAGAAGTCTTTTATGTTAGTTTTTATAAATTTATTAAATAACTTTAAAATATATTTATTTAATTTTTAAAAATGTTAAATAACTTCAAGAATATCAAGTAACATAGTATCCTTTTATGTCATAAGATATATTTTTAACTTTCAAGAAATTTGAGATTTCAATTTTCATTTAAAATTTTGAGTTTCCACTTAAATTTTAATTTTCTGCTTAAATTTTCCGCTTATATTTCATATCCCACTTTAAATTTAAGATTTCCCAGAAAACTTCTAATAAAGTGTTCTATCTTTGAACTTATGTAATGTTTTATTTTTATGAATTTGACTAAATTTTTTTTGAGAATTCTTCTTTCTTAGTTATAATAAATTTGATTAATTTTTTGTGTTATTGTGTTTTGCTATTAAAGTTTAAATTAAGCTACATAAAATAAATATTATACAATAATTTCTCTTAACATTAAACAATATTCAATTAATTATAAAAAAACTTATTCAGTTTAAAGTAAAATATGCATTCGTGCGGTTATGATCTACTTTATATTCAACCAAAACATTTGTTTTCCTGTCTTTATATATCAGTCATACATATACAATTTTGTATATTGTTTGGAAATTTAAGTCCACGCTAATTCTTTTCAGAATAATGCCATGAAGGCATATTCCTTTGCAAACTTACAAACAAAGAAGCATATTCTGGTCAATCACATATTAACCAATAAACAAATTAAGTTAACGTGTATACGAATTCTGAATTTACATGGAATATATTTGTGAATATACACTCAATTTCTAAATTTTAAACAAGTAGCCCACTTTTATAGCCAAGGTATAGTACAATAAAAGCTCTAAGAAACATTTTTATTTTTTTAAAAAAGTCAATGGAAACAGAATTTATAAGATAAGATATTCTACTATACTATAATTCTGGACAAATTAACATTTTCTACTTCCATAAAAATAGTATAATAGAACCATTGTTGGTTGTTGCCGAAGAAAGCGCGATAAAACAAACGAAAGAAATATTTTACGGAAGAAGAAGAAAAGAGAACCTGGGGATTTGGACGGTAGACGTACTCCAACGAAGAGAGATCCAAGATAAGAGTTTTTTCCACGTCTTATGGATTCATGTCGTCTCTGTATCTTCTTCTTGTAGCAGACATATTCACATGATTGATTTGAAGTCCATCGATCAACGTCTAATGGAGGAATCAGCTGATACGTCTTCCTCTTCTTCTTCCTATTATTTCTCCATTTTCACGAATTATCCTCTGATTTCCGCTGTGCTAGCTTTCACCATCGCACAAGTCATCAAGTTCTTCACCACCTGGTACGTGCACGTATCACTCATATATTATTGCTCTTCTTCTTCTTCGATTAGAGATTATTTGATCGTACTATTCATAGCTTCTGAAAAGGGTATAGATAAAGATTTGCATTTAGATTATTAATGAGTTGCGAGCATCAGGTAGAAAATTAAGCTTTGAAAGATATAATGAGTTAAACTATATGTTTGTAAGTTTTGTGAAGGTATAAGGAAAAGAGATGGGATTTAAAACGGCTTGTTGGGTCTGGAGGAATGCCTTCTTCACATTCGGCAACAGTTACAGCTCTAGCTATGGCTGTTGGCTTGCAAGAAGGCTTCGGAGGATCACACTTCGCTATCGCTTTAATCCTCACATCCATTGTATGTTCTGCTCACTCAAACCACTTTTGCATTAGCATTAGTAAGCATGCAAGTCTACGATGATATTAGCGTGAAATACTCTTATATTTTTTTTTTGTGCTCTTCTAAGTTCTAACCGTACTCTGAAATTACTTTCACTAATAAGATATCTCTTTATCATGTTAAATCTTTATATTATTATGTTTATTCTTCTGTTTTCCACATTATCTTCTAGCATCCGTTATAACACCTTCTTTGTCATTTTTGATGGTTACGGTTCTTAGGTGATGTATGATGCAACTGGTGTAAGATTACATGCTGGACGCCAAGCTGAGGTTTTTATTTGATTGTTTTCTTTTGGTGTTACAAGCTCTGTTTCCTTTTACTGATTATGGGCTCCGTTTCATTTCCAGGTTCTCAATCAGATTGTGTACGAACTTCCTGCAGAGCATCCCCTCGCTGAAAGCATACCGTTGCGTGAACTTCTCGGTCATACCCCTCCACAGGTGAGATTAGACCAATACAGACTTTCATGTTAGACAAAGTAAGAGACTGGTTGTGGCAAGCATATCTTTTTTGGTGTCATGTCATCAGGTCGTTGCGGGTGGAGTGCTTGGAATTGCCACTGCAGTTTTTGGATACTTGGTCACCTTGATAGTCAAGTAGCTGATTAACAAAGTGCAGTTAAAGCTCGCATTTTCTGTTCCAATATCGTGTGTGGATGCCACTGCTGCGTAGCTGAAACAGCCATGACAAGCAATGGACTCCGGAAACTGGATTATTTTTGTGTGTTTTTGCTGGTCGATCTCTTTGTCATTGACAACATGCTAGTATAGGTTTGATCTTGTAAGGAAAGCATGAAAATGTCATTACACCGACATACTAGTATAGGTTTGATCTTGTAAGGAAAACATGAAAATGCTGATTTTCTCTAATTTATTTGGCTCATTAAACACATGTCTGAGCATTAACTTCTGTCTCCTCTGTCTGTGGTGGATATTGATTCCTTTAACGTTGATCTAACCTCCTGAGAAGAAACAGTAGATGTATATGAATAAATACGTCAAGATAGCTAGGGACATGGGAACATACTTGTCTTCTCCCGACTATACTCGCCGCTGCGAGATCACCAGTTCAAGACTCATCATCAGGAATATAAGAGGTTGTGATTTTAACTGGTTCTATTGATAAAGTCCATGAAGCGTATCTGATGTGGTGGGATGAAGAAGGATTACAACAGAAAGATTAGTCTATGTCCCCATGAAGAGATTTAGACATTAGACAATGAAAAAATAATATTGATTTGAATTTTTTTGGGTTTTAACTGATTATCAGCAAATGCTAGAGAGGTCAATAAGCTAATCTTACAACATTTTATTAAATTTTCTTGTAAAAATACAAGCAAGATTCCTAAAATTGTAGGGTCAGTTGACCCCTTTCACTGTACATCCGCCATTGTGTGAGGACGTTAAGATATTCTCAACGGTAAAGCCTCTTTGCGTTTCTAAAAAAATAAATATATTAATTTTTAAATAAAATTTATTTGTTTGAAGTTTAACAAACATTGAACTGACATCGGGATTATAAGTTTTTGTGAGTTTCTCTACTTCTAGTAATTATAAGAATCTTTTACTCTTCTCTCTCTTAATTTCCAATATTTTTTTATTTTAAAATTTGAAATACCCATTAAATCCTATTGTTGGAACTGCTCTTGCATTCATCTTCACTCCTAAAGTAATTATTTCAAAATTTCAAAACTTGTTATTTTCTTAATTTTATTATATTTACTGTCAATTTGACTCAGTTAGTTATAAAGTTTTTCTGTAAATAAAATTTTATATAAAACTGCACAAAACCATGTTTCCATCTATGATATTTTCTAGGTACATGAATCAATAAGAAATGCTTTAAGTAATGTTATATTGTTCACATTTATACATTAATCCATCCCAATTTCTAGTGAAAGCACCCTTTCATTAATTAGAAACTTGGCAGAAACAGAAACGTGGGTTAAATAAAAGAAGTACCATAATAATGAATTCATAAGAAACCAAAGACGGTCCACAAGCAGTAGAGGGGACTGTCAGGAGGACCACGTGAGTTTGTCGTTGGTCAAACACGGACCCGCCTTCCCCCCAACCAGGACCGACTAAACCCATCCTCGCCGCTCATTCCAAGATCTCTACCCGTACACGTGCCATAGTCTTCATGAAACTGCTTCCTTCTCCTAAAATCTTAATCAAAGATTCTAAAGTTACCGTTAAAAAGTACAAGTGTATCTTTAAAAATAATACCTCTCGGGAACTACGTTAGAAGTTCTAACTTTTTCATAAACTCTTTGGTTCACCCGAGATTCCTCCTAATTGTTTGTGATTGTTCCCATTGCTGTCGCTTTATATTGAGTTTCCTTTATATTATTAACATTGTACTTAGTAGTAGTGTAATGGTGATTGTTGAGTCACTTTCTCCCCACGTACAGATGATTATTAATAATACTATTTTCTAACCGTGTTCGCAGCAGTTTCACGAACGAACCGGATCCGAGCATTATTATAAAAACCATTCCCAATATTAATCTGAAAATGAAAACAAATAAAAACTCTGGGGCATATATGATTCTGTGTGAACTGATGATTTAGAGACTTTTTTTTTTGATTTAGAGACTTACTGTCAGATTAATGATCTAAAGCAGAACAAGTGTTTAAGCGATTATTCAAAAAAAAATGTACGTATTGTTTTTTTTTGTAACTCCTTCCTAAGCGAATGTACGTATGGTTGCATAGTTATGCAATAGTATTAAAAACTAAAAGAATTTTTAAAGATGGATGTAACGTTTTTCAGTACTGTTTTGTGATTGATACCCGATTTTGGCTAAGTGAGGTGTTCTATCTATTATTAGAAAACATTGTTTTGTGATTGATATTAAAAACGATACAATCATCTTCGTTACACCAATCAAATATATACTGGATTATACAAATATATGAATTATCTAAAACAGAAACAGATACTAAACGCTGTTGATACTCGATTAGAGTAGAAGGTATAAGATCTGAAAGCAACAGATACTAAACGCTGTTTAGTAAACAAAAAAAAGAAACTAAACGCTTCTCTAACTTTATTTCATTTTTAAGCTCAAACTTCACTTTAAAATATTCTTGTTTTAACTTAGGTTTACCTTTATAATAAAATAAGAAGAAAAGTATTACAAAATAAAATTAATCATATATATTATTTTATCTTTTGCTCATTACTATATTGTGGAGTACAAAGATAAATACTAAAAACTTAATTTTATTCAAGAAACTAGAAAGTAAAAACACTTCATTTTGTAGTACGTTGAAAATGCTCTATCCATATAACAAATATCAATACTTATTACGAACCAGATCTGAGTATTATTACAAAACCCACGTACTATTTTTCTTAAAATAAAAAAAAAACAGAGAAAATGTTGGGGCTATGTATATTAATATTTGCCATTCCAATAGAAAAAGACAGAACTTATTGGAGTCATCAAGACCATCTATCATTCTCTCTACTACAACAACAGCTAAATCTCTCACATCATCAAGTTGTGTACGAGAGTGACGACTCTTTGATTGCTTGCCCACATCTTTCCTCACTTCGATAGTATATACTTACTTTCAATCCCCTCCTCCGAGTCATCTCTGCTTCTTATCTATCTCGAGAAGAATGAGATCTCAAGGGTGGCTTGGACCAGCGACGCCGCCGGAGATTACTAACGGAAACGGGAACACCGGTTTTGAGTTTCAGAAAGGTGCAAACCGGACACCAAACCACCAACACCGGTCCACCATCGGAAAACCAGCACCGTCCAAATGGGACGACGCTCAGAAATGGCTCTCCGGCGTTGGTTTCGCTCGCGGCGGCGGCGGAGAGAAGAACAACCACCACAGCTCGAGGAACTGTAAACCGAGAAACTCCAACGCCGATGATCTCAGACTCATAGCTTCTGCTTCCCAGAGAGAACGCGAAGGAGAGGATCAGTACGTCGAGTACGACGACGAAGACGGAGCAGGAAGGACCGAGGTGGAGACCAAGAACGTAGACTGTGGAGAGCCAGACTGGAGGAAAGAGAGTATTATTAATCCGGCGGCTGTGATTCGTTCGGTGTGTGTGAGGGACATGGGGACTGAGATGACTCCGATCGGTAGCCAAGAGCCTTCTAGAACGGGTACGCCGGTTCGTAACACGACGCCGGTTGGGAGGAGCCCGGTGACGTCACCGGTGAGAGGTTCTCACGGCGTCGTCGAGGCAGTGAGGACGGAGGCTAGAAGCGTTGCGAGTGATGATAATAATGAGAAGATTAGGTTTGCAGTTAATGATAATAATAATGATAAGGCAATGAATGCTATGGAAGCTCGAGCCGTGGCTTGGGATGAAGCAGAGCGAGCTAAATTCATGGCTAGGTGATTAGCACTAATTAATTAAATTAATTGGTGTTGGCGTGTCTTCATTATCTATCAGTGTTTGAGGTTTTATTTTTGGCTGTAATGTGATTAGGTATAAGAGAGAGGAAGTGAAGATACAGGCTTGGGAGAATCATGAGAAGAGAAAGGCTGAGATGGAGATGAAAAAAATGGAGGTAAGATTTACCGTCCAATGGTAAAATTACACGTGTTCAATCGGAGTTTCGGCTAGGCATTTTTAGATTTTTAACGTAAAACCAAAACATTGTGGATCAGTTGGGAAAATGTGTGGATGTTGTGTAGGTGAAGGCTGAGAGGATGAAAGCTAGGGCAGAGGAAAAGTTGGCGAACAAGCTGGCGGCGACAAAGAGGATAGCGGAGGAGAGGAAGGCAAATGCGGAGGCGAAGTTGAACGAGAAGGCGGTGAGGACGTCGGAGAGGGCTGATTATATAAGGAGAAGTGGCCACTTGCCTTCTTCTTTCTCCTTTAAGATTCCCTCTTTCTCTCTATGTTGGTAGCCATTATTTTGTGTGTTTACTTATTACTCTCATCAGTATTGTCTTTAGAATGTAACCGTGTATGGATTTAGTGATGCAATAACTAATGGACAAACGTTAACGGTTTCGTTGAAGTAGATAGATAATAATAGAATAGCAAGTTTGGAGATATGATAACAGTGTTAGTGGTACGACCCAACTTAGAAAGGTACTAACAAGTCCTGTCTACTTGGAAGCTCCAAATCTTGATTTTCCAAGCGTCCCCTCCTGTGAGTCACTTAAAACTGTACAATCCTTCTAGCTAGTGCCTCTCATCCAGACATGTAACTTTGCTAGCACATAAAGTATATTGGGTGGAAAGTTTTCTCAAGCATTTTGTCAGTTCTAATTTTCTCAATGAACCATAACATCCTTGGAAAACATCTTTCACGACAGAATACAAATTGACAAAAAAGAACATGTGGTAAAGTTTAGTTGAGCACCTTTTGAATTTTGCACAGCTAAAACAAAAAGATCTACATAGATAATGATTGTTGCACAACCAACTTAGTCCAGTGGTTAACAAGCTCAGGGAAAGTTGAAGGGATTAAGATTTGTGTGTGTGTTTTTTAAGTTATATTGGGTTCAGTTGTTTTTGGTTATATAAGCAGATGATCTAAATCTTTTAACCAATTTCGGTGTTCTTTTAAATTTGCAGAAGAGTGCATCTCTCATTTTCTAGGTATGGTTAGATTTTTGCTAAAATGAAAGAGAAAACCATTACCAATAATTTGAAATGATATCAAATGTTGAAATTAAAAAGAAGAGTCATTAAGGTAAGTAGACACAAAAAGGGCCCAAATTTGAGAAGTACCCATGAGGTGATCGAAGTGGGCCGGATCATAACCATGAGGTGGGGGAAATGACGAGAACGCCCTCGACGTCCCTTCCTTCGCTCGGCGCCGTACCCTGACTCGGCAGGTTGAGCGAAAAGTGTGTCAGGCACGGCGAGAGGGAGTCTAGGGCGTAGGTCTCTAGCTACTAAGCTTCTCCACCACACGATTCCTCCGGTTTTGGCGTCGAAAACTGAAATCTCTATAACCTAGATGGCATCGGTAAGTGGAGAAAAGATTCCAAATCTGTTCTGTAATTGTTAAATTGTGTTTTATACTTCTATATATACTTTTAGCAGTTGGAGAAGAGATTGGAGGAGAACAATAGTGAAAACGATAACTGTGATTTTGGAGTGCGGCTGTGGAAACTCTAGTGACAGTGTTCGTTCTCGCCTGTTTGAAGGTGAAAAATCTACGGTTTGATCTCTGTGGATATTTGTTCTTTTTTTATAAAGGTTTGTTTATGTATCATTTTCTCTTTTTACAGAAATGGGAGTACTTGTGAGAATGATTGTTGGTGATTGGGTAAGACATCGCCAGGGAGTTTGGAGGTACGTCGTCGATCAGACAGAGGTGAAGTACGACGTCTCTATCCGAGAGAATGAGACTTACGTGTTGCTCCTGGACATCGTTAAGAGCAAGTACAAACTTGAGGAGCGTCTGCTTCCGACTGAACCTGTCCTCCTAACCTACGACTACCCTGACTGGATGAAAGTTCCGGGACGCTACACAACACCACCGGTTGAGATAAAGGAAGACGGGGACGTGGAGCTTTTCATGTCTGTCAAACTGGACTATGCTGACTTGCCCCTTTGCGTGTCGTTTGGCAATATGATGGTTGGGCGCTACCTAGAACAAAGGTTGGTGGAGGAAGAAGGTTTGCGCCAAGAGCTTAACATGGCACTGCTCAACACGAGCCCTCCTAGGGGTAAGAACCAGTGATACAAAAAAACATAACATTTAATATATATTGTAGTAGAGAACAGATTCTGTGGTCGTTAACATTTAATAGAAACGGTAAATTTGTTGTTTACCTGCTACGATGTGGTGTATCTGTAAACTTAATTCGTTGCATCTGCAGTTGCGGTTGAGGAAGGGTGGTTGGCCTGTACACAGCAAGTCCGTGTAGAGCTGAGCTCTGACGAGGAGGTAGACCCAGTGCACAGGGGATCTCTTGGGCTAACGGGGGAAGATGTTGTGCCGCATGGTGTTGATGAGGAAGACATGGAGTCCTCAACAGATTCATGTGAAGACCATGATGTTCTAAGTGTCCCTAAGCCCAACGAGGAAGGAGTAACACTAGTTGGTGGGACAGATGTCCTGATGGGAGAGCCATGTCTAGCGTTGACAATTGGTATGTCAAAATCATTTTCTTAGCGGTTAATTTTTTTTTAACATCTATAGCTGTTGTTGGAGGGTAAATAAATAACAAATGAAACTGTTTGCCGTAGCTGGGCCTGTGACAGTTGCTGGTCAAATTACTGCAGTGAGAGACAAAGGGAAGGGGAAGCTTGGAGAGGCAGACCATGAAGGGGGGAAATACTTGACCCTTGAATTGGGGTCTGGATCCGGCGGCCAGAGCATGCCAACTCCAGAGGAAGATTCCGACTGTGAAATTCTGGGTATGGTTTTGATTAAATGTTAATTTTTTTGATAGCGGCTAACTCGTAAGGATTGCATGCTAAAAGATTTTTGAATGAAATATTCATGTCAGTTGGCGATGAAATGGGAGTAAGAGACCATCTTAATGGCAGAATTATTAGAGGGTTCCTTGACTGGAGAAAAGATTACTCGGCCGCAGAATCAGATTACACGATGGAGGAGTATACAAGATATCGATAAAAAGGTGAGTAGTTGGAGAATTTAAGAAAGGGAGATGGAAAGGGATGAGGTTTAATGGCAGAATTATTAGAGGGCAGCGTTTTTTGGGAAACCAAACAGGCGGTCGCGTGTTCTATCGAGATGTGGTGGACCCGAAATTCCTCGGGAATCCGGTTTATTCTCCGCCTGAAGTCCATCGTTCTGACATGAAGCAGGGTTACGAGCGTAGAGAAGTAGATTGGAGTAGGGATAAAATGGGGACGAAAAAATATTGACTTCGGCTATGGTAGAGATGCAATTTGGTTCGGTTTATGTGGCACGTAAGCCAATATTCTCTAAAAAGGACCTAGATATATAACCATTAGTATGATATGTGAAACTATAAATTGTAGGCAAATTGCAAACCAAACATACAATTATATCAGACAAAAAAATCAACCACTGAGAAAAAAATGTATTTAACTCATATTAGCATATAATATTTTGCTTGATTTTTAATCAAATTTTATTTTCATATTGTATTAGTTTCAGCATATAATCCATATATCTATTTATATAGTAATTTTTATGGAAATTTTGTATGTTAATATTCTTCATTTCAGTATTATATTAATGAAATTGTTTATCAATGACTTTTAATTCATGTGTGATTTTTAACTACAGGGTGGTGGGTCAATGGTCTTGACGCAGTTATAACGCCAATAAAGACCCGAGTTCAAATATCCCATGTGGCCACGAAATGCTTTACGCCTTTCCCAAGTTGAGTTAAGCGCGGCGTTGGTGCCATCGTGTTCCTTGGGTAATGGGTATTGGCGCCGGCTGGTTCCGGGCCAATACGAATTAGTCAGTTGAGTTAAGCGTGACGTAGGTGCCATTGCGTCCGCTTTCGAACCTCCTGTTAAAAAAAAATTATTTATCAAAAAAATATCAATTAAAGGAAAAATTTCATATAATAGCCCAATTAGCTTTTTAAACTTTTTAGTACCAAATTTTCTTGCTACTCAACTTAATACTTTAATTAGTTTATTTATTTTCTTTAATACCCTTAACTTTAATTTTTTCTTGAATATAAAATTCAAACTAATGTCTATTTTAATCAAGAATCAATAAATTTCAAAAAGTTTAAAAATGTAAAATTTTAGCACAATTATGATATAACAATTAAATATTAGTGGTTTATATATTAGTGTTCTTGATATGAGACCTCTCCATATTGTTGAAACTTGAAACCGACTACAATGAAATATCAATTAGACTGACATAACAGAAAACTAAAAAAGGTTTAGGGGATTCTTTGAGCAATAACAAATAAAAAAATAGAGGGGGTAAAACAGAAACAAAGGGAACTAAAAAATCGATAAACTAATTTACGATTACGTCCTTAAGCTCCCCTCCCCCGACTCGCTCGCTCGAGAGTCTCACGCCACGCCCCCCCTTTTGTCGTCGTCGTCGTCGTCTCCTCTCCGCCGTTGCTCGTCCCGTACTACTACATCCTCACCTCAACGGAAGCTTTGCATCATCTCTACTTCACCCTCTCTTCCTTGGTATATCCACCAGGTCTCGCTTTTTGATTTCTAGGGTTTCGCGATTCAAATCACCAGCAGCTGTTTCCTCCTCCGGTGAAACCTCGAAGATTGAGTTTCTCTGCGATTTCTGAAATTTGAGCACGGTTAGTCACTACTTGGTCGTTTTGTTAATCAATTTTCGCCTAATAGAAGATTTGGGATAGCAAATTCAAAGTGGGTGTCGTCAGTCACTGTTCCGTATGGCGGCTAGGAGGAATATTAGATATCCTGATCATGAACTGAGAGGCCAAGAATCGAATTCTAGGTTTTCCAGGCGTGATAGCAGTGTTTACTCAAATGAGAATTGTGAAAATAATGCTCTTGATAATGGAAAGGGACGGGTTAGTAATTTAAGACACGGGGATAGCGTTAAAGATAGAGATACGTTTACCTCCGGAGCTAGACAGAGAGAAGCCTTTCTTGATCGTGGACCTAGAAGATGTGGGCTTTCTGCTAAGTCTGTGGATAGGGAACCAGGTGAGCTCTCTAGTGAGAGTGGTTCTGATGATTTAGTTGGGTCTGAATCAGTGGTGAAAGATAATGGAGCTGTGAAGCAGCAGGTGGATGATAGGACTGCTCAAAGCCCTGTAGAAAAGAAGAGAAAGTATTCACCGATTGTATGGGACAGAGATGAGCACGAAAGAAGTTCTTTGAGTAGAAATGAGAAACCTGTGGAGGTCACCCCGCTTCCTCCCCCACCTCCACTTGTTAAGAGGTCAAGCCAGTCACCTACTGTCAACATGCTTGAAGATCCTAAGCAAGTTGGTCTTCTTGAGGTTTCTGCTCCTACTTTGTCATCTCCGGTAGAGATATCTTCTTCGTGTGTGGTGGAACAATCATCAAATGCTGGGAAGGATCGAAAACAAGAGGATGCAACACACCTGGAAGATGAGGAAAACATGCCAACAAGGCATATATCATCCTCTAGGTGGGCTGCTGGTAATAGTTCCCCAGCTGACGAGGGTGAAATAGTAGAAGTGGAAATAAATAAAAGGAGGAAGAAACTACTTCCCGGGAGTTTGCGCGATAAGTCTTTGACGCCTGAGGCTGGGGAGTCTGTGAAGGAAGGTAGATCATCTGATTCCGATGAAAGGAGACACCATTCTTTGCCGGGAAGCAGAGATGATTTTGAGGAGAAAAATGCTGTTAAGGGTGACTATATGGAAATTGATGAGGAGGAACGCAGGAGAGGAAATACTAGTGACAGCCTTACTGAAACAGATTCTGATGACGAATATGTTCGCCATGAGACACCTGAACCTGCTGGCACTCCACTGAGAAGTATAAACATGCTCCAGGGTTGTCGAAGTGTTGATGAGTTTGAGAGATTAAATAAGATAGATGAAGGCACTTATGGTGTTGTTTACAGAGCGAAGGATAAAAAGACAGGTGAAATTGTCGCATTGAAGAAGGTGAAGATGGAAAAAGAAAGAGAAGGTTTTCCGTTGACTGCTCTTAGGGAAATTAACATACTTCTTTCCTTTCATCACCCATCAATAGTGGATGTTAAAGAGGTGGTTGTGGGTAGTAGTCTTGATAGCATTTTTATGGTGATGGAATATATGGAACATGATCTTAAGGCGTTGATGGAGACAATGAAGCAGCGTTTCAGTCAAAGTGAAGTTAAATGCTTAATGCTTCAACTTTTAGAAGGCGTCAAGTATCTTCATGACAATTGGGTGCTTCATCGAGATTTGAAAACATCTAACCTGCTTTTAAACAATCGGGGTGAGTTGAAGATATGTGACTTTGGTTTGGCTCGGCAATACGGCAGCCCGCTGAAGCCATATACTCATCTGGTTGTTACGCTCTGGTACAGGTAAAGTCCGTTTACCCTTTTCTAGTTAAAAATGGTGGTTTCTTGATTTTGTAATTTAGTTCCAGAGAGTCCTGAGGTTGACTTAAATCCTTATGTTTCCACTTTGAGTATAGTTTCATTATATGCCAGCTTAGCTGTTGAATGCTAATGCTTTTGCGGTATTACCTTGGACATCACAGAGAATGGCCCATTCAGAACTAGACACACTAGGAAATATTCGTTCTTCAGCTTTATTTTCTTGTTTTGTTCCTTGTGTTGACTCTCCCTTTTTTATAGAAAATAATCACTCCCTCCAGGACCAAGCTCAATGACTGCATTTGTTTTCCCAGGGCACCTGAACTTCTCTTGGGAGCGAAACAATATTCTACAGCCATTGACATGTGGTCACTGGGCTGTATCATGGCAGAACTATTAGCAAAGGCGCCATTATTCAATGGTAAAACTGAGTTTGATCAACTTGACAAGGTATTTCAAACATAGGTTTTGACGTGGATTTCTAGCCATCCCGGCACATTCAGCTTTTAAAGAACTGCTTCTATCTATTTACAGATTTTCAGAGTCCTGGGTACTCCCAATGAATCAATTTGGCCTGGATTCTCCAAGCTGCCTGGAGTCAAGGTCAACTTCGTCAAGCATCAGTAAGTGTTTGTAATATTTTAGCTGTTATGCAAGCATACCTTAAATTTGCTGAAACTCTCAATTGTTCTTAGGCTTTCTAGCTTTGAGTGATGTGGTCTGGCATTCTTGTTTATTAGTGATTTCTTTTGTTTTTCCGGCTTTACATAGTTGTTATGTCGTGCTTCTTACCACTGGCTTATTCTTTCAGGTATAACCTATTGCGTAAGAAATTTCCAGCCACTTCATTTACTGGTTCACCAGTTCTGTCCGACGCTGGCTTCGACTTGCTGAACAAGCTCCTGACATACGATCCTGAGAGGGTAATAGAATATACGAGAAACCAGTTGCATGTATACTCATCCAGTATGCACCTTGATAGTTTTTTTGACTTTTTGAATCTGTGGGGATTCTTTGTCTGTAGAGAATAACTGTGGATGCTGCTCTTAAGCATGAATGGTTCAGTGAAGTCCCTCTGCCAAAATCCAAAGATTTCATGCCTACTTTCCCTGCTCAACATGCCCAAGACAGGTGCGGAGATCTATCTCTTGTTTAAAGTGAAACGATCACTGGTCAACTTGACTTTAATTCTATCTCTAACTTTTATTTTATGTGCCAAGGCGTGGGAGGAGGATGATAAAGAGCCCTGATCCTTTGGAAGAGCAACGTAGGAAGGATCTAACACAAACCGAACTAGGGTCTGGTGGTCTGTTTGGCTGAAGTATGGCTCACGATTGATGATGCTCTCTGATACCTTGGAATTACCACATTAAGGCGAGGGCTGCTGCTTAAGCGGAGGTTGGAACGTTTGTATCTCAGACTATAATTTGTACTTTCTTTACTCATTTCAAGGGTCCATGGTGATTTGTGAAGATGATTTTCCTCCTATCGCCAGCTGGATTCCTTGCAGGTTTTAATGTGTTGATGACAAGCTAGGCTGGTCAGTTAGTAGTGCTGCAGCTTTCTGACAATGCTTGTTCTGCAAGGTGTGACAATCACAATAAAAACTCATTCCCTACTGAAACTTATGTATGTAGCCACAGTGTTATTGAATAGTGAGCTTTTCTTGCTTTATTACCACAATTAAGGGAGAGAACCTATTCTTTTCAACTACAATCCTCTTAATCAACTGTGTTTTATATGATGCCACATTGTGATTGCAAGAAAGACTGGTGTTGCAGTGGAGTTGTCAGTCTTGTCTTTGACGAAGAAAAGATAGTTAACGATGAATCTTTGCAAGGTAATAGGTGACTTATGTAAAGGTACTACCAGTATTGTATTTGGTTTATATGGAAACAGCGTTCTTTGCAGTCCTTCTCTTCTTTAGCTGGGAATAGCAGTAGTATTCAAGCTGCAACTCTTTCCCGGAGACATATCATGACACTAGTAATGGTGCTCCTCCAAGCGGGGTCATTTTCAAAAGAGTTAAACCTATCCCAGGTTAGGTGATCATTTCACATGCAACTTGCTGGAGTGCTTTGGTAATCTATAGCTTCTTGTCCCATGCTGTTATCGGAGAGGAATAGATATCAGCCAAGTGTTTGCAGAAAGAACACTCTGCGAAGTGCATTGTGGTGGCCCATCCATATACGAGATGCTAAAAACAACAGTCTATATAAGATCGTGTAACAAGTTCCAACAAGTATGTACTATGTAGTTCTAAAACCTCATAAAAAAAACTTATTATACACACTAGACGTAAACAAATTATGAGAAACCTGTGTTCAGTTTCTTCTCATATTAATTGCAAAAAATTCACTATAGTTGGCAAAAAGGGTAAAGCCTTGTGTTTAATATACCACACCTTTTTCTTGTCCGAGTCATTCAGGACTGAAAACTATAGTCTTCCCAAGTACAAAGGTAACTAGAGAGAGCTCAATGAAGAATATTGTGTTTATCAAATGTCTGTCCACTGTCCAGCCGAATATCGTTATCCCTCCTGGATTCATCTGCAAATACAACACTGCAACAACAACAATCATCTATAATCAGCCATCACGCCTTGTTTGGATGCAAACAATGGAAAAAAAGGACATAGACAATCATCTCACCAAAAGCTTGTCTTTTATGGTATGCAGACATGGACATGTAAGAAGGGAAGTGGTTGTTATTATTAGCAGGCATCCTCATGTAGTGATCCATTGACTCCACATCGCTTTCCGAATGGGAAATCTGGAAGGAGATTGGTGGATTCGTGGTGGCCTCCAAGTGAGCTCCACTAGGAGAAGTCCTTATCTGAGTTGCATCAGTAGATGAGCAAGACATTATCGCATGCCATTTACTTGCAACTGATGCTATCGCTTGTGCTCTGTGAGATATCTTCGTTGCTGCGTGCAGACATAAAATAATCCCAACAACTTGGACCACCGCCGAGACCTAAACACATAAAAACCAATCCAAGCTTTTAAACCTCACCAGAAACCAAAGAAGAAGAAACAAAAAGGTTGACTCACCGCGAAGTCACCACCGTTTATATACGTGATAGTTCCGCTATACGCGGTGGTCTGGAAAAGCGTGGTAAACTGGCTAACCGTGACGACCAGAAACTGTAGAAGCAGAAAGATGCGGAACCTGTGGCTTATCTTAGAGAGGTAATGACGCAAACGGATGTGCTCGTAGATGAAAAGAGAGATCTCAGACTCTCCGTCTAAGAGCTTTGCGTAGTCTTCGAAGTGAATGACTTGCAAGTTGCATACCAGATGAAACATGGCACTCGCAGCTAGAAAGATAGTGCTTAAGTAAGTCCATGACAAGATCATAGACAAGAGAATCAAAACAGAGAGCCATGGCTGGTCATGAGGCACGTATAGCATCCGGATAATCTCTCGAACAGCTTTTAGTCCGAAACAGGGGAGTGACCAAAGTGCAAGCAGTCTCACAGAGTTCTGTAATAAAGGAAAAACAAAAAAAAGGTTTCAGCTTTTATCCGAAACAGGGGAGTGACCAAAGTACAAGTAGTCTCACAGAGTTTTGTAATAAAGGAAAGACAAAAAAAATGTCAGCTTACAAGCAGTCTCACGGAGTAGTATAATAAGGAAAAACATAAAAAGGTTTCAGTTTTCCGACAACCCATGATCTATCACAGAGTTCTGTAATAACGAAACACAAAAAGAACTCATCTTTCCGATAACCCATGATCTATCACAGAGTTTTGTAATAACGAAACTCAAAAAGAACTAATCTTTCCGACAACCCATGATCTATCACAGAGTTCTGTAATAAAGGAAAAAAATTCAACTTTCATGCAACCCATGATCTATCATAGAGATTCTGAACCGAAGATAGAAAAAATCACCGAGATTTGCTGAATATACTGAGCCTTGAGCCGCCCCATGCGACCGCTGAGCTGATCAACGAAGAGAAACTTTCGAATCCCATGCTTTCTCAAGTTATGCGAAACGCAGAGCAGAGAGACGCCAGCAAGACACGCCTGAGAGACGACGATGTTGAGCTCGAAGCTCTTGTACTGATACCTCTCGCAGTCTCTGCAATGCCCTAGCTCCAGCACTGTCACGGGAATCACAAGACCGACCGTCAAGAACACGATCCAAGACAGAGCAAGGCTCCGCGTGGAAGATTGGTTGAACCCGAGGAGGGTCAGAAAGGTCTCGAGCCACTGGAGGGTTTGACCGAGGTCGTCGTCTTCGTCGGAGGGAGGTTGCTCTTGATCGAGCAGCGGCGTTTCGGGGGGTAGATGATCACTCGACGACGACATCAGAGACTGAATGAGTTTACAGAAGAGATCCACCGCGAAGGGAAACATCGGAGCTCGTTGATGGCGGTCTCGATCTCATTTAAAAATCATGTATCATCATCTCTCGTCTTTAGATCGACGGTTGTTAATCATTCCGATTAATCAGAAATTGGGAATCGGAAAAATTAAATATAAGAAGTAAAAAAGAGAAAATCCAACAATCGAGGGTTTGGCATTTAGCGGTGGAAGTTTATAAAACAGTTAATATCTCTGATATGTGTTTTAAGCCGTTAGATTGAAGGTTACGGGTGAAGTTTCAACGGTTGGTGGTGGATAAGGAACATAAATGATACAGTGAGGCCAGTACCACCTGATCATTATTATGTGAGACTGTGAAGTTCAACGTGGGAAAGCCTAATAAATTTTCATTTCTTTATAACTAGGGTAAGTCCGGGCTACGCCCGGGATTTTTATTTATTTTTCTAATTTAAATTATTATAGTATTTATATTTATGGTACATATATGGAAACTTAAAATGCATATCAAAATTAAATGATTTTAATTTTTCAAAATGTTAAATTTACTTGTCTCCTAATGATTTTAAAATTATTGTATTTTGTTAGATATTTAGTTTTAGCAAAACAATTGTTGAGTTTTTGGCTATCACTGCATGTAAATATATGATCTTAATTTTATAAATAGTATGTTTATTGTCTAAATAAAAGTTCGTGATTGTTTAACCTATAACTGGATAAAAGAAATAGGTAAATTATAACTTTTTTGTCAACAATGGTAAATTATAACTAAAGCAATAGAACTTGAAGACATGTGTACATTTGAAAGTTGTATGCTCCTTGTACGCAAGAATGCAAATGACTATAGTATTAGACGCATACATGCAGTCTTAGTTCTTAATATTATTATTTTGATTCATGATGTGATCAAGAATTAGATATCAGATACGCGATAGCAAATGGACCGACAAAACTTTGTTCATCAAACATGTTAACATATTTTTACAGCGTGAAACTTTCCACTCAAATTTATTTACCCACGATTTCATATTTGAAGTTTTCATGGCTTTTAACTTCCGCATTTTGAAGGAAGTTATAACATGACCAAATTACCAAATGGTTGTTGATTTTTTTTTTCCGTTTGTAGTGTTCTCATATCTGTTCCATACCTCTATAATTTTGCTGCTTAAACTTTAAATACCTCAATCAACAACTTTTCTCTAGCTGACCGTGTGCAGGGCCGGCCCTCAGATTTTGGGGACCTGTTGCACTATCTATGTAAAAAAACAATTTGGAGGCTTAAAAAAAATTTTGGGGGCTTATGTCTATGTAATTTTCTTCAAAAATTTCGGGGGCCTGTTGCAAATGTTTCATGACGCATTGCTCAGGGCCGGTCCTGCCGTGTGGAAAAAGATTTTTTTTTGTTCACTACGTGATTTCCCACAGAAGTCATTAAGCATAATCTCAGTTTCAAAATCCAAGCTACAAATAAGAAAATTCTGAAACGAATACCTCTTCCACTTTCTGAACTTCCATTGCTTCAAATTTCTTTTCTCTGCATCAGCTTTCATACAGGTAGTCTCTGCAGATTTTTCTACCGTTCTCACTGATATAACAGAGAGCTGTTTTTGAGCCTCTTGTGATGGCTTTCAGAGAAGCTTTATGCAAGAATAAGAAAGTATTAATGTTCAAATGTATACACTTGATGTTGTTGATTATTTACCATTCAGAATTGTCGGTAAAGTTGGGGTGTATTGACAATCTTAAGTTTGAGAAAACTAACTTTGGTAATGAAAAAGTGTTTGTGGATCTTAGTGAATCTGACAAATGGCAATTCAAGCTATATTTGTAAGTCCAGGTTTGTAGAGCAGAGAATGGATGGATACAAAGCATAAACATAGGTGTGTATAGTGTCTAAATCTTGGTTCAGTTTTTGTCTTGCTAGCTATGTGTTCTCCAAACGTCTTAAGGATGAAACAACAGATATACTGTTTACACAGACCACCAAACGAAGCACAAACCTCAGATTATGTTGCGGCATAGGAATCATGTGCAGGAAAATATTAGAAATTGGATCCTTACCAAGTCTAGTAGTCAAGAAGAAAAGATCTTTAAAATTTTCCAAGAATTAAGAATTTAATTAGCTGGAAGCTGTCCTTCGTCACAATGAAGTAGTGTCGGGTTATTGAATAATACGTTTGATGACCTGAAATTCTTCGTTGTAGGTGTTCCTGATGCCACAAACAACTCGAAAAATTTCTGCAGAAAATTTTGGTAACAAAGGTTGAATACGGATGCACAATTATTAAACCCAAAAAATGTCATTGACGTGAAAAACCAAGATCAGAAACAAATACTCGGAAAATCCACGTTTGTATGAGCTGCTTATATTTATGAAACCTGAACTTTTCTGTAGAATAAAGACAGTAGTCTTCATAAGCTCCACAAATTTGGTCTGGTTGTTGAAGCAAAGGGAAACTGGTGAGTCAGTGGATTTGAAGTGGTCGTTACTTCGTGTGAAGTTGAATACGCGTAGCTCACAGATGGCACCTTCCTTCAGCAGGTGCTTCAAAGTTTTGAGTCAATGAGCCCCGGTAGAATCTTGGACGAAGGTAGACTGTAAAAATTAGGAAAATTCCTTGAAGAGGTATAATGGTCGAGTCAATGCAGAAACAATAGCCTTGAATGAAATCAAATAAATCCAAGAGTATAATCTAACTTGGTACACATGCAAGAAAAATTGCTCTTATAGGTAAAGTATTGCACAATATAGAATGTTAATATTTTCAAAGTGGTTTAGGTAAAATACGAAACTTTATAGAATTCATTGTGATGAAAACAACTCCAAAGGTTTTCTAAGGTGAAATGCAAGTATGATCTTTACATATGACTGATCTTCTTTCTATTGATCAAACCACATCAATTCTATTGAATCCCATCAAAAACAGGAATTCTAACTCTATTCTGTTAAAATCCTATGTCTCTAATCCACTTATTTTGCCATATACAAATTTATGTAATTACTGGGAAACATATAAAAAACAGTATTAGAAAACATTGTTCTCTCAAGGTATGATTGGATGGTAATACCTGGGATTTTAGCGACAATCAAAGATCTTGATTTTACCACCGTATGTGGAAGAAGACGACGCCGGTGATGCTCTCCGACTCCTCTGTTCGAAAAAAATATGTAATTTCTCTTGAGAACCTTGACACCATATAATATACAGTAGCTGCGGTTAATGGGGGGAGGCAAGATATCTTCATTGATGATGAGAAAGTGGATGCATTGATTGAATACCATCACTCGAACCGTTTCAGCTAGCGAGATGAAGCGCAAAGGTCACCAAATCGCCGTCACACGCAGAGAGAAGAGGAGAGACGAACTTTGTTTTATCGATTATGCCGTTCTATTTGGGCCAGATACAGACTCAAAATTTTCAGCCCCCACACGTTAACGATCGAGCCTATAATGCTAAGATTAAATGATACGGTGCGTTGAAGGCGCCGGACACGTGTCATCCCCTCGTGCAATGACTTTCCTAGGTGAAATCCTATGCGGCGCAATTCTTTATATAAATAGATATATGCTGATTTTCAGTTTATTATAGTATACACCATTTGGCATTTGATTAGGGTTGACCACACAAGTATACATGATTTCTGTTTATTAATATGATAGTATTTTCCACTCGTAATGGTGTTAAATAAAAAAACATATCCTATTAGTTATGACTTATGACCAATAATTATGATGTATGTATGATCTGCAGTGCAGGTATTATCTAAGCTTCGATTTCTTTTTCTTTTAATACCAGCAACGTTTTTCTTTGTTTATTGTAAAAACTTAGAAGGAGGTCAAATCTTGCGTTGTTTCAGTCCTTGTGAATCAGATCCCATCTTTTAAACTATTGAGTATATTACCATTATTATATTTTCTTACGTCATAAGAATAAAAATAAATAAACAAAAATAGTATTTGCCTGATCTGTTCAAATAGAGCGTGGGCTGGCATTTTACGAGGAACACGAAGCCCATATCTAAATGCAGCTGCAAGATTTCACATGATTCACATTCTTTTCTCCAAATAAACTTTGTCTGCTTCAGAAATTGTTTTGAGATAAGATTATGCAATTAAAATGTAGTTAGGTGACATGTTGATATATTTATTGGTGGTAGTTGGAATTACAGTTGAACAGTAATCGTTGAAAAGCTACTGCGATTACAAAGACATCACAAGATGACAAGAAACATGCGTAGTGGTTTATGTAGAAAGTTCTGGTTGTGTTTACTACTTTTGTTGTTGCTTTGTTGTTGTTGTGTTTACTACTTGCAATTGATTTTTCAGTGTCTTTAATATACTAGCTATGAATATGATAGTGATATTACAGTTCATTAGACAAAAGTAGTCAAAATCCTTTTAAAATTTTCATTAATAAATTTTGCTTTAGTTGCGGCCAGTCCTAAAACATTATAAGGATGAACCTCTATGTGTCCAGTAGATAAGTTATTTACCTAACTAAAACTTACTCAAGTTTTATTTAAAATACTTTTTATTTGTAATGATGTAATTATGGTTTTTACCAAAAAAAACCATAATGGGTTTTTTTTTAAAAAAAGAAAGTAATTATGGTTGTTCACAATGGTTGACAAGTTTACAAGTGGTGTTATATGGTCTAAGTTGATTTAGTTCCACCGAGCTAGCCACCGGGTTTGGAATCTGATTAAGATTAGTATAGTTTTTGTTGAAAAACAAGTAATTGTGGATGTTCACTTGTTTGTTCTTATCATCCAACTAGACAAATTCAACGACCAACCCAATATCCGCACAAATATGGGCCAGTGGGCTGGACAAAAAGCATTAAGGTACGAAGACAGAGAGAAAAAGCGTAACCGCTAATTCAAAAAGCGCTCCAGCTGAAATCAAGACTAACCGCTCACTTTTCCCCTGACGGTTATAACGGGTACATATAAAATCCTCACAAATAAATATTCTCAAAATTTTCAGAAAATAAATATTTTCATCTCAATCTGCATTAGCATTCATTCCCCAAATGATGGTATGTAATTCTCTCTTTGTTCCTGTTTTCTTGCCATGTCGGTTAATATTCAAATGTATGTTTTTAGCAGGACAAACCAGCAAGAAGGAGGTCAAGACCTCGTCCTCGTCCTCTTGAGACTTCTGGTGCTACCATACTCGCCACGGCTCGCGTCGTTTACACAAGAACCAAGACTCCGAAGAATCCAGCCTCTTTCCTTGTCCAAAAACTCTTCCAGCTCCTTCTCTTCTTGTCGTCCATGACAAGTCCCTTCCATCGTCACCTTCTATCCATTCTCTATGTAGCCGACGATCACATCCTTGCGGCGCAAGACACGGTCGAAACTTACTTCCCTTCTTCCACCTTCGCCTTCCTAAAGATCTCCGAAATGCTGATCGCATCAGAGTCTCTCCCCGAGAAACTCGACGCGGTTCTTGAGAAGCTTCCATGTTTGATGAGCAGAGCCGCGTGGCTAGACTGGATGCTGCTTCACGCTATTTATTGCCTTGATTCTCTTGTGAACGTGTTGGAACGTTGGAGAGATAAGAACAAGGGGGCGAATGAGAAAGAGATCACGGTGTATAGGAGTTTCAGCAGAACAGGATCAAACTTTGTAGAGGAGGAGGAAGAGGGGAAGAAAGTGACGTACAAGGAGGCGTTACAGAGAGGAAGCAGCGGAGAAGATGGTGGGGGAAGCACCGGTCGTAGCAGCAGCAGCGGCGGCGGCGGCGGAGATCCTATTTTGGAAATGTTTGAGAACGGTTGGATCACGAAGCCAATCAAAAGAAGTAGCAGAAGCGCTGATTCGCTCACTTGCTCTCGTTCTGATTCCTGTGAGACCACTACATGAGTTCTTTTTAAGTCTTTTGTCTTTTTTTTTTGTTATCTGTAGCAATTATAAGGATGGGTTTCACAACAGCAGCAACAACAACACAAACCAATAAAAACTATCTTGTCCTTGTCGACTTTGGTAACTTTTATGTTCATATCTTTGTAATTATCGTATTCTACAACAATCCTTGTGTGTTTTGTACAAAACATAGAAACATGATAGGATTTTAAGGATGCTTTGAAGAGGCTTGTGTAGTTATGTTAATATTTGTGTTCCCTAAACATCATCATTAGAAGCTTCTGAGACTTCTTTCTGCCTCTCGAAAGTTCCGTTCACTGAGATTGGCAATAACGATGGTGTCACACCTTCTCGAAGCACCATCGGGATACAACACTCTCTCTCCCATTAAACAGAATCAAAAGGCATGAAACAGCTTGCTCTCTCTCTGTCGTGTCACCCATGTCTAGCACAGTTGCTAGACTGCTGATCATATGCCTTTTGCGAAATCGGGAGAAAATGTGCCCATGCTTTAAATGGACCCAATACTAAGCTCACAAATGAGTTATTGCATCAACAATGGAAAAAGAGACAACAAGTCACTAATATTGAGACTGGGAATCCAAATATTTTTTCGTTCTTTTGTTTGTCGAGGTGGTTACATATAGTTAACGATCATGAGCTATGTAAATGATAGTTAAAAATAACACACGAGACTATTCGGATAACATTGTTTTATACAGCTTAACCTATAAAGAAATCTCTAAATACCTAGAGATTATCGTTGGATTGATTTCGAAACAACATTACTCTCAACGAAAGAAGTGTTATTTATTCATAGGCATAGCCGCATAGCAACGAGAAGAGCAGAATAAGTCTCCACTAGATGTCTTTATATTTACTTTGTATGGACATTAATGCCTTCCGCAAGTTTTGCATATAGTTCGCGTTGGATAAGTGTTTGGAAGATACTGAATCGTTTCCTTGTCACGTGTAACAACAGTTTGTCCGGATTTCATATATGGATCCCTTCCCAATAGACAGTCGACGTGGAGGCTGACTTTACACTCGTTGCATGCATATAATCCTTCCTGTATATGTATATCTTCTTCGCATATTTCGCACCAGTAAAGTTCATCACCATCTGCATCTTCGTTGTAAGAAAAAACGAGCAAATGCTCATCATGCTTGTACCTCGCTTTATGTGGTAGAGTAGCACAAAGAAAGCAAAGAACAAAACGACATTCAATACAATTTAAAGGTTGTTCTTGCCATAAATGACAAATGGAACACAGCCTGCTTGAGTATTCATCACAAGTTATGAACAAGGGATGTGGATGAGAGTGATGATTGAATGGGTCACATATAGAAGCACAAAGCGTGTCTAACTTCCAATCACAGCCCTCGATCGGACACACATACGCGAAACCACATGAGTAACGTCCACATTTCTTACACATGAAGCAACTTGTGGTATAACCGAGCTCTAGAATCAATGGATGAATGTGTAGCATAAACTGTTTGACTCGAAGAATATATGCACATGATTCATGTAAAATGAAATCACAGTATTGCATACAACGATACACATTGCCATCATCAAAGAACGGAATCATGCACGCGTGACAATGCTTGTTTTCGTCATGGAATTGTTTTTCAAGTTTTATTAGATGACAAGGATGGCTCTGATGCAGTATAACTCCATCACCTTTATCTTCAAACAATTTAGTATTTTCATATGTTTCTTCAGGCTCCCCTTCAAGTTCTTTCCCGTCGGACACGTCACGTCGTAGTGCACATCTAGAATGCATTGAATAAACGCATCCTTTCACACAAGAATATTCTCCGTAGTTTATGTCTATCTTTTGATAACAAACTCCACAATCAGCCGACTCCTTGAAAGGGTTACTAGGAGTAAAAGCGAGACGGTGATTGTGACGAGATACCTTTATAAGATATGGTAAGTCGATACACCTTTTATGAACAAAAAAATCACATAGGAGACATGCGTATAATAAGTGGGAATAATCATCATCCACTAATCCACAAACATCACAAGCCAAAGTAGATTTCCTGGGAAAGTAATGGAGGGTATGCTTGTGCCTTTTAGGATTATCTATAGTAAGGGATGTTGGTTTTCTTGAGCAAATAACATCAAGTGCAAAATTGCAAATAAGGCAATAGTAGAATAGACAAGAAAAAGTGTAATCTTGACAAGAAAAACATCTTGGATTAGGGTATCGCTCAGACCAGAGAAGTTGAAGAGGATGCTTTGGATGATCAGAGGAATGGTAAATAGAAGGAGACTCAACACATTCTTTGTGATATGCACCATTGCAGTAGCTGCAGAAGTAATAGGTATCTGTATCGATCTTGCAGTGACAACCTTCACAACCTGTTGCGTAATATTTCTTATTTTCTTCATCCATTTTTTTGCTGCGATGAAATAAAGAGTGGACATTATTGGAGTTTTCATTGAAACAGGAAGTTTTGACAATGCGATATTTAAACTGAAAGCTTCGCCCTTTAGTTTTTGCCAGTTTTGTATGCTCTTTATCTTTTTCATATCGTTCTTTTGGACACAAGAAATGACATGAACGAACATGGTTAAGAGGATCCATGGGTTAGGTTATTGTTTTGGTCTGAAGATTTAATGTTTACTTATTACAACAACTAATATGGTATATATATACACTGGAAACAGTTTATATGTCGACAACATATCACGCCAAGTATTGCAATTTTTGTTCATTTCAAACTTCTTCACAACAAAGCAAGAATGAGATTCTTTTAGAGTCTCAAGTTTTGATTATTCATTTCTGAATGAAAAAGCAAGTGCTGAGGGAAACAAGTTATTCAGTTTTATTTTATTTACTTATGCACGTTTATACAACTATACTAGGTGTCTTCCTGTGCAATGCGCAGATATAATAATTTTTGAAAAATATTTATTACATGAATATTTATTTAATTATTTTTATTCAATTTTTTAAAAATATAAATTAATCATTTATATTGAGATTATATTTAGTTTATTAAAATTTTAATCTACACCCGCACATAGTTTAAATAAATATCTTTTTCCGAAATAATATTTTTATACATCTTTTTATTGTTGTATTATATGATCAACAGATATATTACATTTACAATTATGAAAAAATTACATAAACGATTCGACAGCTGAAAATACTACCTACTTTATGAGAATCTAAGACCTGGAACTCGAACCTAGACCTGGATGTAGAAACCTTTAAACCTTAATCATGCGGCTATAAAGCTTTTACAACAAGTAAGATTTATTAAAAAGAAAATAAAATTTTTAAAAAATAGCTGAAAGAAAAAACAACACCGAGCCGTTTGCAAAGTTCTTAACTCTAAAAACCTAAACTCTGAATCATAAACAAAAAATCTTAAATCATAAACCCAAAACTCTGAACCATAAATCTCAATTCTAAAATCTAAACCCTAAATCTTAACAAGAAACTCTAAATACCAAAATCTAAACCCTAAAGCCTAACTCAAGACTCTAAATCCTAAACCCTAAACTCTAAATCTTAAACCTTGAACAAAAAAGTCTAAATCGTAATCCTGAACTCTAAACAACTGATGGATTTAGGGTTAAGAATTTAAGATTTTTGGTTAAGAATTTAAGATTTTTGGTTTAGAATTCAGAGTTCAGAATTTAATGTTTATATAATTTAGGGTTATGGTTTAGAGTTTTGAGTTTAGAGTTTAGGATTTACGGTATAGAATTCAAATTTAATATTTTGGACTTAAGGTTTATGATTTAGAGTTTCACGTTTAGGATTGATGGTTAAGGTTTAAGATTTATGATTTATTGTTTTAGATTTAAGGTTTAAACTTTAGATTTTTAGAGTTTAGAGTTTTACACGTTAATATCGGTGTTCTTTTTTTCAGCTGTTTATTTTTTAATTTATTGTATTTTTAACAAATCATAGTACATGACACTTTGGTTGGCCATGAAAAGTGTTGTGAATTTAACAATTCACTATAGGGGTGAGTGAACATATATATATATTATTAAAACTGATGTATAAATTAGGTTTGTTTGAAAACATGGATAACAATTTTAAAAAGATGTTTGTTTGGAAACTTGGACATCAATTTAAAAAAAATAGAATTGTTTGGAAACATTAATAGCAATTTAAAAAAAATATAATGTTATTTGGAAATATAGATAGCATTATATTAAGAAAAAATGAATTTATGTTATTAAGAAAAATTGAAAATCTATTATATTATGAGAAATTATCTATTTGAGCCAACTTTAAAATATACAAAATTATTTAAAAATATCATTTGTCTAAAATAATCATAAAACAAAATTTAAACTTTATATATATATATATATATATTTCAAATCAAAATAATAATTTAAAGTTGATTTATATCAAAAATTGATTCAACATATACATATATTCAAATATTTTATTTTTAGTAAAATATTTTTCAATAACCGTTATTAAAAAAATTACAATCTCTATAATATTATTTGAGAAGTCAGTTTCCTATGTGTCGCGCTCACGTTAACTCTTACGATGGTTGATTACGATGATACCCTTAATGAATCAAATATATCTAATTATCATTATTAAATATTTATTCTATTTTTTCTTTTCTATTTAGGTTTCCTTTTTCTTTTTTCTTCAAATAACCTATATATAAAGAAAATTTATAAATTTAAAAACGAAAATATCTTTATATATAGTGTAATTAATAATAAGGAAATTTCATAAAATAATCTTGATTTTAAAGTAAAAAAAAATAATCTTCCCTTTTTAAAAATAATATTAACAATATAACATATATTTTTAAAAGTATTAAGCATTTTATTTAAATAATTTAAATAGCATAAAATAAGATATCTTTAATGAATAAAAAAATATTTATAAACTTAAACCGAAAATAATTTTTATATATAATTTGATTTCTTAAAAAGGAAATTTTTGAAAAATAATCTTGATATTAAAATAAAGAATTAATATTCCTTTTTAGAATGTATCAATTATATTTTTAAGCAATTCTGTACCTATCATCACTTTATTTTATAATTTTATTTGTGATAATTAACATATTCCAAATTACCAAGTTTTGATAAAATTAACATAGTAATGGGCTATTTACAAATAGTCAATTCATAAATATATATACACATCTAAGATTAAAACCAAACTAATGCAATGAATACAATAAATATTATTTGGTTGAATTAGATTAGAAATAGTTATACTTGAATTTAACGAAAATATATAACACAATATACCCACAAATGAGTAACTAGACCAATCCAACTTATTTTATACAAAGTAACATTAAATAAAAATAATATATTCTCATTTGTTCTCAACATTATACTAAATAAATATGAAATTATCAAATAATACTACAAATATATTAACCAACTATTATAATTAAGATGTAACTTTGAACCGATCAACACTTTAGTTTACTTTTACTATTTTATTTTCAAAACAACATATATTAAATTATAAATAATCCTACTAAAAATATACATATACAAATCTAAGGCAAGAATCAAAATATATGAAAATAACAAAATTAATCAAAATTTTAATCGGTATAACAAAATATCTTAGTTGAATCGTAAAAAGTAAATGTTATCTATATATTCAAATAATAACCAAATAGTCGAGATATTATATATACATAATTATAATCTAATAACACAATGTTATTTAAAACAAACCATGCATATTGTTTTACAATATAAATAACAGAATAATTAATTATTTTTAAAAATATTATTAAACTATCATAATCTAAATAAAATATTATAATGTATTTACTTTATAAATATTTATACCCGTGCATGAGCACGGAAAAATCACGTAGTATATATAAAAGAAAATTACAATAAAAAGTCAAATTTCATATACCAACTTAAATTATAATTTTTTATATTTCACATTAAATTTTAAAAATATAATACATGTGATTATTTATATGATAGTGCATATAAAATACTATTAATTATATGTTTGCTCTATTTTTAAAGGAAAAAAAATAAATTGTGAATTAGAGGTAGGCGTTCGGGTACCCATTCGAGTTTGGCTCAGGTCTGTTTGGGTTTCGAGTTCCCGGGGTCAAAGATTTCAGTATCATTCAGATATTTCTAAATTTTGGTTCGGATTCGATTTGGATATTTGCGGGTTTGTTCCGGTTCGGATTACCCATTTAAATTATTTTAAAAAATCATTATATACTTTAATTTCTCAAAATATAAAAAAAAATATATTACATATAAATTTGAATAACATATGTCAGAATACCTAAACTTAACATATAAATTGGTTTCATTTAAATATTTGGAGAGGATTAATAATTATTGTAAATATTTTTGGTGTTTTGAACATACTTTAACTATTTTAGATATTTACATTTGACTATTTATATATATTATCAATTATTTAAACCAACTTAAAAGTACAATATATATTATGGATGTTTTATACACACTAAATCTAAAAAATAATATATATAAATATATGAATGTATTTCAGATATATCCAGGTATCCGAAATACTTTCAGATCAGATTTGGATTTAGTTTTCTGAATACCAAAATTTTGAATAATTTGAATATTTAATTAATTTCAATTCGGTTTGGTACTTTTTTTGGATCGAGATCGAATCGATCTTTTGGATTCGGGTTTTTAATTTGTCCAACTTTAATATTGACATGGAAAATAAATAGCAATATATCTTATAAAAAATACATCCGTGTATGTCAAAATCTAATTGTTCTTTATATACGTGGCATTTCATTTTTGCTTATCATCATCTCAATTGCATGGGTATTAAGTTGGGTTTTGTTATAAATTAGGTTATGTTCTCAATGGGCCTTTTCTTTTTTAATGGCCGACTTAAAAGAAAGAACCACACATCTTTTTTTTTTTGACCAACTAAAGAACTACAAATCTAATCGGTTTAGTCTCTGGTTTGATTTATGATTACATTTTATGACACAACACGACACAACACCAAGCAAGTAAAATTAGTTAATAGATCGGTCCTAAAACCCTAGCAGCTGTTTCGAGACTCGAGAGAGAGAGAGAGAGAGAGAGAGAGAGAGAGAGAGAGAGAGAGAGAGAGAGAGAGAGAGAGAGAGAGAGCAATGAGCATCATCGCAGGCTCCTACGAGAGATTCATATGGGGTTTCAAGCTCAAACCCACAAACCACGACGCCGACACTCAAACCCTAACCCTCTCCCCTCTCTTCTCCTACCCTTCCCACATCTCCTCCATCACCACCGTCGCTTGCTCCGGTCCCGCCGCCGCTTCCGGCGGCTCCGACGACACGATCCACCTCTACGACCTCCCTTCCGCCTCCTCCCTCGGCTCTCTCCTCGACCACAACCACGCCGCTTCCATCACCGCCCTCTCCTTCTACACCCCCTCCTCCCTCTCCTTCCCTCGCAATCTCATCTCCGCCGCCGCCGACGGCTCCGTCGCCATCTTCGACACGGACCCTTTCGTCCTCCTCAAGTCCTTTCGTCCTCACAAGAAGGCCGTCAACGATCTATCGATTCACCCTTCCGGGAAGCTCGCCTTGGCTGTGTACCGTGACGAGTGCTTTGCGATGTTGAACCTCGTGAGAGGGAAGAGGAGTTTTTGTTGTAGGTTGGGGCACGAGGCGAGTCTTGTCAAGTTTGATCCGAGTGGGGAGAGGTTCTTCATGGTGGTGAATAGTAAAGTTGGTGTTCATCAGTCTGAGGATGCTAAGCTTCTTCTCGAGCTTGATAATGGTAGCCGTAAGCGTATACTCTGTGCTTCTCCTGGAGATGTGAGATTCTCTCTGTCTCTATATTAACTTGTGTCTGAGAATTTGTACATGTCTTAAAGTAAAGTAAGTAACTTTGAGATTCTTAGCTGAAAAAAGATCTCATTTTTATGTGGTTTGCTTGATTTGGAACAGAGTGGGACTCTGTTTACAGCTGGTGAGGATCGGGCTATAACAGCTTGGGACACAAATAGCGGGAAGCTTGCTTATTCCATACAAGACGCTCACCCAGCTCGTATCAAGGGTGTTGTCACGCTTACAAGGAATGAAAGTGACGGTTCATCGGAAGATCCGTACTTGGTTGCTTCTGCATCTTCTGATGGGATCATACGTGTTTGGGACATGCGAATGGCTGCTAAAGAGAGTGCAAAACCATTAGCCGAGACAAACACTAAATCGAGGCTTACTTGTCTTGCCGGGTCAGCTCTTAAATGTGAGTTTATATTTCATTTCATTTAAAGATACAAAGACAAGAAAGGAAACTTGTGACTAATGATTTCTTCATCTTTGTTTGTTTGATTTAGCTATGAGACGGCCACAGATTGGAAATCGAAAGCCTCAGAAGCTAGAAGAAGAGCCCAACTCAGAATGAGAGCTGCTTATTGACGACGACTAGTGGAAAGCTTTTGAGCTGACAATTTTCTTTTATAAGTTTTTGTAGAATAATGATCCACTATGTCCTTGTCGAATTACAATTAAACAATTTTGTGAAACCCTTAATGATCCACTATTTATAATTCACATGAGTTATGGCATTATGTGAATCATATTTATTACAAAGTAATCACTAGTTTATTCAAACTGCATTGAGCCAAAACGTTGTACAGTAAAGCAGAATCAAAGTATGTTTTCAAAAAAAGAAAAAAAAGAAGAAGAGCGTCACACCGTTTGTGAATGCATTGACACTTGAAGAGTGCTATGCTCAAAATGCCAATGGAAACAAACAACATGGGCTCAATACTGAGTAGTGTTGTTTGGGATCTTGCCTTGTTTCAACTGAGAAAGAGCATATTCACCGGTACGGATGAGATCAGCAACGTTGTGTTTAGAAACCTCCTCGGAGCCAAACAAGAAAATGGTCTTAACCTCAGCTTTCTTGGCGAGTCTCGACGCGTAACTAAGCTGCAGCTTCGGCGAGTTAATGCTCCTCAGTAACTGGCGATACAAGGAAAGAACTTTTCCTCTGTTCTTTGCAGCCTCTTCTGCTGTTAACCATATCAGGCTCGTCATGACAAAAGTTGGAACACAATATTTGTCCCTGCAAGAGGAAATGTTCATTGAGTAATTTCGTCGAGCACCTGTTTTGCAAGAACTAAACACCACAGAGATGATACATCCCCCAAGCAATTACATAGCTAAATTCAACAGAAACTAAATGAAAATTCGATACTCTGACTTGCCTTCACAGCTGGGAGAGAGTTTCACCGGACGGCGCGGCGAGCGAGCAGGGGAGCCAAATCAACAATCACCGACAGAGACGGCAAATCCCTAATTTAATGGTTTTGAGTTTCTTTTTTTCACACTGTTCCGATTTATTTTTACTTCTCGTAAACCAACTCTCAGCTCGGTTTAAACCACCGAATAATCTGATTAAATCAGATACAATTTCGGTTCTCCTAAACCAGCTCCCAATTTTTGCCTAACCGTCTTCAATCTCTGGTTTAATTAGCCATCTCTAAACCGCCGAGTTATGTGCTTAAACCAGATAAAGTAGATCAGAACCAAAAATCAACATTGAATTTGAAAATTTTATCTAAGAAGATTATATTAATTTAATAAAGGTTTGAAAGAATTTTTTTTTTACATATTGAAGAAAATGGAAAATCCTATTGCGGCTAGAAACAGAACACAAAAAAAAGAAAGTTTGAAGAGACTTGAGTATCAAGTAAGTAAACGAGTAGAGAAACAACAGAACGAGACCAAATCTATCAGGAGTTAGGTTTTTAGATGCGCTCTCTATATATATAAACACATAAGATCGCATTCTCTAACACTTTTTGTTTGCTTACAAACCCTATTTCTTCAGTCGAGAGAGAGAGGTCAAAGATTAAGCACACAAAAAGAACGAGAGATAAGGATGGAGAAGCAAGAGTTCTTGGAACTGTTTGAGGTAGCAACTAAAGCTGCAAAGTCTGCTGCGAGAGGAGACAGTGAGAGTTCTTCTCCGGCGGTCTCAAGGTGTGTCGACGCTATGGTTCGTTTGAGAGAAGCTCCACAGTCCCTTGCTTGCGAGTTGGTCAAATACCCTCAAATTGGAAAGAGTCACGTCCTTTTGATGGATCACAAGAACCCTACAATCCAATCCGAGGCAACGCTTCTTTACTCTCTCTGGACCGGATATCTCTACGTCACGGGAAAGAAACAGAACTCACGTTCTCATAAAGGGAAACAGAGCCAACGTCGTGATGGAGTTCACAAGAAGAAGCTTGTGGAGGAGATGAAGATTTCGACAACGGGAGATTCTAACCGAGACAGAGTGCGTGGGATTCTTCACAAGTCCTTGTCTAGAGTAGCTAACGAGGTGGTGGTTGTTGAGATGAAGGAACGAGTGGTTTCTTGCGATTCTTGGAGCGTGGCTGCGTCGGTTGAATCTGCCATGTATGAGAAATTAGGTTGTTTCGAGGGGACTCAAAAAGCAAAGTACAGATCCATTCTTTTCAATATGGGAGACAGCAGTAATCCAGATCTCAGGAGGAAAGTGCTACTCGGTGAGATCAGTGGAGAAAGACTGGTGACTATGAAGAAAGAAGAGATGGCTAGCAACAAGTTTCAGATGAAAGTTCTAAAAATAAAAGAGAAAGCAAGAGATAAGGAAGAGAATCGAGTAAAGAGTATGATGATCTTTCAGTCAGGCAATATGATCATGACTTTAAAGTTCTAGCGTTGCCAAGTTTAATTTGCAACTCTTGTCTTGTTTCATTTGCTAGAAAACAAAGTACATATATCTTCTCAGTCTTATTACATAATTTGATTCAGTGTTTGATTTTCATTACTATGTTGGTGCCAAGCTAATGTTTCCACAAATTTACCAAAAAATATATAAACGTTTGTCCGCCAATTATATACTAAATTTCTGATAGAACTCAAGTATATTTCTATCAAGAACAGAGGATTACAGAGGAAAGTACAAGAAAAGTTATCTTCCTCTCCAAGGAAGCAAGCCTAAGCCACTAGCGCACCGCTAACCCGATTGTGATTGATCCGCGCGTCCGTGTGAGAATATTTTAAAACTGTTGTTCAAATTTTTAATAGATTATTGATTGTATATATTTTAACTACTATCAATATTTAATAAATGTTTAATATAATTTTATAGTTTATATGAACAATTTGTCTCTTACAGAAAATTGAAATTTGTTTCGATTGTTATTTACTAAACTATATTAGATCAAATAGGCCAATTGCTTTATTATTTTAAATTATATATACATTTTGAGGTTTTTTTATCAATCCATTGTAACAATTATGATATACTAAACCCACCTAATCATACAATTATTGTAAATGGGTAATTATGATATAACAGTAACAAATATGGGCTAACATGATTAATAAAAATTGTGTAAGGTTTGATAAGTAAACATATCGTTTCCAAGAAAATGATTAGTTCCTTATAAATAGGTATGTGAAATATTGGTTTAAATTTAATTGGCATTTATGATTAAATCCACACATTCCTATTTGTTTGATAGTATATAGAGAAAGAATATTCCAAAAATTAGTTAAGTGTAGATTTTGATTTTTTCTAAAAAAATATAGATATTGTATTAACTAATGTGTTTGCTTAAATATAGATATTGTATTAACTATATGATATCTATATTTTTTCTATATCATATAGCATGGCATCGCACATATCCCTTTCTTATTAAAAAAGAAACAAAATAAAAAATTAACCTTTAAAGTATAATACAAGCATACCATTTGCTTATGTGTCAACTTGAGAGTTTTTTTCAGCCTCATTTTATATCAACCCTTTCTTATCTAGATTATTTACAATACATTGTCATTGGTAACACTATTAAATAATTACATTAATATTTGAAACCTATGGTTTTCTATTCTTCGTGGGCTTTTCGAAAAAGAACATTGACAACAAAATATTTTACTCAGTTATTCAATGCAAAGATATTGAGTGGGAGTTATATCAAATTTTCTTAATTACTAAGAATTTCTAAATTTAAGAGACTTTTTTGTCAATCACGCATTCATTTATATTTTTTAGTGTCAATCACGTGCTCATTGTCATGGAGTTACTATATTACCGGAATTAGTATAGGAAAGTTTTTAAAGTTAAACTATATAACTTATATTAACAAAGATTCTCCTCAATATTTATAAAGTTATGGTCTTATATACACACTTTTCTCTGTATTATATAAATTTATGCATGGTCGGATATGATTTAATTTTGTTTATAACTTTTTATACATGGGTTTTTAATGGGACACCGACCAAAAATGTTTAACAGAGTACATGTTCTAATTTTCGATTTACAATAACCCAAATTTATACCGATCAAATTATGATCCTAAAAGAATATTTTCAGTAAATTAATTTTGGTCAAACACACGTATTACAAGAGATAGAAGAATACTTATTACTTTTTTCCATGTATGTTTTTATCGTCAACTTATTAGTTTGTGTATTATTAATTTTCTATATATTAAAAAAGAAATATTTGAAAAATAGTAACTTCAATTTTGTATTACAAGAGATAGAAGAATACTTTTACTTTTTCTATGTATGTTTTTAGGGAAAATTCTATAAACATACCCGAACTAAATTTTGTTAAGCTTTTTAATACCCAAACTTTTTCACTACCCAATTTAATACCCCAACTAATTATTTTGCTCATTTTAATATCCAAACTTTTAAAACTGTGCCCACTTTAATACCCGAACTTTATTTATTTTAATAAAAATACCAATAAGTTTCAAATAAAATTTTAAAAAATCTCTAAAATTTACAAAATAAACTCAGAAAATTCTAAATTTTTTTGGTGTTTGAGAAATAAAAATAACTAAATAGTGTAAAATATTAAATTTTGTAATAAAATTTCTAAGGTTTAAATATTGTATTTAGTTTGTTTTCTGAAATAAAAAACAAAATTTATTTTTATCATTCAAATTCATTTATTTTTTTGAAAAAATAAATTTTCCATGGTTTATCTACCTTCTTTTCTAAATCTTAAAATAAAATTAGAATTTTTAATATTTTTTCTTAGATTTTGAGATTTTATTACGTTTTGTTTGAAACTTATTAGTATTTTTATTTAAATAAATAAAGTTTGGGTATTAAAAAGGGTACAATGTTAAAAGTTTGAGTATTAAAATGAGCAAAATAATTAGTTGGGGTATTAAACTGGGTAGTGAAAAAGTTTGGGTATTAAAAAGCTTAACAAATTTAGTTCGGTATTTTTATGGAATTTTCCCATGTTTTTATCGTCAACTTATTAGTTTGTGTATTATTAATCCCCTATATATTGAAGAAAAAACATTTGAGAAATAGTAACCTCAATTTTGTACTAATTAAAAAAAATCCCTTGCTTATATGGTAATCAATTAGATATTCAATGTTACTATGTGTCATCATTACATTCAAATTGAAAAACATGATGTTCCAATTTAAAAAATCATTAATTATTAATATAAAATTTTTCTCCATTTATTTCTAAATAGAACATACGAATTACCTAATCTGATCGAATAGATATGCTAATTAATGATTTTAAATAATAAAGATTTGACAATAATTTATACATCCTCTATCATTTTGTTTTATATTTATAATATTAAAATAAATTAGACAATCAAATTAAACAAATAATGAAAATTTTGATTTTTCTATATATGTTATATTTTGAATTTTTAAAATGAATATAAATTAATAAATTTTTAAAAAATCTCACTTTGAAAATTTGTGATCAATGGTTTAATTCCTTATATATTAATCGAGGAAAGATACAAAAATTGTTATCATATATTTATTATTCATAATCATTAATTATTCTTAGAAAAATAGATGGGTACATCTTAATTTATATTATATTTTTTTATCAAAGTAACTATCAAATTGATAAATAGTGTACAAAATAAAATTCTCCCACTTTCCTTAAATAGAAACTATGGAACTACATATAATATAAATTAAAAAAAATCACATTAACCAATTTCTTAATTTGTCTAATTTTATATTACTAAAAGAAATTAAAAAATCACATTAACCATATAATATAAATTAAAAAATCACATTAACCAATTTCTTAATTTGTTTTGTTATAACAAAATAAAAATTATCATAAAATTGTATTAATATAGATTTTTATTTAATAAATATTCAAATTAAATAATATATATATTCAGCTAGCAACTTAGAGTAAGAAAATTGGCTGCATCAATTTAGTCGTCCAGTTGAAACCGTTCAAAACTATGTGAAAAACTAAGGTCAAAGTAATTCGATTTTGAAAAAAATACTAAGCTGCTGGTTCTAAAATTATTAAAATAGTTCTTAGTGATGTTATAGTAAAGTATTAATTGTAGAACCTGTTTTTGTAATAAAAGTTCACTTCATGGCTACATTACGGTTTTTATAGGTATAGACAAGTTGATAATTTTTTTTAAGCTTAAATCCATCGGACTCATCATAAATTAAATAGATTTCGTTCCATAATTACAATTACAAATGTTCGGCCCAAAATATAAATGACTATATTAAAATACATAATTGTATGCATATTAAAAAAAATCAAATAAATATACATATTTAGTTTGTCAATACTATATATTTTCAATATATAAGTTCACCCTGCGCAAAAGCGCAGGTATTATCATAGTATTCATATAAACCTCTAAGCATACCTAAGTTAGTGAATACGAAATCTGGTCTAGCTCCTCTTCATAAGATAATATGAAGCAAACATATCAATACATCATAATAAAGAAATAGAAAATAAAAGATCACTTGGGTGCAAAGCAAAGGGATTACGGTTTCTTGAGAGAAACTCATCCAAATGGTGGAATCAATGAGTGCATCACACAAAAAAATAAAGATGAGTGCATTATGCTGGATTCATCATTAATAATCTTGGTGTAAAACTTATAATAGATCACTCCAAATCATCATTAAACCTAGAGATCCATATGCTCACTTTTATATATAGTTTATCATGTTTAATATATATAGGCTATATAGCATTTCTGATGTTCACGCCGTACCGAGACGATATATGTATGGTAGCACGTGAGGGTAGTTTGTTGGTCTATTCTACAAATCGAACTACTGCATGACAGAAACATATATGATGTACCGTATAGTTGATACCTACAATTGCGTATACTGGTCGGGAAAGGTATCCATACCAAAAATGATAAATGACCGTATTAATCTAGTTCAATTTTGGTTTTATATTAGTTTGAAAGTCTGATCTACTTTGAATTCAGACAGTAAATTAACGTCATTTTATTGCAAGATATAATAGGATTACAAATATTTTTTTGGAATTTGATTAGATGTATTACATGATTTAATCTCATTTTGCAAGTTGTCTCTCATAACTAACTAAAACAAATTAAGATCATACTTCAAGAAACAATAAAATAAATTAAGATCATGGATTCCTTGCTTTCATTTGCTTCTAAGCATGTTTTAATGATTGGAAGGTGAGATTTACAACACAGCCCAAATTATATACTATAAGTTGATTATGTCAATTACTGAAAAGCTCCTTTTAATCTATTTGATTACAGGAATAAGGATTTTGTGAAAACGCATTTAGTTGATCGCAAAGTTGAAATAATCAGAAAAAGCTTTTAACTCTGTAAGTACAATAACAAAAGGTCCAATATAATATTCGAGACTTTAAAGAGACTACAAACACGTGCCATAGACATGGGATTTGGCTCGGCGGCAACGTGAGGGACCAGAACAGTCCCCAAGGAGTTACTGATACGATTATGCTCCGTAGCTCTTTGATTTGTTCTTGATCCCAATACTTAATCCATCTGTTAAATATCCTTAACCTACACTTGCCTTTCGTGTTTGTGAGGACCACTACGACATTTGTATTCTCTCTCTTTATAGTTAAGTAAATCAATCAGTGACAATTAATTCCACATGCCATACTTCTTTTAAACCTTTTTTTCAGTTGTCTTCAAGTCACAACTATACTAACATTCAGTCAGTATAAAATGATAAACCTTTTCTGTTTTTTTTCAGTAACTTTTATCAATCGAATAACTTTGACACAATAGTACATGTTATGGAGTTTCAAAAAAGTGAAAGCATTAATTTGTTTTAGAATATGAACAATCTAAACACACACCACCGAACTTTGAATACATTACACACCGCAGTAATATTAGTAGTAAGATACAAGTTTTCGATCTTAATTCTGCTACATAAAATAGGTGATATGAATTGATATAATGTTGTTGAAATAGTTGATTATTAAATATTGATTACAATAAAGACAAAAAGGGTATAACTAACATAAATAAATACCCTTACACGACCAACCAATCTCTTCCTTCAACCATCTGTCTTAAACTCTCTCCTTCCCTTCACTCTCCGTTCAATTAACTCCTTTCTGAGAGTAAAGCAAAAAAAAATGATCATTGTCTCTCTTCTCCTCCACCTTCTCATCAACTCCTCTCCTTCCCTATCTCTCTCCCCCGACGGCCTCGCCCTACTCTCCCTCAAATCCGCCGTCGACCAATCCTCCTCCTCCTCCGCCTTCTCCGACTGGAACGACTCCGACTCCGACCCCTGCCGCTGGACCGGAATCTCCTGTATGAACATCTCCTCCTCCTCGCGCGTCGTCGGAATCTCCCTCGCCGGAAAACACCTCCGCGGCTACATCCCCTCGGAGCTCGGCTCTTTAATCTACCTCCGCCGTCTCAACCTCCACGACAACTCCCTCTCCGGCTCGATCCCCACTCAGCTCTTCAACGCCACGGCGCTCCACAGCCTCTTCCTCTACGGCAACAACCTCTCCGGCTCCCTCCCTCCGTCGATCTGCACCCTCCCGAGGCTCCAGAACCTCGACTTGTCGAGAAACTCCCTCTCCGGACCTCTCTCTCCCGATCTCGGAGACTGCAAACAGCTCCAGAGGCTGATCCTCGCCGGTAACGAATTCTCCGGCGAAATTCCGGGAGAAATCTGGCCGGAGATGAAGAGTCTCGCGCAGCTCGATCTCTCTTCTAACCGGTTCGCCGGTTCGATCCCTAGAGAGCTCGGAGAGCTCAAATCTATCTCCGGTACGCTCAATCTCTCGTTTAACCAGTTAACCGGAGAGATCCCTAATTCGCTAGGGAACCTACCGGTCACCGTCTCTCTCGATCTCAGGAATAATAACTTAACCGGAGAAATCCCTCAGACCGGGTCCTTCTCAAACCAAGGACCAACCGCTTTCCTCAACAACCCGAAACTCTGCGGGTTCCCTCTCCAGAAGTCGTGTAAGAACGGTGACAAGACCTCTCCGGAGAGTAAAAAGTCAACGGGGGATAATAGGGATTCAAGAAAAGGGCTGAGCACGGGATTGATCGTGCTGATCTCGGTGGCTGATGCTGCTAGTGTAGCCCTAATAGGGCTGGTGATAGTTTACTTGTACTGGAAGAAAAAAGACTCTGAAGGAGGGTGTAGCTGCACAGGGAACGAGAAACTCGGTGGCGAGAAAGGGAAAACTTGCTGCTGCGTCGGTGGGTTTCCTAAGGAAGAGGATTCGGAAGCGGAGGATAATAACGAGAGGGGGGGAGAGGGTAGAGGAGAAGGAGAGCTTGTGGCGATAGATAAAGGGTTCTCCTTTGAGCTAGACGAGCTTCTGAGAGCTTCTGCTTATGTTCTTGGGAAGAGTGGGTTGGGGATAGTGTATAAAGTGGTGCTCGGGAACGGAGTTCCGGTGGCGGTACGGCGGCTTGGAGAAGGAGGAGAACAGAGGTATAAAGAGTTTGTGACGGAGGTTCAAGCGATGGGGAAGGTGAAGCATCCTAATGTGGTGAAGCTGAGAGCTTATTATTGGGCTCCTGATGAGAAGCTATTGATCAGTGACTTCGTTAACAACGGCAGCTTAGCTGATGCACTTAGAGGTAAACACTACTAAAAGTAAAAAAATTAGGTTGACTTTGTCAACGCTTTTTTTTTATATGTTGACGTCAGATTGAGGTTAGATGTGATGACATAGTTTTGCTTGGTAGGGTCAACATCTGGTTGAGTGGTTAAGATCCCATCTAACTAATACTTTAAAAGCTTACACACTCGAATATTCTATTATTATTTTGTTTTGTTTTTGTCTATACAAACACTTCAATATTCTATTCAAACAATGATCAGCTTGCTGTTTTTTTTGTTTATAAATTGATCCTAGGTTTCTTTCTTTTTCAGACATCTTTTGTTTTTCGTGAATAGTGTAGTTTGAGTTACAAGTGAAACAAACATTCCTTGTGGTATAATTTACTGTGGTAGAGCAGTGAAGAAGTAATTAGTAAAAGGGGCAAGAAAAACAATGATGAGATATTTACAGTGGGAGTAGGAGAGAGAGATGACTTGTAGATTAAGAGTAATGATGATTCTACAAACCTACCTCGCTGGATCCTCTAGTTGACCCGTCTTTTTCTCATCGCAGTTTACTTTATTATTTGCATTTTTTTATTAAAAGTTTACTTTGGTAAATAGGGAGGAATGGTCAACCATCACCTAGCCTAACATGGTCAACGCGACTAAAGATCGCAAAAGGAGCGGCACGTGGGCTAGCGTATCTACACGAATGCAGCCCAAGAAAGTTAGTACACGGCGACGTCAAACCATCCAACATCCTTCTAGACTCTTCCTTCACTCCTTACATCTCCGACTTCGGTCTCACGCGTCTCATCACCATCACCGCGCCTTCCGGTGAACCATCCTCCTCCTCCGGGGCCGCCAGCGGTTTCTTAGGCGGAGCTCTCCCTTACACTTCTATCAAACCGTCGGATAGATCCAACGGCTACAAAGCTCCCGAGGCTCGTCTCCCTGGAAGCAAGCCTGCACAGAAATGGGACGTGTACTCGTTCGGTGTTGTCCTTATGGAGCTTCTTACGGGGAAGTCGCCTGATTCGTCGCCGCTAAGCTCGTCCTCGTCGTCCACGGTGGTCGCTGAGGTGACGGATTTGGTGAAGTGGGTGAGGAAAGGGTTTGAAGAGGAGACTCCGTTGTCGGATATGGTTGATCCAATGTTGCTTCAAGAAGTTCACGCCAAGCAGCAGGTCTTGTCCGTTTTTCATCTTGCTCTTGCTTGTACTGAAGGTGACCCTGAAGTTCGTCCACGTATGAAGAACGTGTCTGAGAACATTGACAAAATATGATTCAGTTATTAATCATATTCTTTTTTTTTTGTTTTTGTTTGGGTCCATTTTTTTTGTTTTATATCTCCTATAGTTCTTAATTTTACACGAGATCCCATAACTCACTCCAGAGTCTAGGGACCAGTCGGCAATCTGTGTTTATTTTCTCTCTTTGTTGAATAATTATTAATTGAAATGAAGATTTAATCAAATGGTTTATACTTATTAGAAATGTCGCAAATAAATAAAAATATCAAAATGTTTCAAAACAACACATTTTACAACTGAAGAAGAATGTGTAACCCTTCCGCATCTCTTGTTGTCTACAAGATGGATGCTTTTGCTACAATCTCTAGTCAGGAAAACAGAGCCATGGCACAGAACATTTCTCTTAGATTGACAGCAAAAACAGTGGCATCTGCAGTAAAACTTTCGCTTAAGCTTTTCAGTGTCCCATAGAAAGGAAACAAAATCTTGCAGTTGCAGCACATTCTGCATATGCAACTTAATAAGATCAGAGTGTTTGAATATAGAAAGTTAATAAGATCATCACACTAACAAGGGGTTTGTGGAGAGATATCTCTTATCCAGTTGAAGAAATAAGTTTTTAGAGAGATATAACTCCAAGATTTATTAGATTTCAAGCTTACTGTAAAAGATGATTCCGGTAAATTTAAATCTAAGCAATTACAATTGGAACATTATATTTATACTATGCAAATAGGATGGTTGCAAAATTACAACTTAATATGAGAGACTCAATTGACAAAATAGCGAGACAGAAAGATAATAAAAGTGTTTGGCAATAGTCAACAACTATCCTGGTCTTGAAGCAAGAGAGAGAGACCTAAGAGAACATCATTGTTGGATAGCCAGAAGAAGATTGCGTGTGATTGTATGGAATCATCCCCTCTTGTGTCTGCATAAACTGATGATCAAACTGCTGATGAAACATTGAGGTTTGAGTGTGCATCATAGGATGAGGAGCAATGGGAAGATCAAATTTGTTGTCTTGTTCCCCAAGTAACAGATCCAAGTAATTAGTACCATAATCTTGATTACACGGAATCACCGGTTGCTCAAAGCTAGGAGGAAGAGCAGAGGAGTTAGCCAACTGGGTGAAAGTGCCATTGTCATGGTTATACAACAAGATTGAGAAGTTGCTCGGATGATTCAACGACGAGGTGGGTAGATCAGCCGGGCTCTCGGTGGTACTCAGATGATTCATCAAGATTGGTTGACATTGATCCGCATTGATTAGCGAGGGATCATCAGAACCTAGATCATCAACCAACTCGGTGATCTTTTCTTGGAATAACCCTAAGCGACTCCGCAAGGAATCCTCAAAGATGAACACTTTCTTGGAGAATTTATTGTCGTTGGCTTTGAGAGATGCCTTCTTCTCGTCCATCATCTTCTTGTTTAGAAACCGCGACAGGTTGGTGCTTTTCTTGTTTCTTTCTTTCTCGCTTAACCTGCTGAACCGCTCGGCCGTGGCCTTGACCCGGGCTTCGTCGTTCTCTGGCCACGTATTCACGAGGTTCCCTTCGCGGTCGTAGCAGATGACGCACAAATCGACGCCGCACAGCTCCGAGAGTTCGTACGCTTTCTTGAGAACAGTCTTGGCTCGTGCCTTGAAGAATGTATCTTTTCTCACCGACAGTTTGGACCTGCAGATCTTTCTCGTCGTCGTAGTCGTCATTGTGGGCGAAGAAAAAATCACTTTTCTCAGGAGATTATTTTCGTGGGTGGGTTGTATAGAAGTAATGAAGTATCAATCAGATATATAATAAAAAAAAGGAAAACTCTTTACGGTCAAAAAAATGAGAAGGGAAAAGGGAAACTTTGGTGAGACGGCTTGGTTAGCAAGTAATTAATAAGTGTAGTAGAGATAGTGAGTGAGATAACAACACAACACAACAAAAAAAATTATATCCAATCAGGAGTCGGTTTTAGATTCTTTCTCTTTCTTTATAAGTTCACAGTCGATTTTAGATTCTTTCTATCTCTTTATATAAAGATCACAGCTCTCTAACAATATTTCCAATTACTCTTCACTTTGTCGTTACTTCCAAACCCTAATTTTTTTTGTTGTTGAGTCGAGAGAGAAAGAGAGAATGATGCAGAAGCAAGAGTTCTTGGAACTGTTCGAGGCAGCAATTCTAGCTGCAAAGTCTGCTGCGAGAGGAGACGGTGAGGGTTCTTCTCCAGCGGTCTCGAGATGTGTCGACGCTATGATTCGTTTGAGAGAAGCTCCAGAGTCTCTTGCTTGCGAGTTGGTCATGGATCGCAGATACCCTCAGATGGGAAAGAGTCACGGACTTTTCATTGATCATGAAAACCCTAGGATCCAATCCGAGGCCAAGCTTCTTTACACTCTCTGGATGAGATATCTCTACGCTACCGGCAGGAAACAGAGCCCACGACCTCGACCCATGGTGAAAAAGAATAAGAAGTGTGTTGAGATGAAGATTTCGACAACTACGGGGGAGTCATCTAACCGAGAGAAAGTGCGTGAGATTCTTGCAAAATCTTTGTCTAAAGTGGCTAACGAGGTTGTTGGGATGAAGGAACGAGTGGTTTCTTGCGATTCTTGGAGTGTAGCTGCGTCGGTTGAATCTGCAATGTTTGAGAGACTAGGTTCTTTCGAGGGTCCCCAAAAAGCAAAGTACAGATCGTTTCTTTTCAACATGGGAGACAGCAGCAATCCAGATCTCAGGAGGAAAGTGCTGTTCGGCGAGATCAGTGGAGAGAGGTTGGTGACGATGAAGAAAGAAGAGATGGCAAGCAACAAGATTCAGATGGAAGTTCAAAAAATCAAAGAGAGAGCTAGAGATAAGGAAGAGAATCGAATGAAGAGCATGATGATGTTTCAGTCAGGCAGTATGATCATGACTTAAGCAGAATTGTATAGATTCTCTCAGTTTATTAACTTGTCTCGGTAGTCTGTTAATGTAAACAACACTTTGCGTGAGATGCATAAAGTTTAATCTGTAACTCTTTGTACTTGTTTCATTGTTAAATACAAACATTTGTTCTCAGTTTTCTAACATAACTGATCCAATTACTGATCGTATTGCCATTGTGAGGTTCTTGTGTTTTTCAAAAAGACTCCCATGGCAAGAGAAGGTTTCCACAAAGGTATTTTGATAATTATACTAAACAATGTAAAAACAGTTGAGGGAAGTTTGATACAACAAGATCATCTCAAAAATGTTTGTTGCTAGATTTAACTTGGTCATCCTAATCTGCCTCAGTTAAAGGAAGTTTGATATCAACTCCAATATTCTCAGGTTCAAAACTATTACAAGTCTTAGTACAAGCTCTTTAACTTAAATTCCAAACTGCCTAAATTTCAAACCGGAACCAAATTTACTGAAGCTCTAATCGAACCCAAAAGATTTCATTAACTGAACCAACAGAATGCTAAACCAAATCGATTTTTTTGTTCGGTTCAAATCAGCGCAATTTTGTATTAACCAAACTAACCGAAATTCAAATAACTCAAACCGAAACTGCATGCATTCTTCTAAATATGGTACAGATGAATAGAGGTTCTAAAGTACTCTTGGCAAGAGAGGAGGTTCCACGTAAATGACGACAATAGTAAACGACATTTCCAAAAACAACAACTGAAATGACACAAAAAGACAAAGCAACTGAATCATATGTGCTCATAGTAAAAGTTATGATCTCTGAAAACTCTTTAAAAAAAATTGGCTCCCCTATATGTTTAATCCTCCTCGCTCTTCTTTTCAGCCAGTCTTTTCCGATACAACATGTTCGTTGCTACACTCAGCTTGGTCATCCTGGACTGGCTTTTCAAAGTGTTGCGGATCCAGATCGTCTGATGTATCATCTAAGGCTGGTGATTCTGCTCCTGTTGAAGGAAGTTTGGTATCAACTCCGATAATTTCGGGTTCAGAACTCTTACTACTCTCAACTAATTCTTCCTTCATTTCAACAAGTTGATCATCCGATGCGATTTTGTCATTCTGACTTGTAAGAAGAGCTTCTTCGTTGAGAGATGACTCTACGGTTTCCTCTTCGACTTCTTTGCTGTCAGAGGCACGATCAGATGCAAGATGTTGATCATCAGCTTCTTCTGCAACTGCTGATTTATTTGATTCGTTATCCTGAATGGAAGAACTCACAGGAAAGCCTGTTTCCTCTCCAGTAATACTTTCTGCCTTAATTCCTGATTCATTATCTTGAATGGAAGAGCTCAAACGAAAGCCTGTTTCCTCTTCAGTAACACTTTCTGCCTTCGATCCTGATTCATTATCCTGAATGGAAGAGCTCACAGGAAAGCCTGTTTCCTCTCCAGTAATACTTTCTGCCTTTGATCCTGATTCATTGTCCTGAATGGAAGAGCTCACAGGAAAGCCTGTTTCCTCTTCAGTAACACTTTCTGCCTTTGATCCTGATTCATTATCCTGAATGGACGAGCTCACAGGAAAGCCTGTTTCCTCTTCAGTAATATTTTCTGCCTTTGATCCTGAACCTTCAAGATTTGTGGAAGCAGGAAAAGACTGGAAAGTGTCCCAATCGTCATCATCATCATCATCTTCTTCATCTTCGTCATCATTTTCTTCGTTGATTCCACTTTCTACTGTGCTAACCTGATTTAATGATGTTGGCACAGTCGGCAACGTTTCTGCTTTAACAACAACAGCAGAAGAGGTAACTTTCTCAGGTGTTGCTAACACAGGTGCTGGTAATTTGATATCCATTGGTGGAACCAATGATTTTGGCTTCACAGAGGAGCTATCTTGAGAGACGGAAGCACGGATGATATCCTAACATCAGCGGACACGGAAGCCAATTAATTAGACAGGTCTCTCAAATTTTGGTATGCAAAATGCTTAACCCCACAAGAAAAATTAACTGATTCGATCCTGATTCTAAGCTTATATGCTATAGACAAGTTCGAATCATCAGGAAGATGAGTTATGAAAAAGTTCTTATTACTCAAAACGCATATCAAATCAGATTGAATGCATTCACGAACCTGAAGCTGCTGCCGGTGTGTTGTTGGCAGCGACAGCAAAACATCCTTAAAGTGAACAGCTGAAGAAGGCAACTGAGCTAGATGGGAAACAAGCCGCACAGCTACATTTCTTAACTCGAGGACTTCCTGGTATTGATCCATAAAAAAGCAAAAGAAGTTGAAGTTTACGAACTGCCCTTAATAGGGAGCAAAAAAATTCTAATGCAAAATTTACAGGGCGGGATATGAATGGAACCTGAGAAACAGCATCTGAAGTCTTAGAGAAAACCACAAGTACGGATTCAAGAAAAAGGCTCATGAATCCCTTCTGAAGTTCATCAACATTTGAGTGCATCTGAAGTAACATTATGAACCGCAAGCATTCACCAGCTATAACCACCGATTCCTTATTCATAGGTTTCTATCCAAAAAAAAAAGAAAGAATAAGAAACAAGTCAGTTACCATAATCTTTTAACATATAAGAAGAATTTCACTTTTCTGTTGATACTTTAAGGAAGAAACGAGAAAACAACCAGAAGCGCCCTCTGAATCAGACTGACAATATCTCCAATAAGTTCCCCAACAAAGAAGATCACAAAAGTTTTCTCCTCTGTGTTGTTGTAACGCTGTACCAAGCTTTTTAGCACTTGTAAGGCAGTAGCTTGAACCTGCATATTTTTGAACCCATACTGTTAAGAGCTTGACAACTAATATATGACAAGAAAGCCAGTCTCAGTTACCTGCATGCTGGAATCTTTAACTACTGCTGCTATACTAACGTGGCAGCTCTTCAACACCGCAATACAGATAGAATTGGTCTCAGTTTCATCTCCGGGACAGTGAATCTCGTCTGCAAACTTAGCCAGAGAAAAAAGTTGTTCCAAACAGAATGCAAGCTTCAACTGAAGAAGCTTGCGTAACCCTGATCTCTTGGTGTCCACAAGATGGATACCGTCGATACAATCTTTAGTCAGATCACCAACCATGTGGACACAAGCACCAAACATTGCTCCTAGATGGCCACTACTATCCGCAGCAACAGTATCTGCAATAAACGATTACAAACTTTTCAAGGTGTTCTGCATAAGCAACTCCGGGGATCTCATAAAATAGACAGAACACATAACGATCTATACTTAATCAAAAGGTGTACCATCAAAGCGAATCAAACGTCTTACAGAAATTTGACACCATCTGATAACCACCACTAATCAGCCTAGTTGACTAAAACTTAACCCAGTTCTCTGTCTAAAAATTTACTATCTGTTCGTTATTTCAAACTCTTGGCGATGCCTTTCTGTTTGAGCAAACGCCATAGTGTATAAGTATGGTATTCTGTATATGCCTTTATCTAAGAACAAGTTATTGTTTCGGCCCGTGTAGCTAAAATGATAGTGTCCCTTATTTATCATACTATCACATTAGCTACGGATTCAATTTGCATACCAGTAGAAGGTTTCTGTGACGAGGTTCTAGTAAGCTTAAGCAATAACTCATTGGTGGACTTCACAATCTCAAGAGCTTTTGGTAAGTAGGCGTCAGTGGGGACTTGCCGGATGCACTTGTACCCACTTAACAGTAACGCCAGAGGTGCCGACATCAAATGATTCTGCACCACACATCAGCTAGATGTGAGAAGTGCAATAAATAAAGCAAATATCCAGAAATGCAACAGACAAAGCAGTAATCGTTCACATTACCTTCAACTCAAAACGTGTCACTAGCGTCTTTACGGAGATAAATACAGTAGACAGCAAATTATCCCGAATATCGTCATCATCTGGCGAAATTTCATTATGCCTGAAATGGAAAAGAAGAAGCCTTTGTTATAGTTTCGTCCATATGCAACTTCCCTGACATGAGTTTTCAGGTTTAAAATAAACAGAACTGGATACAACTTTCAAAAATGCTCACCTATGAAGAATTTTGAACAGGTACCCCAGACAGAGTTCAATGGTAGAGTAGGCAAACTGCTCAGATTCAAGAAAATCTTTTGGACACGTTTGTGAAATCTGTTAAAACGTGAAAACAAAACGGCATAAATAGTTGCGTATTTTCTGGTGAACAAGGCATATATAGTCCTGAAAAGCTAATCCGAAATCATTTGGTAAGAGGGAACTCATCTAACACCAGTATTATGAAAATGAAATAAGTAATGTATGTTGCTATGCCTATGGCAGCGTAACAGAAAATGATAAATGATATACTATTTTCTCCTACAAGGGAAAAGTATGTTTTTGTTCAAACTAATTAAAGGAAAAAAGTACAAAGAAAGAATATCAATATACAGCCTCGAACCTCATTTTCAGTCTTAGAAGTGAATAATGCAAGCTAAAAAAGCTCTTGAGACTAAATTTCCCATGAGAGGTGATGGTTTTAGTAACATCAACAAGTCATGTACCTGTTGAACTACGGATACTGCAAGAACATCCCATGAACTGTCCATATAAAAGGAATACGAGAAAACCTGGATGAGTCACAAAAAGAAAATGGATCCAATCAGAGTAGTGAATAATTAACCGTAGCTAGCAGCTTATTGCATTGGACATGATAAAGCAGAAGCCAATCAGGAAAAATAAAAGGAAAATGCGGGGTAGAGTAGATCTGTGTTCCATAGAAGGAGCATGTAATTGCTTCGACCAATATTAATTCCTTTCATTAGCTAATGACATAAGAAGTATGAGACAAATTTTGAAGTAATAATTGATGTGAACCTACCTGCAATAGTTCTTGGCAGAGATCTATGCTAAGAAAGCCACTGGTGAAAAATCTTTCAGCAGAAAGAGAGAGGAAAACTGGTAAAGCAATTTCATATAACTTTAGGCCCTGGAATGAAGATTCCTTAATGCTGGAGTCTCCACTATTTTTTATTTTAGTTGAGCCAAAAGGTATAACTTGTGTATTAGCGCCTGGATGCATCCCCTGAAATAAGACAAGGACAGCAAAGCCCCATAGAAACTGATATTCTTCAACCCCTAGGGTAACCATGCGATGTCTAGATATCAAGGACTTATCAGAAAATCCTTCTACGCTATGATTCACAGGAATTGCATCCAGGACCAAAGCTTGCAGAATCACAGGCCATGCCTCATCTAGACATGGCTGCAGCCTTCTTGACACAGTATGTGGCGGGATTTCATCTAAGATCGAGAACTGCTGCAGAAAATCAAAATATCTTATTAGAAGACAGGGGAGCACAAGGATAGAAGTGTTCAGATAAAAGAGAGACAATAATACTATTAAGTGTTGACTCACACTTCTTTTGGGGTTCTGAAATAAGCAAACATAACTGTAGCCTCTTAGGACCTGAATCCAGTACCTCCCAAGCAGGTCTGAACTCTTGGAAAACAATGGCAATAGCGCTTCAAATTCTACTGGCACTTCATCATGGTGTTTTCTCAAGAATGTAAATATGTAACACTTAAGCGAGGCATGTGCAGCGAGAAGCCTGATCTTGATCTACATTGCAGGTATAAGTCTACTCAGAGTCAGTGAACGGAAAATAAAATTAAACGTTTTGTGGCTTACGCACCTTGCTTGTGACCCATTCAGCAAATGAAGGATAATATAATTCGTTGAAGTCATTGAGCGGACGTGAAAGTAGAGAGAATATGCGTTTGACTGCAATTTGATCATTGCTTATTATTCCACTGGTCATTATCTGAAATGACACACACATTAATTTAGCAATGTAAGGGCACAAAATCTGAAGGAAAGCCCATTACAGATGTCATGCTCACCTTTGTTGCCAAATGTAACCCAGCTTCCAGAAGAACAGGGCCAGAATTTGCATCCAAAGCAGTACGAACAGCAGATACAAGTTGAGCCTATTATGTTCAACTGTGAGTAAGTATTATGTTCATTAAAATCTTAAACCAATCTTTTTTGGTTAAGAAACAAGTTTGCACGGGGGGCACCTGATATTGTTCCAGCAGAAGGTGTCCAGGAAGTTCAGGGTCGGCTACTAATTTGAACTGCAAAAGTAACACACAGTTATAAATTATTTTGCTGTAAACTACAACACCAGATCAACAAGGTCACTTCGAGGCTAGCAAAATCTTGGCCAGAAACACATGTTCTGAGGCAAAGAATAGGGTGGCGGCATCTATCAGAAAGTCTCACCTTCTCAAGAATTGTGCTAAGAAGTCCAACTCCAATCGGCCTCATGTTTTCAAACTGAATAGTGCTTATCTGAAGAATTTGGTACACCTTGTTAAAATTCCCTCTGGCCAATTTTCGAAACACTTCAAATGGTGCTTTGAAAAGTTAATTATTTTTCTTTACCTGATAAGCAAGAGATATCAGCTCTTGTAGTTGAAGAACTAGCCAGTCACCTGAGCTTTGTGTATCGGAAGCAAATTTCCTTGCCAATGAAAGATCAAAATGAGCAGCATCCTTTCCTACAGCCTCTGGCAAAAGACTCAAACACCTAGAGCCGAAAAGTAACTTGGGTTAGTTTAGCCGAAAGGACATAATTCAGAACAAAACATATATAAATTAGTAATGAGAGCTTCAATAATAAGTTATTAGGTCAGAGTTAACTGAAGGTTAAGATTTCATTTAATAAAGCTGAATGCTATAACCCTTCACGAACTTACTAAAACTTGGTTCAGCATCAGCATAAAATTTCAAGACATCAGTTGAAATTTCATTTTCCATCAAATTTTAGTAATGGTGAAAAATTATTGATGTCAAAGGTATTGACTAGAGAAGGAGGGTAAGAAAAGCATCCCCCACTTACTCAGCTGCAAAATCTCTGGTTCGATATCTCAAGGCTTTGTCTTTGTCAGGACTGGCATGTAAGGATTTCCCACTAGATCTAGAAACCATGTCTTCATCATCATCTCCAAGGTTATCTCTTGCGCTAGAAGGATCATTTTCCGTACTGTTCGTTTCCGCACTTCTTCCAGTGGATGTTGCAAGAGCCTGTCAGCAGAAAAATTAAATTTACATTGATTACGGGGAAAAGGAGGCAGACCTAGACATATAATATTGCATAAAAACCCAAAAATAGACAGTAACATTTTGAATAAAACGGCGGCAATCAAGAGGAAACAGCAACGATAAGCCCATAGAAAACTAGTAAATATGTCATACTTCAGATAGTTCACACCACAGCAACGATAAATCCAATAGTACGAAAACCTCAGCTATTACCATGTTGCGGCATATTGAAATCCATCGAGATGGGCGTGATGGGCATGTCGCATAAAGAAGGCGTATCAAGGTACTACGGATCAGGTTCCCAATCCTAGAAGAGCACAACAATTGGAGTCGATCAATAAAGCTAGTTAATCAAAACTTACATAAGAACACAACATTTCTATTAGACAAAAAAAAAAACTACAGAAAGAAAGATTGCTTACTCAGAATCTGTTTCTTCGTCTAACATTTGAAATAAGTTACCTTCAATCTGCTCATCAATGACAGATACCTAAAAACAAGAATACTATAAATTCGAGGGTGCGATAAATTTCAAGACAAGAGGATTCTGGAAAGAAAAATCAGGATCGAAGCATGGTGTTTACCGGGTCTTTCTCAATCAAATGCCGAAGAGTTGATACAGAGAGACGCCTAATTATTGGCTGTTTTACAAAAGATATAAACTACTTTTAATCATGAACCCCTTGAAGACTTGCCTAAGAAAAGAAGAGATAGCGAAGAAAAAAAACCTGTCTTGATGTCAGTGTCAGTAAGAGATTCTTCACGTGTGAATGCACTGAAACGGCTTGTGGAGCAAAAAGAATAAGCTGCTGGGTAAAACGGACGCTCCTGAAAACATTTACATGTACAAAAAAATAGGCTTCGATAAGACAGTGGGTAACAGTGGGTTAATGATTGTGAGAGGAGAAGCATTCACATACTCAAGCAGTGTCGGAATTTCTTGCCAGGAACTAATCTCTGCAATAACAGACTGCAAAGAAATAATTTAGAACGAGCAAAATAGTATTCCTTACATAAAAATGTATGTATATTCCTTTAGATATCCAACAAGGTAAACCATAGGATACATCATTTACTAAAATACGAGATTGAAAATTTTGCAGTATTCTTGTAGAATGCATCTTCTTGATCTGAAAGACAAGGTTCAAAGGTCCAGAATAGTACCTTGCAGCGTGAAAAGAGAATGCTGCCAGGAGAAAGCTCGGGACCAAGGACAGCAACAATAGCATTAATAAGGCGTCCAATGCCTTGGGAAAGATCGATCCATCCACTTTCTTCACCCAATAAAATGTCCAAGGCAAGTCCTAATGCTGCCTAGTAATGTATACAGAACAAGAAGGCTACATCAGACAGTGCATGGAGATACCAAATCAAGCTCGGAAAAAAAAGTTCTCTCAATAGTTAGCAAATCTAATTAAGCACCGTATATGAGGATGGCAAAATTTAGTAAACATCTTAAAAGTGCAATATGGACTGTACCAGAGAATTTCTCTTTGCCAAGCATTATCAGATTCAGATTAACTAAGTTAGCCAATTTTTTTTTTAATTTCCTTTTAGATTGGCAACTAATCAGACACCAACAGCCAGAACATCAAAATGAGATCGGTTTAAAACAAACGACAAGATTTGAAAAGTGTCCATAAAAAGGTCTCAATGAGCTACGATATAGTTTACCTGAACATGAGATACAAATGATAAACCAGCAGCTTCAATGGTCAAAAGAAGCCCATGCAAGGCCCAGATCTTAAGACCAAGAACGGGAGTTTTCGCCAAAGATGAGACTGAACTAACAGTAGCGGGTACTAAGGTCGACAATGCCATTCCTCCTGCACTGCAGGCCATGTGCAAAATAGAATTTTAGAATACAACAGATCAACATAATTGAGTATCTTCCAATGTGTAAAATAATACATATCTGCAAAAAAGATAATATTTGAGCTTAACTGCTGTTAAAGCATCACAGCCAGATAAATAGTAAGCTACTTTTCAAAACTTTATTGATATTTCAGCACAAATAAACAGAACGTTCAAGTTAGAAGCCAAACTCCACCTGTGATGGATGCAGCCAAGTGCAAGAGCAATGGATCCACCATAGTTTGGATCTGTTATCCCATTTAGTTCGCCAAGAAGCACCCTGGTCTATTTATCACCATACAAAACATATATGAGGAATAGAGGAATTTTTTTGTGATACTTCCTATCACTAAAGACAAGACGAAAATTTACACCAAGAAAAAATCAGTATCAAATATTTTTATATTAGGAAATAAGTGAACAATCAAAAGCAGATGCATATACACATAACTACGGCCCGTAAATATCCAATTTTAAGGAGATAAAGATAGGGTCCCAAAAGATTGCTTTGTATAGATTGCATTGTGGACAGACCATTCTAGCTGTAAAGATGTCATTTCCAAGACGAGCTAGGAGACCAAGACCCTCACATGCTGCCCTGCGTTGCGATGCACAGATGTCTCCCTCTGTTAAAATATTCTGTTGCAACAGAAACATCAAAATGATGTATAAGATAATAAGTGAATCAAGCTTGAGACTAGGTTCAAAATCCTGAACTAGCATCTTTACTTGGAATAAAATACCTGAAAAATGGTTTGCACTGTGCTTAATACCTCTGTCTCTAGTTGCTGAGAACGTAGAGCATGCAAAGCCTGTAAGAAGTAAATTTCAGGCTCATTATCCTCCTTTTAACAAGAAGTAAATGATCTGAAAGAATATTGCTTAGTTTCATTCACTTATCAGCTTTATATATAGACCAAAATGTCTCTGATCATTTATCGAATGTTATGTCATGTGTATCTTCTAGCATTCCAATATCACCGAGTTCGGTACTCAGTATCCTAACGAGGTAGAGTAACACACTCACCTATGGCTGCTGTACCTTTACCATACAACTTTCTTAACTATCTTACCAAGGTTTGCTAAAACGTACAAAACTCGTATACAACTACTGGGAGCACCTTTAATCCGGCAAGAAGACCCGCACAGATGTTAGTCAAGCTGGATGTACGCCATTGCTGCTTCTTTCTAGCTTTCATACACTGTTGTATGATCGAAAGAAGTGAAAGCATCCCACGGCTATCCTGAGAAGAAAAGGTTACGATTATTTCAGACTACCAAAATGACAAACATTATAGCAAAACAAAGAACTTTCTCGACATAAATAATCACAAACCTGCGAAGCAAACATGATACCAAAGCAGAGAACCATCTGATTCACCAATGTCTTTTTCACAGTCTCTGGCTTCATAATTACGGAAATTTTGAGTAAGAGTTGAGCATACACAACAACGGCAAGTCTGTAGCCAAATAAAAACAAGCGCCATCGCTACAAACAAATTATCATCAAAGTGCATTGCGCTTACCAGAGGAAAACTAGAAACTTTACTTTCCCATACACTTGGTGCTAGACCATCTTCCCCGCCTTGAAAATAGCGTAGCTCATCTTCGAACCAATCCCTGGATCAAGATTCATAAGAACTTACATCTCTTGGGGAAAACTAGCTTTCTATGGCGTGATCAAGAATATGTGAGGAAACAAAAGCAGCAAAATTCCTTAGGGAATGCAAACTAATAAATAAAGATGAAGATTAAGGCACCTGCCAGGAATCCAAGGACCAAGCCATGCATCTCTTTTGTCAAGGAGTGTCTTCAAGCACGAGCTTTCCTCAAATCCGGAAGGATCCCTTTCATTTAAACAGACATAAAGTAACGACTAGTTAAGTGACTAACACAAAGATTTACCAAACCATGTCCTTAGCATACATTTATATAGGTATTTAGAGAGAGCAGCAGTTAGGAATGGCATTAATCATTACCTATATGGTGCTGTGCATAGCTGAATAATTTGCTGATGCTCACTTTTATAGGCCAAGGGATCTGGGATGGACTGATAAGCTATCAATACTCTTATGATGAGTGTATCGACCAAAGTTTTGACATCAGGTAAACGTTTGTTGGCCATTGCCGATACATAAGACAAAGCGCTGTTAAAAGGAGATTTTGTCAACTCAATCATCATATAGGTAATGGATAAGAGAACTTGCTATCAAATGAAAATAGTTGAATTGTTATGATTGGCAATTACAGGCAGACAGAAAAACCGTATGAAGCATCAGTATGTCATACCTACGGAGGTTTGCCAGTACTGGTTGAAGTAGAATACCATCCGCACAAGAGACAAAACGTCGCACAAAAGCTGTGAGTGCGTCAACTGCAGCCGACCACACCCTACAAAAAGGATAACACTGATCATTTGCTTTTTATCAAGAACAAAAAGTAGAGTCGTCATTTTTGTTGCTCTTGGACATGAAGCAATCAGGGAGATCAGCCCTCTCATACCAGCTATTAACGTGTCAAAAATAAACTATGGCAGTGTATGAAAACATGGTTCGCTAGTCACTACTATGAACGAAATTTATTATAAAGGCATGTGCGTTGCTTCCCGATGTCTCAAATGAAAGATAAACATGGTTCGCTAGTCGCTACCAGGAGCTAAAACAAGGCTTAATGCATCGAAGGCCACTTACCTTAACGTAGATTCCAATTCTGCATGTTCTTTGATCAACTGCTCTGGGTTTCCAGTAAAGACGTCAGTCCACAAGATAAGAATATCAAAATCTTGGTCCCCAAACTCCTATACAATAAAGTAGAATTTCATAAGACAATGGAGACTCCACACACACCGTTGAAGACGAGGATAAAATATTACCTCCTTTGGCATAGAATTTAGTAGGGATGATAACAATAACCATCCAGCTTCCTTTTCACTTGAGGCGACTGTGATATTCCTCCTGGACTCTGTTAGCATCTTCTTTGAAACTTCAAGCACTGACCTTGGCAGTCTGCGAACAGGAAATTACAAGAAAAGTTTATTAATTGAAGTTGCTTTTTAAGGAAGTCATGGTAGGTTGAAAACTATTTTGACTATCTAACACAAAATATCCTATGCATCTGTCATGGCACGCAAAAGGTGTGTGGCGATGAACTACTTTTGATTAGGAATCGGAGGAAATGACAAACTCTCAGAAACTATAGAAAATACTACGAGTTTTAGGTTCATCGAGTTGTCTAAGGTAATGAGCAAGGTGGCAATTTACAGGATTACTGCGAAGACTGCTTCATCAGCTGAGACATAAAAAATACGCCGCCTACATGCAAGAATCCAATGTCCAACAGCGATAATTTGTTGGCACAAGCATTAAAGTTGAGCATGAAGTGGTGAAACGGTGAATAAGATGTGACCATGAGGGAGCTGTGAAGACTCTTACCTAGCAGGATAACCAAGAGAGAGTCCAGGAGAAATGGAGACTAGAGCTGCTAAAGTTGCTGCTTGCCCATGCAAAGAAGCAAGATCAGTTTTCAACTTGCCTCCCTACAAAGAAAAAAGCAGTGGTGAATTACAAATTCATTCCCCGACATGAAGTTGTTACAGTAGAGAATGTCCATTTATAATGACTTAAAAAGGTGAAGAAATTCAATTAGATGAAGGCCAAGGACGTCATAAGCATATAAAAGAAAAAGTGATGGCTTTCATGATATAAATATCTTTTAAAATTTCCACCATATAAATTTTTACTGATACACTTTCTTGTTTTGCATTCATGAATAATACTCCGTAGGCCATGCATGCATGTGTAATTAAATATTGGATAAAAAATACCCATGTCAAACTCACTAGAGACTCAAAGAAAGATAAACGTTATACTCTAAAAAGAAAACCAACTCAGTATTACCTTTTCAAAGGATAAACTTTCCCGTAAAGCATTAATAGTGGTTACAGCATAAGAAGTTAACCCACCAACGCAGGTGGGATCAACCTCAGCTAAAGCACGTAAAGTTAAAGCAGCCTCAACACGTACCTGGAAAACACAAGTTTAATTTTGTAATTTATGCATTTACAATTACCATTGGATTGTCATTTGACCCAATATACCCCAGATATTCATGTTTGTATGACAGGCAAAACTAATAAACGCTGCAAAAAGCTGAGTCTGAATATTCGGTATATCAAACAACTACATTCCGAAGAGCAACCTGAAATTACTGTGATAACGGGTTCTTCCAACCCTCTATTTTTATGCATTAAGGTTCTGTTTACCTACCTATTAATTACTTTGACAACGGCTTATTTAACCCTCTATTTGTATACGTAAAGATTTTCTTTACCAAACTATTGATGGTAGACGTTAATTGTAGAGACGAAACATGTCTTTCAGTGCAATTGGTAGTAAAAGAAGAAACAAGTAGATGAGGAAGATTGAATCTAGAAGGTTGAAAGGATGAAGAATTTCAATGCTGAAAGATTTATAATTCTTTGATAAATGCTGCAACGAAAAGAAGAAGAGATAAAACGACTCGAGTTGAGAATAACTATAAAAGCTTACAAGGTCCAAGAAATGTGATGATGCCGCACCCACTGTGTCATCAAAAAACTCCCTGAATTCCTGGGGAACCTGCAAGCAGGCAGATAGAAATGGAACTTATAAGTTTCATTATTAAATTAAAGAAAACAGAACTTTCAAGCAACAAATCAGAAGCGTTTGCCCCCGGTAGCAGCCTCACCTCTCCCAGTGTTTTCAACGTGTATGCCAAAGCCCGCAAAGCAACAATTTTCATTGATGGACTAGCATCTGAAGACTGAAGCTGCATTTGTTTCAGGAAAAGAAAAAACATAACTTACTCGATCATGATGTAAAAATATAAATTAAATTCTTTAAAATCTGTAGCTCTGACTTGCAAGGACAAAGAGCGGTTCAGATAAACAGTAAAACCTGCTTCCCGAGAAAAACTGAAAAGCTTCTCTGGCTTGACTCCATCATTTGATCAATTACGCCAACCCGTAGGATGTACAGAACACATGCCTTCAAAAGTGAGAATTTGAATTTAGAGGGTTGATTCAGCAGAATATCACTAATGTTTTCAAAAGAGTTAGCAATTTCTCCTATTTGTTTTCAAGCTATGCAGAGAAAAAGAAAGAAAATGAATGATTTCCGCATAGCTTAGAGTTGCACGGTGATATTTTGCTAGATAGAAGTACATACGAGAATTTATACAAGCAAAATGACACGAAAATGAAACAAGTATCACGTACCAGGGCATGGGCATCAATTGAGGAGTCACCTCGCAGCATGTCCATGACAAGTAAAGAATAGTCCTGAAGCTCAGTATCTGGACCCAAATACCTTATCCTATTGGCCTACAAAACTCAACACTTTATAAGTTTATAAGGCCATGGTGATGAACTGAACATATGTATGTACAGAATACCACAAATAACAAGACTCTAAGAATAGGTTCACTACAAGAAGTAAAATGCAGGTCTTATGAGATGGCAATATAGGCAGTGTGCAGATATAACCCGTGATAACAATTAGTGTGATTTCTGAAAAAAGGCCAATGCCAAATTTCAGAAATAATATGTATCATTGTCTCTAAATGCAAACTGTAATCAAGACAATTGTTTTTAGCTTCCAGTGTCTGTTTACCTGTAAAAAGAACACCCATGACAGTGCCAAACCAAACCGCTTGCTTCTTGCCCGTAAGCCAACCGCTGCGATTTAGGAATTGTTTATAACAAGAAACAATCAGTGCCTTGGCAATTTGAAAATAAAGAAAACAAATGTATTATTACAAGAGGTCAAAACCATATGCTAGTTTCTAACTAATCAGGTATTTTTAATTATACAATGCGTGCCATTATGACTGCTTTCTCATACTTAAGGCGCACGCCTCCAAAACAGTGGCCGTGTTATAAGGACTAAAGAAGTTCTGCCACAATTTTAAAGGGAAAAACAATAAAGGTTTTAAACGCGTCTGTGGGAAAATACGATTGCTACTAAAATATGCAATAATATTGTCAGAATGGCTTGCAATTCTGTTTTCATTGGCTCATAATACTACCTTTTGTGAAGGGTAAAATTAGATGCCTCTGCAGACCGCCTTCCAGTTTCTTTGCTGGTGGAAATGGACCTTTACCTCTAGGTTGAACCTTACAAACAAAAATCAAATTCCATAAACATAAAACTATGAAGACGAGAAGGAAGCAAATAACTAGAGAAGTAAGTCTACATGCGCTTCAGGGTGCATTCCTAACGCAAGCAATGAACCCAAAGCCTCTGCAAATGCCTCGCGGACAGATGATTCCGAATCTTCAATACCCTGCATCAAAAGAAGCAATCATATATTCAGAGATAAACATCAGCCTACCTAGAAAATGAAAGAAGACCGAGTTCAATATATACAGGTACTAGCACATCAAACAGACCTTGAGACAGTAAGACGCTAAAGTATCAAACTCGCTAGTACCAAGACCAGGTCCTCCAATGTTGGAAAAGGCCTTCATACAACGTGCGGCAGCAATTCTCACAACGAATGATTTGTCCAAAGTGGAAAACCTTGTGATCAGACGGTATGCTTCAGAATACGCAGTAGCAGCAGCTGTACCACCGCAGCCATCCAAAGCATTGTGAAGCAAGATAAAGGCTTCTTGTCTAACAAAATCCTGCAAGGGAAACGCCACAATTAAATAACACTAATAGCTGCACTATATAGGTCGGTTCTCATTGATATCCACAAGTTTCTTCGTAAAATTTTAGATAGTGATAGCTGGGTGGAAATAGAATCAGTGATTGAAAAACTGAATTAGCAGCTTCAGATACTAAGGAAAGGCCAAAAAAATTGTTCATACAAAAAAAAACCATATCCACCAGATATATTAGGACTCAGTAACAAGGTTGCAGAGCTTTAATCCCTACACTGCCACAAATCCATACGTATTCCTCGAATGTTAAAGCCTAAACTCTTTCTAAATATTTCAACTGGGCCAACGACAGAAAGATATAATCCAGGGAGGTAAAAAAGATGTGGTTCTGCTAGAGCAATTAAATTCAGAGAACTTAGAGAATCGTAAAGTTGAACCATAATACCTCGTTAAACTTCACTAGTTTCGTGACAATAACAGTTGTTTCGAACAAGCCAGAAGTAATCTTTCTCCCAAAATAACGATACAGCTCCCCCAAGCATTGGGCAGCACCTAGAAACAAAAAAAAGAAGAAGTTATAATCAATAAACTTAGGAACATAAGACCACATAAACATAAAGTAGTAACCAAACGCATGGATGAACTTCATGAAATGTATGGATGCTTGCTGTGGTCAATAGAATGCATACCAAACAGCAAAATAGAAAAGCTAAAAAATATAAATTCTGCTTAGGAGGGTGACTAATATTAATCTTGTATCCCAGCACATCACTATAAGCAACCTACACTATTTAATAATGAGCAATAGCCGTTCAATAACAACAGTTCCCCAGTAATCCCGACGGATATTCAAAACCTACCTGCAACTCGCTGAGGATCACTACGCTTGCCATCGGAAAGAAACCCTTGTAGACTGCTAGCTCTAGAGTATATGGAAATGCTATCACCGTTTGATATAATTTTGGCCATAGCCACCGAAGCAAGATGCCGCACGGGTCTCCTAGCGCCAAGAGTGACTAGAGAATACAAGGCATCTTCGCATTTCCTTTGGCATACTAGTATAGACTCCTGACACAACATGATCGTTAAAAGCAACAATCAGATACACACAATTGAAAGCAATGCTCGATTCGTACTCAGATCAATGCTTATGATAATGATTAATTAACAAAGGCTTCATCTGTCTGTATGATTCTAAAATCCCAGATGCGAAAAATGACGATACTGAGCATTGTAAGCAAAATCTAAGAAAGCATGAGAGGAAAATGAAGAAAGAGCGAGACCTTAGGCTCTTCGTCGAGTGCGGAGATGAGATCAGAGAGGATCTCGAAACAGAGGAGAGGGTCTGGGTTTTTCTGCGATGCTGACGCCACGATCGACTCGAGCTGGGCGACGAGGACGCCGAATCGCGACAGAGGGACGTTGTCGATTGCATTATTCTTCGACATTAGGGCTGTCGAAGCATGAGACGAGCAAAAACGAAAGACGGAGAAGGAAGAGAGTAGTGAGAGAGAGAGAGAGAGAGAACAGAGTCGGAATATTTGTTTCAGATCTATGGAGGTGGGTCGGAGAAGAAGAACCCGGGAGTTGTTTCCGGGGTCGGGTTAAAGATTTATTAATCAACGGCCCACCCGATATTACACGGGCCAGTATTGGCATATATGGGCCAGGAAGGTGTATACATAAAGAAAACTCCCAAGAGGGCCGAAAGGTTTACTCAAAATTGGAATATCCTTTTTAGATAATTTACCCAACAGTCATAAGATGATCATTCATCTTCTTATGGATCATTTGTGTTAATCTCATACTGAGAACATTTGAGGAAGGCACAAGTTTCTACCATTTCCGGCTATTTTCCCATCTCCGGAATTTTTTTTTTTTGGCATTCTCATCTCCGTTTAAATGTCTTTCTCATCAAATCTTCTTACTCATGACTAACTTTGTGTATAGAGTCCCAAACTAAAGAACGATCAGGCGAAGAAATCCAAAATCTAGTCGATAGTCCCAAAATTCTCGAATCCAATCCTGATTGTGTGATTGTTATGCAGTTTTTGCCTTTTCGGTGATGGGTTTGTGATTGTTGTGACCCATTGCCACAGTGCATTCATTTTTGGACAAAACCATCACCATTTGTCTTATGCAAACCATAATGTTTTATTTGAATAATCTAAAATAATTTTTATCTAAAATATTTATATTTAGCTGAATTATTTGATGATTTATCCGAACACCAAAAAGTTATCTCTATCCAAATTATTCCAATTATCTGAATTGGAATTAAATATTAACTAGTTTCTAACATTATTATTTGAATATTCAACTAAAAATAGAAATAACCAAACCAAAATTTCATAAACAACCAAACAAACAGTTTCTATATAAAAAAGGGGGAACCAAAAAGACCGAACTAGAAGTCTAGAATCGAACAGAAAACTGAACGCAGAAGCTAACTGAAACTGGAAAAGCTGCAACAATTCGCCGTTCGACCAAAAAATCAAAATCCCAGCTAGCTTCTTCTTCGATTCATCCTCTATCTAAGACCGTCACTGCTTCTAAGGTACACAAGTCGTGGATGTTCCTCTTCTATCGTGGACTTTTCGAGCCCTAGATTTAATCGGCGTTGAACCATAATTTCGCCTGCTCTGTGAATTTGTAAATCAATTGATTGCCCAATCAATACAATCTGATGGTTTTGACTTTGATTGTGTGAATCTGTGTCATCTTCCTCAGTTTAAAAATTTGGTTGGAAAGCCAAGGAAGACATCCTCCACCTCATCACCTAAGACACCCTCTTCCAGTCCCCGTCATGCCGCCGCCGCAGCCTTCTTCTGCTCAGCCCGCCTTTCCTCCCTTCAACGCTCTCCTCCCTCCACCTCAACTCATGGAGCAGAAGCTCGCCACGCAGCACGGCGAGATGCAGCGGCTGGCGATAGAGAATCAGAGGCTCGCCGCCACGCACGGTAACCTGCGGCAGGAGCTAGCGGCGGCGCACCACGAGCTGCAGACGCTGCACTCCCAGATCGGATCGATCAAGTCCGAGGGAGAGCAGCGGATGAGCGGTCTCGCGGATAAAGTCGCGAAGATGGAGTCCGAGCTCCGGAAGTCCGAGGCCGTGAAGATGGAGATGCAGGAGGCGCGTGGAGAGGCGCGTGGGTTGGTCGTGGCGAGGGAGGAGCTTATGTCCAAAGTGCATCAGTTGACTCAGGAGCTTCAGAAGGCTCGTGCTGATGTGCAGCAAGTTCCGGCTCTCATGTCTGAACTTGATGGGTTGAGACAGGAGTATCAGCAGTGCAGGTTTGTGTTATTACAAGCTCGCGGGGGCAGTCTTTTATTACAAGCTTGCTGCACTCTTTTATTACAAGCTCGCTGCACTCTTTTATTAGATATTAAGTTTGTCACTCTTATGAGTGTGAAGGGTGAGTTTTTGGTTATGTGAATCTGCAGGGCGACTTATGATTATGAGAAGAAGTTCTACAACGACCATATTGAGTCACTTCAGGCTATGGAGAAGAACTACATGACTATGGCTATGGAAGTACAGAAACTTCAAGCACAGTTAATGAACGGAAGAGCTGGTATTAAAACTCTTCTATATAGTTTCATTCTTTCACGAATTTTTTTTTTGTTTAGTTTAGTTTTAAAAGCTGTACCTGTCAATCAAATGAAGGTGGCGCTTATGGTAATAATAACATCAATGCTGAAAGTGACGCTTCTGGCCATCAGAATGGAACTGGTTACTATGATGAGGCTTATGGTCACCAGGTTCGTGAGTTTCTCTTTGCAAGCACTTTTCTTAACTCTGTCTTGTACTAGTCTAGTATGAACCATATAAGATCACAAACGCCCCCGCTATAGTTTTCTTCATCTATTCACCGTCATGAAAAGCAGAACGTATACACTTCTAGATTTTTGCAAGCACTTTGATCTGCTTGGGTAAAGATTTAAATGTGCTTGAGGAGCTTTAATGTGTTTTGCTACTTTTGCAGGGTTATGTTCCTCAACCAGCAGCTGGAGCCGCAACTGCACTAAATCCAGCCGTTCCCACAGCTCAATACCCATATCCAGGAGGACCTCAGCCAGGTTACTTCCCTCCAAGACCAGGTTACTACTACCCAAGAGGCCCTCCTCCTGGTTCATACGACCCAACTAGGTTACCCGCAGGACCGCATGGAGGTCCGTTCTCGCCTGGATCATCCAGCAATACGCCTTATGGCTCGGCTGCAACAACCGGTCCACGGGGAAACCTGAATCGCAGATGAGGCTACCGAAACAGAGTACATAGTGATAAACAAACCATCCTCATTCCTTGTTGAACTGAGGAATAGTTGCTGATTACCTACATGGTCAAGAGATACTGGTACAGTGAAGTTTGAGCGCTATTGTTGTCTGATTTTGAAAGAGCTTCTTGACTTTGATTTTTATACTTAAAAAAACGGATTATAAATGAATTGGAAGTGAATTTTTATACTTAAAAACGTGATTATAAATGAATTGAAAGTTATATTTACCTCAATAGCTCAATGTATAGTGTAGCATTTCCTTCTCAAATCCAGTTTAAGTTTTCCAATTTCCGAACCGAACTTTCTAATCAAAAAAAAACTTCAACTAATTTTCAATTTAAACATTAAATAGCAGAAGAAGAAAAAAACAAATCTACTCGATAATAATTAAAAAATGGTTAGTGGGATGCCGTTGATTTCCACGTCCCGCCACCCAAATCATATTATTGATCAATAAAGAAAACAAAAGAGTGTTATTCATTTTTCCTTTATTTTGAGTAAATTTTTTTATAAAAAAATTAGTCGTCGCCGTCGTCTCCTCTCTCGCCAGATCGCCTCCTCCTCCTTCTTTCCTCATCGCAGATCCACCCCGTCGAACTCAAATCGGTATTTCATCGATCGGTTTCCTTTCCAATTCTAGTAAATCTCTTATCATCTGGATCGGTAGATAATTGCTGGTTCGAGATGTAATTAGATCCATCGATCTCTTCGTTTCCTGTATCCACCAGGTTTAACTTCTAGATCCATCATCATGGACCATCTCCCCGTCGAAGTCATCGGAAACATCCTCTCCCGCCTCCGCGGCGCCCGCGACGTCGTCATCGCCTCCGCGACCTGCCGAAAATGGCGCGAAGCCTACCGCAAACACCTCCTCGCGCTCTCCTTCAACACCGCCGACTCCCCCTTCTACCGCGACATCTCCACCAACCGCCTCGAGATCCTCATCACCCAAACCATCTTCCAGACCACCGGACTCCAGGGCCTCTCCGTCACCATGGACGACGCCAACAAATTCTCCGCCGCCACCGTCATCGCGTGGCTCATGTACACCAGAGACACCCTGCGCCGCCTCTCCTACAACGTCCGCACGACTCCCAACGTCAACGTCCTCGACATCTGCGGGAGGCAGAAGCTGGAAGCCCTTGTGCTGGCTCATAACTCGATAACCGGCGTCGAACCGAGTTTCCAGAGGTTCCCTTGTTTGAAATCCCTCTCGTTGAGTTATGTTAGTATCTCGGCGCTAGATTTGAATCTTATGCTTGGAGCGTGTCCCGTCATCGAGTCTCTGGAGCTTGTTAGTCTCGAGATCGCGATGTCTGATGCTCAAGTGACGATCGAGCTGAGCAGTCCCACGCTGAAGAGTGTTTACTTCGATGGGATTAGTTTGGATAAGTTTATCTTGGAGGCGGATTGTATCGAGTTCTTGCATATGAAAGACTGTGTTCTTGAGGTCTTTGAGCTTATCGGGAACGGGACGTTGAAGCATTTCAAGCTTGACGATGTGAGTGTGATCCATCTCGATATCGTGGAGACAAGCGATAGCCTTGAGGTTGTTGATGTGAACCATTTCACGATGGTGTGGCCGAAGTTCTATCAGATGATCTCGAGGTCGCAGAACTTGAGGAAGCTTCGTCTTTGGGATGTGGTGTTTGACGATGATGATGAGATCATCGATCTTGAGTCCATTGCCGCTGGCTTCGCGCAGCTGACGCATCTTTCGTTGAGCTACGACTTGAAAGATGGAGCTGCTCATTATAGTTTGCAAGGGAACACTCTGTTGGAGAATGTGACTATGTTGGAGCTCGGGTGGACTGTGATCAACGATGTTTTCTCGATCTGGGTCGAGGAGTTGCTGAGGAGGTGTCCGAATCTGAGGAAGCTGATTATTTATGGGGTTGTCTCGGAGACGAAAACGCAGGGCGATTGTCAAATTCTGGCGACGTTCACGTGGTCTATTGTTCAACTCATGAGGAAATACATTCACGTCGAGGTACAATTCGAGTATGAGTAACTGGTTCTTGTTCTCGACGCTGTTGAATACAACAAGTTGAAGTTATGTAAAGATTTGAGTTTCGAAATTTCCTTTTAAGTCAGTTCTCAGTTCCTTAATGTTTCGCAATGTTTGCTTGGCAGACCGGAATTCAACCGGACTGATAAATGCATTCTGTTTTACAAGAATCGGAAATTTGTTGGCAACCTTAACCGAACCGATTCTTAGACAGAACTTATATCTTTGAAATAGAAAACATTTTTTTTAGAAATGGAAAACATTTGCATAAAAAAAGTTAGAAAACATTTTCATGTTAACAGTATTTTTTTGTGTAAAACTAATAGGCCAATTTTCTCAAATTATCTTTTTAAGTTTTTGTCACTATATAACTTTTGCTATTAACTTCAAGGAAATTTCACAAAACATTATATTATAAAATATGACTTTTGCTATAGAAATATTAACGTAAACGCAAATAAATGACTAAGACCATTTCTGAACTTCACTTCAACTCTGATCTCAGAAAAACGAACTATTGTGTGTGTGAAAGTATAACCGAAGGATGGACCATCCTTGATTGTTTTTTCTCGACCGACACTTAATATATAGAGACCTCAAGTTTGAAGAGTTTATGAATCAGGGAGAAAAATCCTTCCGTCAATCCTCGATTCGATCAGACTAATCCAAATACATTAAACGTAAGGTTGAATAGTTTAGATGGGAACAAACGAAAATAATATTTTACTCGAAAAAGCTTGTATTGGAGAGGACCGATTCAATTGACATAACAACCGCTCTCTCTCACACAACTTGTGGACTGTATTTAAAAACATATCATGTGATCAATATCTAGCTTATATGATATCACTGAAGATTCATTTTCATCTGTCTAGCAGTTTCCTATTTCTTGTTAATTCTTATATATATATATCTGTTGTCTTCTTCCTCAATTGTAGAGATTGTTTTGGGTTTTGTTAGATGCATCTAAGGTATACATGGCTTAATGGTAAGATTTTGTCCTCACATTGTATCTGTTTTGTCACTGATAAAAACTTATTGTCCTCACACTATTGGATCTTACTGTTGTTTAATATTATTCCCTATTTATTGTCCTTTTATACTGTCTGGCCCCAAGCTCCATGTCTTCTTTAACTCCAAGAGTTCTATGGATACTCGCCATCCTTCATATTTTTTTTCTTTTGTTCACGACTCGCCATCCTTCATATAAATACTATTTAATACATTTCTCTTTAGAATATATAATACAAACTACTATTGAAACTAGAGATGGGCAATTTAAATATATAGTTTTTAACCCTTTATGCCATAATTGAATTACAACTATTCGGACATAGATTCGTGAATCTCAGTTAACTGTACAAAAGATGATAGTATTTTTTTGGTTATCTAGATCATATGTAACTAAATTCAATATAAGAATAAAAAATGGAAAATAAAATTAGTTAAACCATGTTGAGGTTTTATAAAAGTAGAGCTCTAAGATATCTTATAATAAGAATCATTTTGTTATAAGTAATATCTAACAACATTAATACATTCAAGATTACTCGGACTCACTTTGGACGGATTAATAGTTCTTTTTTCTTCAAGTCCAGATATAAAGTTCCAGTATATCCTAATTTTTTAATTGATCTGCGTATTATGGATATATACCAAATATTTAAATTCGTTCTAACTGAATCCCACTCATGGAGATATATGTAAAATAGAACTATAGTATTGTAATTGTATCGATGTTCCCTCTATCCACATTTAGTATTTTACAAAGAAAAGGAAAGAGAAGATGATTTGGTTTGTACAGATTGGTTTGTAGTAATATAGAGGCATGGACATGCATGCCTCTTCACCTACTTAAGAAACCTCTATTATGTTTCAACCTCTTTCTTAGGTTATGAAGAGTCAATTAAACAACGACACCACTGGTCCACTTATGTCAAATTGTTTAAGAATGTATTAACCTTTTAACAAACGAAAAGAAACTTCTTGATTGTAAACTTTATTTCTCTTCAACCTAACGCACTAATCATACGTTCAATCAAAAATATATAAACTTATATATGATGTAAAATATCTTCACTTTAATTAAGCAGATGATAATTCATTGTATGAACTTTATATTCTATCTACATCTCTAATTCTATTCGTAGAGTATGGTTGATCAATGGTCACAAGCATTAGTGTAGTATTAAAATCGATCTCAGATCGAGAAAACTATAGATTACCGACCCTCAAGACTATATTTATGTAAGCCTAGTTAGGAAAAAAAAGGAATATACTTATAAATACTTGCGTTTTGTATGTCAATAATAATTTAAAATACTATATTGAAATTAATTTTGTTAGGTGGGGATACACCAGAGTACTGACAATATAAAACAAAATCACGATATACTATTTTCTAGATTGTGATATTCTACCATACAAAATAACGGGAAGAATTGTGACAAGAATTTGGAAACTGTTAAGTTTCAAAAAAAAAAAAAAAAAAAATTGGAAACTGTTTGTTGAACAACAAATAAGAAGATGGTATGGTCTACATCCTTGAGGACTTACCAATCATTCTTTAGTGAATGACAATGAATCAAAGAATTAAAAGACATAATGTGAATTAATATTTGCGGTTATGAAACTTTTTCTTTTCTAAGTGTCCTTTCTCCATTGGTTAAGCACTGTTCTCAGAAGTGGTTCCAGACCATCTTTTCTATGGGTTCTGGACGGTTTTGAAAAGAAATTATGATATGTAATTTTAATCATTATTAGAGTGAGCAAAATTTTAAATATTTTCACGTTTTAAGGGGTTTTAAAGATTTCTTAAGATGCTGCAAGAAATCTATAAGGGAATTTATCTAGTTTCAAGAGGGAATTGGACGGCTTAGAGAAGGTTCTAAATAATCTGCTTTTTGTCTCTCACATGGACAAAACACAACCTTGCATATCTTGGTTGGTTATGTTCCTGAGAATATTACTCTCAGAGACACATTCTGTGTTTCCAATTACTTAAAAAGGCATATTGGACTTTGAGAACACTTTCATCTACTGAATTGACCAATCTATCCTTAAACTAAGTATGTGTGTGTTCTGTTATGTCTTGTAACCAGATAATTTCTATTTAAAAAAAAAAAAAAAACCAAAAGTCCATTAATAATTTTTGATACGCAACTTTCTTTTCCCCCCAAAATATCTAAATTCCTAAATCGACAAAATCTCCCCTCTCACAAACTCTCCTTTCTCACAAACGAGTCTTAACGAGCTCTAATCTCTTTTCTCGATCCAGAATAGAATCTGGGCAAAACCTCTCACCTCTTACAAGCTTTCAATAATTGAGACCACCAGTTTCTAGAATCTCACAAGACAATTTCCAGTTTCTAGAATAGAATCGTTCGGCAGTGTGGTTTACAGACAATCTCCGACATGGATGACGTGGTGGTGGATGCCGTGATGGTGGATGCTATGTTGGTAGATGTGGATACAAATGTAGAAGACGTGAGGAAGAAGAGGTGGTGGTGGATGCCGTGATAGTGGATGCTATGGTAGTGAATGTGGATACATAGATGGAATTTGTGAGAAAGAGGAGGTGGTGGTAGATGCCTTGATTGTGGATGTTGTGGCGGTGGATGTAAACATGGAGATGGAAGCCGTGAGGAAGAGAAAGTGGTCGTAGATGTCGTGATGGTGGATGTTGTGGTGGTGGATGGAGATACAGACTTAGAAGACGTAAGGAGGAGGAAGTGGTGGTGGATACCGTGTTGGTGGATGTTGTGGTGGTGGATGTAGATACAGAGATAGAAGACGTGAGGAGGAGATGGTGGTGGTGGTGGGTTTTACAGACAATCTCAACATTCAAGGTTTATTTTTTTATTTCAAAAGCACCTACACTCTTCTCATCTCACCAACTACGACTTCCGTCACTCTCTCATCGATATTCCATTGATCTCTATCGTTAGATACGCCGTTATACTCTATGAGTAAAAGATTCAAACTTTTCAAAACCCCATGCCTCTGTATCAAATACTTTGTTTCGTAAGATTTTTTTGGAGCACAGATATTGAAAAGACTTGGGTTTTGTTAAATCATCGTTGAACATTCTTTGTGACGGACCCAAATTATCGAGAGATCCTATCTGACAATAACAATTATTTGCTCTGTTTTGTTTCTGATCTACTGGAGATAATTACTTCAGAGTGGTGGAAGTGGCTCTGTTTCTCTTCTCTTCTCCACCAATTTCTTTGTCCACATATACGGCGCCACAAATGGGCTATCAATATAATTGTTGTTCATAGCGTTTATGTCCAACCACAGCTCAGCTTGTCTATGTACCCAATAAAACAACCAAAGTATACTTATTTACTGTAACATTAATTGCACCTAGTTACAAACCGAGAAAAAACGTAACCATTATTTACTAAGGCAACGAGAGAAAGAACAATGAGAGAACAATACACTTACACTACTCAGGGGCAAGAATGGTCAAGAAAAGGACAGCTGTTGGAATAAAGTGTCTCAAATTCATAATGTGTCTCTCCATGACAAACAAAACCATAAAGTGCATGTTTCCGTAAGTCTCTCTATGTTCCTTGTATAAGCAATTCAGTAGAATATTCGAACCCATATCATTCTTTTCACAGAAATATATAAATGCATGCTGTGAACAGCCACGACTTAGATTAGAAAAAGAATGAGAACAAAACATATTGAGACAAATACCCGTTTAGAGTTTTCTATTATTGATGTGATCATAACTTACAAATCATTAAACTCATATTTATACAGTCTCAAAAAACTTGATTTCCTTCGTCTGACCCACAAGTGCTGGACATTTTATTAGTGTACAGGGATTTAAAACACACAGATGCAACAATAGGACATATGAGTAGAAAGTTATATTGAAGAACAAGAGAGACAAAAACATAGCAAAGGAGTTATGAGATTGAAATTGAGGCTTGATTTTATTTTTTCGTTTTCTTTTATGTTTGTAATTTAATTTTTACAATTTTCATAAGGTTAATGATGCCCACTTTAGTTGTTTTATCCAAAAAGTCTGATTCGAAATTTCATTTTTATCTACCACATAAAATGAGGATTCGCAATTTGGCTGACAAAAAAATAGTTTCACCAAATAAATATCTTATTTATTTATTTATTTATTTTATTTATTTATTTATTTATTTTATTTATCTATAAAATGGTTTAGAATTAAAAGTATTCTGTATTTTTGAAAACTGAAACTCAACCCCAAAATCAAAATCTGTAATTTCGTATTTTCTAAACAGATTAGTAAACCTCAATAGTACTTTAGTTTTTCTTAAGCATTCCTAAAAAAACTTTTTCAAAGCAAAGACTAGTGAGTAGAAATACTAATGACCATTACTGTTGAATTCACCAAATATGAGATCCATCACCCATGACATCATCCATATAACCTTTCACACATACATACACACGTACAATAGTTTAGATGGATATGTATAAAAAGATGCGTACACGCAAGTACATATGTATGTATGAATATGTTTTGGATGGTAAAACGATGAAATCATAAAGCATACGTTCTTGAGGTTGGAGAGTCGGCAATCCGAAGAGTTTGTTGGATAATTTTGTGTGCTTTTCTGCTTCTTAACTCAAATCTCATACTGTCAGTCTTCTCTATCTTCTCATACGATGATGATGATGATGATGATGATGATGATGACGACGATGACGATGATGACAATGAGGATCTCTTCCGCATCCTTAGACTTGCCTTTATCTTGGACTTCAAGCCTTCCACAATCTTCCCAAATCTCATCCTCACCAGAATCTGACTTCTGTAGAAAAATTAAATTGAAGATTATGTACCATCTATGTATTGATTATATATACACACTTGGAGACGAAACTTTAACTCAATAAGGTAATTCAAGATACCGTATCTACACTTGATAGAGATGAATATTAAAACAAACTAGTGACTATTTCATTTTGTGATTTATCAATACGATGAAAAAAAAATGAACTAGTTAAGAGACTATATTGATCCTTCTTTTTTTTGGGACAAACCATACTTCATCAATTCAAAGGTTTTACACTCCTTTGAACGAGAAAAAGACGAGGAGGATAGAGGATAATATACATGTAAAAGAGAAGGATTTGGAGGAACAAGAGTCAAAAGAGAAGTAATAATAAGAGAAGAGAGAGTTGAGAGATATCGAACCTCTTGGAGGTGTGACTTGGAGATATTAGAGATGATGAAAATGGAGGAGAATATACATGTAAATATAAATATGGGGTACATGTGGTGGGAGGCTGATGTCAAAGATTGTGAACTTGTGACTATGTGAGTCTCGTGACCTTATTTTTTAATCTTTAACTAATATATTCTTTATAAGAAACAGGAATATATATTTATGGTTACTGTATGGGTTTGATTAGTCAGAGGTTAAAATACTAAAGAATCGCCAAATCATGATTCTTTGTAAATTATGTTTTATTTTATTCCGTACATTATGCATCGTGATCGTCTTATGACTCTTATCAACTTACGTTTCGTAATAACCTGAATATTAAAGGTAAATGCCAAAGAAAGAAAGCTGAAAAATAGAAAAGTGTCTAGGCGTTTCATCACGATGATTTTAGGAATTTGTTTTGTTTCTCCATAGACATATTTTTTTCCATCTTTACTTTCGATTACTTGATATTTTCTCTATCTGTAAGTCTTTCTTTATTTTTCTCATCAACATATTTTGATGACTTTGAATGTTAAGATTTTTATTTATTAATTTCTACGCAATTGGTTAGGAATATAAATTAAAAATTAAGAAAGTGGTTTTTTTCTAAAAACATATTCAATTAAGATCTTCATTTTTCAGTATGATTTATTCACTTCCGGTAAGACGTGCTCAGTCGGACTGGCCTTAGGTGCTTTGTTTCCACCATCTGTGACTCATTGGAGGTCAAATCTGACAGTGACCGTGGAAATTCATATATAAAATAAAATGTGTTACAAAGTTTTAAACTAAAATAAAAATATCAAGAATGGAAATTAATCTAACAAATTCAATTTTTAATGTAACTAACTATTGTGAAAATTAACATGAATGCAACCATGATTCCTGTGACTGTTTGAACAGGATAATGTTTTGTTTTTATATAGGTTGGGGATTTATTCTAATATGATTGTCTACTTTTATGTCGTCTACAAACGTCTTTTCTCTTATGTGTGCCTTAGCGGGTTTCTCTATATTCCAGGCTTTGCAGCACTCATTTGAACTATGTAACTGTTGACTTCAATTTTATTTTGAGAAATAGTTGATGGTATTTTTTGCATTTTTGAAATCATTTAATTTAAACACAAAAAACTTATTTGGAAAATGTAACATACATCACTTGCTCAAATCATGAAAAGAAACTTTTTTATTTATTTGTAGTGGTAGACTAGTAGTATGCGTCATGTTTGTTTTGGAATGTAACCGTAGCTTTTGTATTGCTGCTATAAGCTGTCAAATAAGATGGTACTTCGTAATAGGATCCCATGGAACGATTCTTTAATGCATTTATAACATTGCCTCGTTTTTGTTTTGCCTATTTTCCAGACTAGCATGTCCAAGTATGCTTCACAAATCTCTAACCATCGCTTACATAACATACTTGATAGTGATACTTATGTTGTATAGGTAAATATCATTGTCCTATAAACATGATGTTTGTTGTGTGAAGATGTTATTGCCATATGTATGCGTTGTTGTTCTGAAAATACTCTTGTAGTTATCAAACGTAGTGAGCTTCTGATTTTTTTTTTCTTTTTTTTTTTGAACAAAGGGTTTTCGAATTTAAAATAAAACGATTACATGATAAGACACAATTAAAGGTCTTATAGTTGGGAGCTTCTAAATTACCGCTTTAGAAAAACCTTCTCATTAGGTAGATATATATGTGCAATGATGTAAATGGATATACCTTCAAAGGATGAATGTTGATATTCTTGTACACTCAGTGATCTTGTGCGGCATTTGTTAGAAACGGTGTTGATTCATGATATTGCAGACACTTTTCGAGAAAACAGAATGTCATGTATCTTTTTAAAATATAATGGTATTGAACGATATTTGTGTATAATATATATTTATAAAATTGTAGAAATATGTATCTTGCTTATGAAAAATGTTATATCATTTTCTAAAATTTCAGTATAAATATATTTATGTATATTTTATATGATATATAGTTTAATTTAAACAATATTTGTATATATATACATAATTTTAATCTGAATATCTATTAAATGATTTTTTTCTCATGTTATTTTAAAATCATTTGTATCTTGTTATAACAAAAAATTAATTATTAGTCACAAAATTTTAATGTGAGACTTTTAACAGTTTTAACACTTTATATTCATTTTAAAAAATTCAAAATATAATATTAAAAAGTTTATTTTTTATTATATGTTTAATATGATGTTGATTTTTAATATATAAATGAAATGAAATAAATAATAGAAAATACACAAATTATTATCAATGGGAATATTTTTTTGTAAATTATTATTCAAAAACTAATTATCATATATATTTTAGTCATATTAGTTAATTCTGTAATTTTTATTTTTTAAATGAAATATATTTTGTAAATTATTAATTAATTTTATAGTTAGATTAGTGAAAAATATATTACATATGTTTAGATAGGCCAGCTTATTTCTCTAGAAAAAAAAATCATTCTAATGGTAATACACGACATAATTCGCATAACAATTTATAATGCTTTTAAATTGATATATACGAGATTTGCTTACATCACTTAATAAGAACACTATACATTTACGAAGTCCAACATACAGAATGTGAATTAATCGAGATCGAGCTTTTCTGATATTATTAGTAACATTTTAAAAAAAAAATCATTCTTCAACAAGTTCTGTTAATAATATTACACTAGGTAGTAACCCGCGCCTTACGCGGGATGAGATGGTTAGATCAGCAATTTTTCGAAAATATTAGAAAGTATATATATAGTTTGGAATTTGGGTTTTGTGTGTTTATCTTACTCTCGAACTCATTTTGTTTATCTCTCTATGGCTCTCTCTATGGCTCTCTCTCTCTCTATGGCTCTCTCTCTCTATGGCTCTCTCTCTCTCTCTCTCTCTCTCTCTCTCTCCTCTCTCTCTCTCTCTCTCTCTCTCTCTCTCTCTCTGTATCCCCTCATCGTAAACCTTTTTTTTTGACAAATATAAAAATGTAAACATTCTTTTAATTCATCGATTATCTTTTAACTACCACAATTTTGTTTTATATGGGGAATGTTTCATAGTTTAATATTTTATCATGAATTTTTCTTGGGTGAATTACAAACTAATCATAGTTTGCCAATTAATGTACAGTTTTATAAAATATAATAAAATAAAATAATAATAATGTTGTTTAAGTTTTTAAAATAAATGAAAAATATTAGTAGCTGCCAAAGATGAATTTTTTTAAACAATTTTAAAATCGTCACAAAAGAGTAAATCATAAACATTAAACACTATACCCTAACCCTTGGACAAAACTTAAAACCCTTGGGTAAAAATCCAAACACTAAACCCTAAATTATTGGATATACCCTAAACCCTTGGATAAATCCTAAACACTAAACTGTAAACT